>NC_079547.1:25834844-26174844 GCF_015846415.1 Triplophysa dalaica | reverse complement strand
AAGAGAATTATGGGTGCCAAAGATTCAGAGGACCAAAATGGCCTGTTGATGTTCGGAAGAACAACTTAAGCAGCAGTAATTTGTGTAAATTACAGGTTGAGAGAGAAAGACAGAGAGAGAGAGCTTGCACGTCTTAAGGGTTGGAGAGACATTTCTTTTCCACAACCCTTTTCTATTTCCTACCATTTTAAACATTTTTGTTTGGAGTGGAATTATCATAATAATAATAATCATTTTTCAGGTATGACTACAAAAACCTTTGTCCCATGAGCTCAACAGGTTTGTTTTACTTAACATAATGAAAGTGGATAAAAACTGCAACATTTATAAAGTCCAAAATGTATTATGTATGAAGTATCCAAAACAGACAAATGAGCACAAAACTGAGAGAGCATCAATGTCTTGCCTTCAATAAGACCTCTGTTGTGTTGTGTTCTGTTGTGTTCTGTTGTGTTCTGTTGTGTTGTGTTGTGTTGTGTTCGGTTGTGTTGTGTTCTGTTGTGTTCGGTTGTGTTGTGTTCTGTTGTGTTCGGTTGTGTTGTGTTGTGTTGTGTTGTGTTGTGTTGTGTTGTGTTGTGTTGTGTTGTGTTGTGTTGTGTTGTGTTGTGTTGTGTTGTGTTGTGTTGTGTTGTGTTGTGTTGTGTTCGGTTCTGTTGTGTTCGGTTCTGTTGTGTTCGGTTCTGTTGTGTTGTGTTGTGTTCGGTTCTGTTGTGTTCTGTTCTGTTGTGTTCTGTTCTGTTCTGGAGGTGTCCCCACGCTGGACCGCCGGACGGACCGCCAACAACCGGTCTTTAGTTTCATCAATGTCATATGAAGGTTCGGTGATCGCCGCCAAATAACTCAGAAAATGTTGTGTTCCTCCCAATTCCGGTCCATATGAGAAGCATCTGGGGCTGTTGCGACGACTCCCAACTCTGGTTCTTCATGTCAGCTGGGACTGCATTTCAGTTACACCCATTAAACAAGAATTCATTAGAGTTCAAGAAGAAGGTCTGTGTTCAGAGTTATTGACCAGGTGTTCACGTCCAGCAGACAACAGTGTGTGAGTTACAAAACACGTCCACTTCAAAAAGAAGACAATGTTTAACCGACCCTTAAAAACACTAATGACTCGCTGGAGACTCACTTCAACATGAGGTGTCACTGCGTCTCTGTAGTGTTTCAAACTAATGACATCCATCCTCTCTCATGTGGAAAAAACACACAAAAGAGAAGTTTCTCATGTCTCACAGAAGGAAAAGAATTAAAGAGTGCTTCAGCAAAACACAGAGCAGCGTCTAAACTCTACTTGAAGAATCCGGATTCAAACACAGCATGACAAATAGAGAGAGACGCATATCCATCCAGTCTTAACGTGATGCAAACATGTCACAAGTCCAGTTCAGCGTTTGTATATTCCCTCTTTATCCATCTCAACCTGACCGGCTCTCTTCTCACACTATTATAACACATCTTATGATTTTCTTTGGGCGGCACGGTGGCTTAGTGGTTTAGCACGTTCGCCTCACATGGAATGATTTTCTTTCTGTCAAACACTATATAACTGCATACGTCGCAAATGTTTTTAAAGGGGGATATGACACGGCTGAAAGGAATATCATGGTTTGTTTTAGATGTAACTCAATGTGTAAACATGATTTAAGGTTGATAAACGCTGTATTCTTCACACACGTGCATGTTTGTATCTCCTCTCAGATTTTAAACAAAGCTCATGGCTCTGACAACCGAGGTGTGCTGTGATTGGCCAGTTCACCAGTGTGTAGTGATTGGTGGAATACTGCAAGCGTGTGAGGGAAATGTAACACCTCTGACCATATTTGGAACATCAGGTTCCTCTTCAATTGTACTGACAGGTACACCACTTTACTTGAGTATACATTTGGGCGGTCTTAGTCAAATAGTTAGACCACCAACTGATGTAGATTTGTGGGGGTGTGCTTACACCAGGTGTTTCAGGCCTTTTTGCTTTTAGATAGAATGCATCTTTTGTTAACACACTTTCATTTCTGATACTTTACACGTCTAATAGATGCATGATCAACTTATAACACACCAAACACACAGAAAAACGCGCCATAAGTCCCCTATAAAATGAATAACATGATCCACCATAAATTCATAAAAACAGTAGTGCAGGATTAATCATAAAAGACAGACAGATGCACAAAATGAAGTCATGTGATATAATATTCCATCATACATTGGCTATTTTACAACACGATTCATCCAATCACATTTCAGAGCCGTGTCCATCCACTTTATCAAATCAATCCATACGACATGTTCAATTGGAACAAAGGAAGAGATGAGAAACTCACTTTGAGAGGAACATGGTTCCGTTCAGACGCCCGGCACGTTTATTCATGATGGATCCGTCACAGTGATCTCAATGTCACTGGGTCACGAGCACTCTTCCCACTCACATCCATTCAAACTGAACTGAAATGAGCTGTTTCCCCCCGCTCGTGTGCACGTGGGCAACACACACACACACACACACACACACACACACACTCTCGGCCAGCCCCTAATCATCTCCAGATGTACAGACGTGTCCAAACACAGCCACATAACCAGAGATACACGAGCAGACCTCAATACTCTTCACTATTACAGTCAAGCTGGACTTAAAGAGTCACATTTATACATTTACCCTTATAAACATGATATGTGAGGGTTTTATATATATCTATTGTTATACAGCCCTACATCTTCTATATGGCACCAACATCGTCCTTCAAGAGGAGATTATTTCTCACACAAATCTCCTGACATCAAGAATGTGCAGAATGATGAAAGCCAAAAATATCCCCCAAAAAGTCACATTTCACATTTCTAGTCAGTGATGTATTCACAGAACCCTCAAGCAAAGAAACTTTTTTATAATGTGACGTTTATATACACAAGTTCTGTCAAATCCAATGTGTTTCTGAACTGAGATCCAGTGAAATACATCAACTCCTTCACAAACATCCCATGATAATCGTCCTGATGGCTTTTCCACTATAACACGCTGAGAATTTCTCCACATTTATCTCTCATCAACTTTGATGTCAAGAGATCTCAACGAGCTCCAGATGAGACTGAAAATCAATCGGCCATGTGTGAGACTCTGAAAGAAATGAAAATCTATTTCTGTTTTTCTCATCTTTTCCATCTGCTTCTCATGCAACATGAATACACACGCAAGCACACACACACACACACACATACACACAAACGCTCAAGAGAGTCTGTCCTGCTGAAGTCATGAGCCTATGTACACAGATCATCACCAAACATCAAACATGCTAGATAATCATAACATAAACATAACAGCACCTGAAACATCTTTCCTCTGTGTGTGTGTGTGTGTGTGTGTGTGTGTGCGTTTGTGTGTGTGCATGTGTAACAGAGGCAAGCTAGTGAAGTGATGTGCGGTATGTGAACCTCACTCCCCGGCCTCAAGGACGCTGTAGCGACAGACACTAGAGACTGCTGTCTTTAGCCTCCTCACTAAAGCGCCCGAATCTCATGCCGGACCGACCCAGTTTGAGGCCCGCTTGCAGCGGCGTGTGTGCGTTCGTGTGTGTGCATGAGTTATAAAATGAATGTTAAAGGCATAGTTTCAACCAAAAATTCTGTCATCATTTAGTCGCCTTTTTGTCATGTCAATTTCTTTCTAAAGTTGCACTCAAAGGAAGATATTTGTAAGAATGTCAGTAACCAAACAGATCTCATTCCCCATTGACTCCAATAGTATTTATTTTCCCAAAAGTGGCAATACATAGCGAATGAGATCTGTTTGGTTACTGATATTCTTCCAAATATGTTCCTTTGTGTTCAACCGAAGAAAGAAATCGATACACATTTGGAACAACCTGAGGGTGAGTAGAGGATGACAGAATTGTCATATTTGGGTGAAATATCCCTTTAAAGGCACATAAGAATTGGATGAGAAATATTTGAGTTCACATCAAAATCTCTTCAGGGCAGGTATAACAAAATCACAAAGACATCATTGAGACCTCATTGAGACCTCTAAAGGACAAATAAATGAGATTATACAGAAGATCACAGACTTTAGAGAGATAGTTCACCCAAAACTGAGAATTCTTTCATCATTTATTCATCTTCGTGTTATTCTAAACCTGTATGGCTTTCTTTCTTTAGAACACAAAAGAAGATATTTTAAAGAGTGTTGATAATCCAACCACATTGAACTCCATTGACCTCCATTACATGAACACTGAGACATTTCTCAAAATATCTTCTTTAGTTTTTCACTTAAGAAAAGGTCATATGCAGGTTTACAACCGCATGAGAGTGGATATATGATGACTTACAGCTTAAAAAGAGATAAAAATGCATTTGAAGCTCTTCATACCACATTACTCAACCACAAAACCAGGAGAATGCTAAAACACAAGAAGTCTTCAATAAGAATCCACCAAAAGCTGATGTTTCTTCATGGGTGTGTCCTGCTCATGCTTTTCAGATCTGCTCTGTGGTTTGTCATGTTTGAAGTCATTATAAGGCACGTGGACCAATGATGACATCATCTCATGACGGTGGGTTTGGCATTTGAACACAATCACATTAAAAGCTCCCGGTCACATTAAACACTTCTGCAGTTACAGTGTTTTTCCAGCAGAGGTCATAAATCTCAGGCAGTTTCTCTACATCTGTTAGTTAATCTCGTTCAATCAACAACTTTTCTTAAAAATCATGAAGTGTTCTTAGACAACCTGATGCACAGATGAAGATTGACTGACATTCCTCTGTCATGTCCAGCGTTCAGTCTGACCACACATGGAGTTGTGTTAACATTCAATGTGTGTAATGAGAGTCTTAGAATAACATCCTGAAGACCTTAAGAGTCTCTACAGACACCTCAGCAGATGTTCTCCTGCAGTGTGTGTGTTTGTGTGTTTGTGTGTCTACAGGACATCTGATGTCCACATGGACTGAGATGTGTGGCGCTCAACATTTCTCCTGTGGTTAATGGAGTTAATCCTCCTGTTAAGTCTCAAAGTAGATATCTACTCATACATGCTCTTAAACTGACCAAAGCTCTCACAAAGAAAAATGAAAAGTACACTAAAATCTTTCCAAAAAACATAGTGTAAATTTGCCACTTTAGAATTCCAGCACTGAATTTTTTTGAATAAATCTTCTGTCCCTACATATTAACTTTGGAACATAACTTGTGAACAGGTTAAAAACGTATGTCCATGAATAAGAACACCCTAGCAAGCACCTGTAAAAAATAAACCATATAATTACTCCCTAGCAACCACTTATAAAACACAGAAATAACATTAAAACTCCCTGGCAACCACCCATAAAACAAAGACATTACATAGTAACGTCCTAGCAACCACCCATAAAACAAAGACATTATATAGTAACGTCCTAGAAGACCTCAGCACATGGCTGCTGTGTTCTTTACTGACCAGTATCATGTACTGTACATTTTCTTTAAGAAACGTTAGAATACAGTTTGCAGTGTATGTCTAATAAATCAGAAAACCCTGAGAGGAGAAACACAGGGAAAGAATGACACACACACACACACACACAGTCACCAGCGCTCTACTATAATACGCATTTTCCATCACACACGCACACACACTAATACACTGACACACCATGTATCACTGAGTCAAAGGGAGTCGGGCTCATGGGGGTTACTATGGCAACAAACACATCCCAGTCCATGCACTGCACGCTCGGTCGGAGGGTGGAAACCTGCCATTGTCACCCAACCGTACAGTGCATCAGCAAACCAAGATATTTACATCAAACCTCATCCAGAGAGCTTCATGTGCCCTGTAGTCTGATGATCTACATCACGTCACTATTGTTCATGTGTACACTAATAATAATGATATTTATTTACACATATTTTTCATGTACGTTCAGACTGTCCTGCAGTGTGTGTAAACGAAAACAGAGAGAGAGATAAATGGACGGATAGATGGACAGATTACATAATGGCTTTTAAAAGAAAAGAGAGAGGTGAGCTTTCTCTACAGACCAGAATATCACAGATTCAGAGAACACCTTAGCGACCACCCAGAACACCACAGCAACATGTGATAAACACATTTCAAACATGTTTGTGCTGTTCTTTGGTTTGCTATGATGCACGTGTCAGCTGTGATAAACAGAGAGGATTCTGGGTGCGTCTGTCATTGTAGAGGATGTTATAAATCAATCAACTGATGAAATAAACTAATACATTCTCTCTCTCTCTCTTTCCCTCTCTCCCCCCCTCTCTCTCTCTCTTTCTCTCTCTCTCTCTCTTTCTCTCTCTTTCCCTCTCTCCCCCCCTCTCTCTTCCTCTCTCTCTCTCTCTCTCTCTCTCTCTCTCTTTCCCTCTCTCCCCCCCTCTCTCTCTCTCTTTCTCTCTCTCTCTCTCTTTCTCTCTCTCTCTCTCTTTCTCTCTCTCTCCCCCCCCCCCCTCTCTCTCTCTCTCTCTCTCTCCCCCTCTCTCTCTCTCTCTCTCTCTCTCTCTCTCCCCCTCTCTCTCTCTCTCTCTCTCTCTCTCTCTCCCCCTCTCTCTCTCTCTCTCTCTCTCTCTCTTTCCCTCTCTCTCTTTCTCTCTGAAGCAGAGCAGAGAGCTGTATTCAGGTCAAACTAAAAACAGCGATGGCATCACGTCTCAAAGCTCTGATCAGATATTCGAGTGAAAGCAAACCGTGTGTTAGTTCAGCAGACAGAAGTCTGAACTCTGTTGTGCTGCTTTATCTTCTCTTTCTTTCTTTCTTTCTGAGTCAGCAGGCAGAATAAAGAGTTAAACATGACGTTAGACACAGATCACATCCATACAAACAACAGTGGATGATTGTAAAAGCATATAGAAGATGTTTTAATGCCTTGTGACATTATTTTGATTACCCATCGATTCTCTGAATTATGACTTCAGACGTTTTTATGACAGACGTCAGATTCCTCCGTATGATCTACAAGCACTTTCTTTCAAATGTCCACGACGGGGCATTAACCTCACAAATCATGTCCAGCATTAGCAGAGCTTCATGATGATCTTGACTTGAACAACTGCGTGGTCTCTATCCCATAATAGTCTCCGGGGACAACAGCAAAACAGCTCAGACCCCCCGCACAGCCTCAGGCCAGACACGATCAATAGATTTGATCTGTCTTAATCACAGCTCTGCTTTTCAAACTGAGAGACTTTTACTACACTAACCGTAGATGGTTTGCAGGAACACCACAGTAATCACACATTTACTGTGGTGTCACTATAGTGACCATAGTGATGATGTAGAACAACTGGGTGATGGTACAAAACTGATGGTAAACAATACACAAAGACATGCTTACACTTTACTAGAATAACACCAGGAGAGTTCATATATCAAACAAGGAATCAATGTGGTGAACCTTTACATTTATCATCTGGCAGACACTTTTATCCAAAATAAATGACTATATATTCAAACTATACACTTTATATCACTACACGTGTTTTTAATGAGAATCAAACCCACGATCTTTCAACTGCTATGATAAGAGTGTCCCAGCTGAGCTACAGGAACACATCATATGGTGGTGCAAGAATGATTTAAAACACATGTATAAAACAAAATAGGCTAACTATACCGTCCCATAAATCATTGAGCTGTTACATAAACTATGAAATCTAACGAGGCAGAGAGAAGACTATAGCTGAAGAATCCTGGAAGAAACCTCACCTTCTCCCTTCATCTCCTCTCCGTTTCCATCGTTACCACCGAGAAATGCATTTCTACCTCACAGCTGACCGATAAACCAGTAACTGTGAACAGCTTTATGTAATACAGCAACAATCAAAACAATTCAAGCCCAGCAGCATTTAAGAAATAATTCAGCATAAGATTATCTTGTGATTAAAGCTGTGATTTCTCATCATTTATTCATCATCACTACATCTTAAACCTGTTTGAGTTTATTTCTTCATCAGAACACAAAAGAGGATATTTTGAAGAATGTCGATAATCAAACAACACTGAACTCCATTGACTTCCATTGATAGTGGGTCAAAGACATCTCCACGAAAACACATTTACAAAAGTGTAAATGTAAGGAAAATGTCGACTTTATGGTCTTCTGTAAATCATGGGAAAATGTGTGATATGTATTATTTGCTCAGATAAACAAAAACAAAAATGCAATTAAATAAAACAGAAAACTTATAACAACAACAATTTAAAGCAGTATTGCACTTATTGTTTTTATGCTTAAACTCCTTCTTAAAACCACTGAGACACATCTCAAAATATCTTCTTTTGTGTTCCACAGAAATAGTCACATACAGATTTACAGCCACAGACTGAACATTCGTTTTTGGATGAACTATCACTGGACAAGCATGTGACAGAAATCATTTAATGCTAATCTAAAATAATCTGTGTCAGCAAAAAAAGAAAAATGGGAAAACCTGAGAAACACAAGCAACAAAGTGTTAACATGTTAAAAAGTCTCTCTCTGTCAGTAGTGTAAAGCGAGGGCTGGGTCTGATCACACCACTGTCATGCGCCACTTTCTAAATCCCTCTGCATGAGCTTCTCAGATAAAGAGTCATTCTCACCCGAGAGAACTGGCCTGGATTTCATCATCCTAACATGCGAGTGATGTGCGTGACCCAGCAATGAGCTTCACTCATAATTACATTTTTCAGGAGAGCGACAGATAAAAAGCAGAAAGCCATTGAGGATGGAAAGAAGTGTTGTTATCTTCAAACACGAGTCTGATGTTGCAGGACTCTCAGAAAACACAACAAACCAAAGCCACACCCACACATCAAGACACTCACCCATTGGCCAGATTATCATCATCGTCATCATCATGCAAGCTTTTGCAAAGCAGGTCAGAGTCGCTCAGATAGCCACACTTCAGGTCACGCTCTCCGGTGTCCAGACCGTCCATGAAGTCGCTGCGGGATGAGCTGGCGAGGCGTCCGGTGCAGCGCGCGGGCATCGTGTGAGACGTGAACTGAGACGAGGACTTGGTGCCCAGGTAACTGCTGCCGGTGGATGAAGGGGCGTCGCCGGCCTGCAGACGTGGACTGGACTGACCATGACGCCAGGACAGAGGAGATGAGCGGTTAGAGAGGCTGGAGATGCTGCGAGCGTTGGTTTCATCGCTGTCGTAGCACACGCTGCTGTCCAGACAGCTGCTGACAGAGAGAACAAATTGACTTATATATTTTAATTCACATATATTAACAGAGAATATTAATGATCAGTGCAGTGATGTTCTTCTGGTGAAGATGATGAGGAACAACCAACATTCATCTTCACCACATGAACAAGCAGCTCTTTTACCATCAGCTCACAAACAATAGAGATATCCTCCAGGTTTGAAACATGATGTGGAATATTTCATCTGCTTTTAACATCCAAACCACACCGTCATTACGCCAATTCACAGGTCAGAGTTCATCAAACTTGAACTTGGCTACGCAGCCAAATGCTAAGGTTGCGTCCAAATACCTCCACTTGCGGTCTTTGCACTTGACCACTTGACTACTTTCATGATGTATTTCCTGTTTTTGGTGTTCTAGTGGAGATCCCAAGTGAGCATGTAGTGTTTCTAAGCTGATGGGACACACTTACTGTAACAAGAGCACACATGAGACGTTAATTAATGTGCTGTTTCTAATTATGTGATACAAAGCAGTTTTACAAAAGACATAATGAACACAAAATACGTTCACCAATAAAATGTGCAACACTTCATTTTACTACAAAATTATGTGTAATATCCAATCATACAGTCAAGTCAGATTTATTTTTACAGAGCTTTATTTGTATCAAAGTTGCTGAACCCAGAAAAGCAAAGACAAAAATAAAACACATGTCAGCCAAACTTATAATAAATAAAGATATACCCTAACCTTAAAAAGTAGTAGTATAACGTAAGTCTCATGATATATCTAGAACATGATTCATGATGGGTTACATTTAGCCCTGAATACCGCTTAGAAGTGGGTTGGGTTTAGTGTGCGTTAAGGACACTGCGCTTGTGTTTTTAAGACATTGGACAGACTCTTACTTCCTGTCACATGCACACACTCTCAACAGGCCATGACCGCAAGTGGGGTATTTGAAAGCAGCCCAAATATCTTGTGATGGGTTTGTGTTTCCGGTCAGAAACATTCACATGCGTATGAATGGAAATCAATGGAAAGAAAAGTCTAGTGTGACCGCGGCATGACTCTCCACTTCATCTGACTGATGTCTAGAAGAAAGAAATGCAATATTAAAGAGATCTCATGTGAGATGTTTCATTCCTTTGGTGATGTGTTGAACACAACTGAGATCAGAGGATTTTATCAAGTCAGAATAAATCTTTTTTTTCATTTCATAGCTTTGCATTTTTACACCGATCATGAAGAACAAACTCGTGACCTGTTTTTTAGATCTCTTATCATGTCACATCACACCTCAAGGAAGTTTGCATCCTCTCCACGCTGTACACTACATGACACACTCTTCTCATGATAAATGTCAGGTGTGTACACACAAAAGTGGATTATTGTGAAAATGTTCAGATCAGAAAACTCCTCCAGATATGCATTATATGTGTTCCTTCAGGTCCAGTGTCCATTTTTACCTGTTTCATTGAATATTACACATTGTTTAAATGGTCTCAGTTTTGATTAATTGCCCATTATGGAAACACAATGACTGCCTCAACTAAAACACCACATAGAACTGCTTCCATGTGCTTCAGTAACTATTCACAAAGTCATTTTCAAACACAAGTGTGAAACCTGAACATCACTACAATATATTCTGAGTCATCATAACCACATATTTCCACATCTACAGAAGATAAAGAACGAGAGGAATCTGGGGTTCATTCCAGTAAACGTCATCCATCAATGTAAGATGAATCTGATTAAAACCGTCTTACAGAAACAGCGCTTCAAATGGAGGAACATTAGCAGCACGATCGATGCTCTTCTCATATTATCACATGAAAACATCAAGACTGATGATGTCACCCAACACATAAAGTCATGTTAGACGTGCTCTTTATTCACTCGATTTAAACACTTCTCTTTTATAAGAGAATCTGGTGGTTTGGATGTGAAGAATGTTCAGCCTGAAGGTGAAGGTCAGGCCACAGAACAGAGATCAAAGTTCACTGTGGTGCCGAGCACATCGACACTGAAAAAATGATCATGTGCTTGAGTAGATTTTATGAAAAGAAATGATTCAAAATATACTTCAAAGAATTACGTTACTGTTTATCAGAAACAAATTTAAGTTAAAATAATAACAAATAAAATCTACTATTTTTGGTTGTTAAGATTTAAAATATATTGTTTGAGTCGTTTTAATTGACCAAATTAAGTAATTTTATTACGGTCAAGCCATTTAAATTGGTCGAAATAGGTTGACTTATTTATTTTGTGTTGAGACTACATAAATCATTTTTGTAGATATAACCACCTTGGCAGTTGATCTGTAGTTCCCAGCATGCTTTGCATCTGAATGCATAAGGAGATTCATTTTCCAGATCAACCATCATTTTAAGTGTTGAGTGAAAGACTTGTTCTTGTTTTGTGCTGATTTATCTTTGAGATTTAAGAGATTTGTGGTATTATTTTTAAGTTTGGGTTTTTAAAGTTGTTAGTGTTGTTCAGAACAGCGTTGCGTGTGCCTCGGCTGAGGCAGGCAGGGTATAAGTCATGAAGTGTGTCATTTCACGTCTTGAGCAGTAACTGTCCTAATGCCAGTACACAGACCACCAGACTCTTCTCACTCGATCATCTATGTTGTAAAAAAATACTATATTTCAATTTGAAAGTAAGTGATCCGTGAAGTTTTAGTTAGACACCTGTTTTTGTTAAATATACTTTAAGTAACATTTACTTGATATTTTAACAAAAACCAAATGTATTTAATAAGTAGAATTTACTTTATTCTGGTTAGTAAGTTGCACTTGAATAAAGCAGAACATTTTACTTTTTACAAAAGTTGTGCAAATTGGAATTGAGAATTTTATTAAGTAAGTTCTACATGTTCTTTTTTTCATTGTAACATGGGCAATCGAAGATTATATATGAAATGATTTGAGTATAAGGCTAGTGTTTCTGGTGTGTTTATTATAGTGTACTGAATAATATGGGCTTATGAGAAGAGATTTGACTTGATTTCTTCTTACTCTATTGTTTAGACCTGAGCCATAACCATCTATTGTAGAGATCAGAATATTGAAGAGACTTTGGGCTCTGTCGGGTCATCTAGCAGCCATGCAGAATTCTCCGGCAGCCGTCAGGGAATCAACTAACAACAACTGTGAATGTATTTCCATTTATATTCTGAAAGTGCCATGATGAATTAGTTTGGCTGTGATTTGTTCTCTCTCTCTCACCTCTGACTCAGTTGAGTCCCTCGCAGGCTGGACATGGTTTCCTCAAGATTCTGTCGCAGATCCAGAACATTCTGAACCGTCCGCTTCCTTTGTGATTCTGGATCTACAAACACAAAAATGCGTCATTAAAAAACCCTATTCATCAAAACATTCAACACATTAAATGTACACACACTGTCCTTTACAAAATGAAGATATTTACATAAACGTGGTTAGAGCCTAAAACACACGACAAGACTTTTTCTCAGATATTCAGTTTGTAGATTTGTTCAGTAAGTGTGATTCTATCTGAAAAGTCTGCAAGTGTGTGATGTCTAGTTTAAAAACTAAATCTGTTGAGATTTTAAAAGTCTTGTGGTGTGTTCCAGCCATTAGTCTTTTCTTATTATTAACCTCTCAAACGGTTCCACTATGCATGAAGTTTGTATAAATCTACATGTTCACATTTGCAGACACATTTAGTGCATTCTAAATGCTAATCAACAAGTTAATTTTCATTTCAAATGGAAAAACTGCGAAAGCAAATGAACCAATGAAGTCAAAGTGCTAAAAATAGCCCAATTCAATCATGGTCATCTTTTTTTTAACAGAGACCTCAGACAACACAAAACTAGTCATAAAGCATCAATGAACTCGACCTGAAACAGCCCATCATCACCTTTACATGTCTCTTCTGTTAAAAGAATCAAACACTTCTTGTCTTTTTTTTGCTCTGTACATGAGTGAAAATCTGGCGTGTGTGAGCAGACGGTCAGCATGTCAACAGCATGGCCAATCAATCCCATGGTGCAGTTAGGCACGACGCCCGTCTTGACATTAACAACTCGACCGCTTAAATACAGCGAGAGAGACTCTTCTACAAGCATTAACGGACAACACACAAATCTCCTGTCAATCACCTTCATTCCCATGAGAGATTGAACATGTGTTCAAGCTAATGACATCACTGGACGTGACAGTTATGAAACATGTGACATGTGACCATCAGAACTGAGTCAAGACTAACAGATCATCCATCAGCTGATAAACGTGAACAGAAGGTTAAGAAGTTTACCATCATGTAAAGAGGTGATTAAATCAGCTACACAAACATCTTTCAATCCAATCAATCTATATTCAAATGTGTTTTTATAACACAATTTGTTGCAAAGTAGTGTATAATAATATAACTATTTATATTTTATTTAATATCTGTCAATATTAATTTAACTTATAATTTTTTTAAAATAATAGTCTTAAATAAGCGATTTGTTAATTTTCATGTATGTTTATTTTAATTTAATTAAAAAAAAATCGAAATGGGTCTTGTAGTTTGATCGCATTTAAAGTCCCCGTGAACCGGAAGTTGTGATCGTTTTTACTTTCGTTTTTTGACGCATTTCCAAGAAACAGAATTTCCATTTAGAAAAATAGTGCGATTTGATTGGATGAATAAAAACAGCCGTTGCATTTTGAAATGAAACTGGCAGCAGACTGACAGTTGAAGGGGAGGAGTTTACAGATGCTCCGCCCAAGCCGTCAAACATAGGTTATTTAAGATAGTCATTACAGGACAGAAGTGCATTTTCAGATTTTAACTAAAGATTATGAGGGCACACACATTTATTAAAGAATGTGACTCACATTGATAAACTATTTACAATAAACGCTGCAATATTTCATGAAAAAATAGGCATTGCAATTTTTTATTTCACTGGGACTTTAGAGAAAGTGTATGGTACACTGTCATCTAGTGGTTGAGCTTGGTATCGTCTAAATTCGAAATACTGGAGAGACTAGTTTAGCCCAGTAACGCTTCTTGTGGGATTCTTTTGATTGTTAACAGAAATAATCTATAGGCGCTCTATCGTTTGTTAACCGGAAGTTAAGGGCCGTCCATGAATGGCCACATGCGCAATAACGTTTGCTTATGTTGTCACTTTGAAACCGTCTATATGTACACAGAATAGGTTTTGTCATCTTGCATGTTTCCAATAATTCCATTGGAAATAAATGTTACCTGCTGTCTTTTTCTATATGCTTTCATCTGTAGGATATGTGCGTCACATCACTGACATACATGTGGGATATAGTACTAAAACTCGATTTTTCTATTCTCTCTTTTTTCTATTCTATTACTATTATTCTATTCCATATGCCCATATGAATGGAGCTCTGTAACAGACGACAAATATGATCATCTTATTAATGTAATGAATGTCCTCAATGACACAATGAAGTCAAATGTGCCCCGAGATCTTCCTTCAGTTCCCGTCTAACCTCCGTCCTCAATTCAATCTATTGTCTCTAAGATATTTAATGCCTGTGGCTTGAGAATCTCATCCAGCTGTGAATGTGTCATTCAGAGATCACATTCAATCTTCAGAACCCATGAAGCATCAGAACGACTCGTGAGGATGTTCGCTATGCTACGCTATAGTTTATTTGGGTAATTATGATCAGAAGAAAGACGACACTTTGAAACAGAGAATAATTCTTGTGTCGGAAAAATGGTGTGTAAAAGTTGCAATGAGGCTCATCGCGTTCTCTCCTAAATTAGATTTCTAAATTTAGTCAGATGGGAGTTTTCTGTACTGTTCATTCATCAGTCTCGCCAACAGAGAGAAACTCAAATTTACAAAACTGAGAGACTTCTGCGTTTATGAGAAGAGTTTAGCCCAAAATCACAGTTGACTCTTCATTTCTCGTGTCAAACCTGTATGAGCTTCTTTCTTCTAAAGAACACAAAAGAAGATATTTTGAAGAATGTTGATAATCAAACAACACTGAACTCCATTGACTTCCATAGTATGAACACAAAACCATTTTTCAAAATATCTTCTTTCGTGTTCCACACAGGTTTACAAACACATGAGGGAGAGTAAATGATGACAGAATGTTTATTTTGCTGTGAACTGTCCCTTTAACTCTACTACACAACAGGACATTATTAGATTAGGATTGTAAAGAATCCTTATTAGATTTCTATTGAATTTCCAAACGACACCACTGGATGAACACATTCCTACAGGAGATTTGGAGCCTGACTTGATTCTATTGGATATCACGTCATCCTAACTGGTATTGTATTGGTAATCGTAATACTTCAAACTGTGTTCTTGAATAATCGTGGGTTTGTTTTGTAGGAACATTACAAGAAAAATGTTACAGAACGGCTCACAATTATCATGACAAGAGGAATCCTGTGCTCATTATTTTAGGGTGTACTCTTAAAACCAAATGTTTCAAAAAGGTCTTTGTGAAGAAACTTAAACATTCATGAACTTTCTTTAGCCAAACAGATTCTATGTAGCGGACAAATGATTATTGTAGTTCTGTGGGGAACATCGTCTATGGCATCAATCTTTTATAGAAGGTTTATTTTTTTTAAGGGGCAGTTCACCTTCAAAATGAAAATAATTCATCATTTACCCGTCCTCTTGTCATTTCAAACCGGTATGAGTTTCTTTTCTACTGCAGAACACAAAAGAAGATATTTTGAAGAATTTTGGTCACCGAACAGCGCTGGCCCCATTCACTTCTATTGTATTGACACAAAACCAATGCAAGTGAATGGAGGGCTGTTCACAACATTCTCAAAATATCTTCAAAATATCAAAAGGACGGGTAAATGATGACAGATTTTTCATTTTGAAGGTGAACTACTCCTTTAAGAGTGCATTCTGACAACAGCTATCTCCAACCAGATTAAACACAGAATTTCATGCTAACCAAATGACCAAAGATGGCAAAGCAGGCTGTGTTTCAAAGCCACAATCTGATAGAACACACTGAGCCGCCGGTTGACTTCCCTCCCACGTCTCTGTGGTGTCTTCAGTCATGTAACCACGGCATCATTCAGCATCACAAGATTGTGCACAGGGCACTGCAGTACGACATGTTCCAGAGGTTCAGTTCTCCTCTTACTATCTGCTTCTCTGATATCAGCCGTTACCTCATTACAGATGAGCAACGACACAAGCTGAGACAACACACACACACACAAGGACAGATACACAACCCCCAGCCTCCATCATCTGATGCTCACTCATCGAACAGAGAGGAATAATCTATGAGTGCTCATTTTTCCCACGACTGTGTGAGACAGAATGAGAACGGATGCACATGTTCACCAGAACAAAGCCCTCTGAAGCGTCACCTATACAACCACAGCAGAATATAGAGACGTGATCACGCCACGCTTTCATTCAGCGGCCATACTGCCAACACCAGATGCAAACACAATCTCACCACAATTCACAAATCATTGGTGGCTAATTCCTGGATATTCGTACCATCTCATCCGTACGTTTCTATGCGCTGTAATGCATTTTACATTCTTGCATTTAGCAGACGCTTTCATCTAAATCTCAGTATGTGTGGAATTGAACCCTCAAGCTTTTGTGTTACACAACACTCTCACTACTGAGCCACAGGAACATTGTTTATGTACAACCGTATGATGTATCAAAGGCATTAGCCACCTTGTTAAAATGGTTGGCAATTCAGGCGAGATGAGACGGTGAATGTGGTCGACTTTGGCCGTGACACACATGTAGTCGGTTGTCGTTCTGCAATAAAACGAGGCTGGTCTGCACAAGTTTGCTTGTGAATGGTAAAGTGGTACTCACCGAGCATTTGACTGAAGAGCAACTGCTCCAAGTCTCCAAGAACGGTGACGACTAACTCCGGGTCCACCTTGAGGAAAGGTTTATCTCCACCCTCCTCACCTTGACCTTTGGCCTCGGGGTCTCCAGAACATGCAGCCGCCTTCTTACCGCCCACTTTGGCCTTGCTGGACAGAATATCGTCGTCAGATTTACAGTCGTCCGATGTCTTGCTCAGAGGTTTCACTTCCACGTAAGGACCTCGCGGGATCCGACTTTGGCTCTTTCCTGGTGGCGCCAGTGGGGCAAAGGTCTTGGGCTTGAACAGGGAGTGGTCTGATTTGGAGAGGTTTCTGGAGAGCTGGGTACCGCCTGCCCCTCCGACACCGGCCGCTTTGGGTTTCAGGTGGCCCGTGGCGACCCTGCTCATGTCGTCGCACCATTTTGGCTCGTAGAGCTGCATCTTCTTCTCGGCGTCTGTCAGCACGGCCAGGTTGGTGAGGGATCTTTGCTTGCGGAGGTTGGATGGCACGGGTATGCGCCCCTCTGTGCTGCCCACGCGGTACACCTTCAGCTCGCTCCTGGCCACGCTCTGTGGAACGCCGGATTTGCCCCTCTTGGCAGCCATGCCCACACCTTCAACTGCGTGCTTCTGCGCTTCCAGCTAGCACAGGATTGACACCTCCCTGCTCGTGCTCAACCCCGCAGCTCCTTCCTTTCTGGAAACATATTTACAGACGAAAAACCAAAAGGAGTGGACGATTCTGCAGCTCTTCCTCACGTTAATCCAAGTCTCCTTTTCCTTCCTCCCAAAGTCTTCCTGTAGCTGCCGCCCTGAATCTTCTTCTCTCTCTCTCTCTCTCTCTCTCTCTCTCTCTCTGCCTCACTCAACCGTTCCTCTCCTCCCTTCAACAGACCATCTTGCCGCCGAGCCGTGCAGCAGCCAAATGACAGCAGTGCTGAATGCAACTACAGTCCCTCCCCCTCCCTCACTCGCTCACTCGCTCACTCGCTCTCTCTCTCTCTCGCTCACTCTCTCTCTCTCTCTCTCTCTCTCGCTCACTCTCTCTCTCTCTCTCTCTCTCGCTCACTCTCTCACTCTCCCCTTCACTCTCTCTCTCTCACTCACCCACCCTCTCTCTCTCTCGGTCGCATTTTCCAGTGTGTCTCCCTGCCTCAGCAGAAAGTGTGAGATGTTAGGGAGAGATGACAAACTGCAAGGCATGAATGTGAACTGAATCTAGAACAGTGCTTTTGTATATTTCCCTTCACTTTTACCCCGTCATTCCTCCCCTTCCCCTCCAACGCAGAATGCTCAATAAAATCACACTTATGTATTCACTCTCATGCCTTGAGGAGAAATATATTACATGTGAATATAAAATAATAAAATATTATACGATATTAAAAATGCAAAATAAACATTCAAAATATATATTATTTGAGATCATGTCTGTCTATTATGTAGAAATGGTGGTACATTACCTTTATACTACAGGAATATTATATAAAGTCCCAGTGAAATAAAAAATGACAATGCCTGTTTTTCATGAAATATTGCAGCGTTTATAGTAAATAGTTTATAAATGTGTGTCATTATCTTTTTAAAATCCATGTGAACTCATAATCTTCAGTTAAAATCTGTAAATGCACTTCCGTCCTGTAATGACTTTACATCTCAAATGACATGTGTTAGACGGCTTGGGCGGAGCTTCTGTTAACTCCTCCCCTTCAGCTGTCAGTCTGCTGCCAGTTTCATTTCAAAATGCAACGGCTGTTTTTATACATCCAATCAAATCGCTGAGAAAGACGAAAGACACGCTCAATATTTTCCTCTGTCGAAATTTAATTTCACTCGAAAATGTATCAAAATACAGAAGTAAAAACGATCACAACTTCCGGTTCATGGGGACTTTAAACTGTTCAAAGCTGCAAAATTAAAGTGAAGACATGCACACATGAAATGGCAACAATTGTGAGCTGCAGTAAACAATACTTGTTATTAAATATATTGATAAACATTCAAGAATTTGCTAGAAAATGATGTTATATCAGATATAGGCCTCAAGTAATTAAAAATAAAAGTGGCCTGTTTGCCCTGAAAAACAACCCGGCAAGCCCCAATCCTCCCTCAACTCAACAAACAATTATTACAATATTAAAGTCATCAGTTTTACTCCAATTAATTGCCAATTAAAACTTTTAACCCTCCAGTGTCTCGCATCATCACGCTACGCTTCATACGGAGTTGTGATGTTTTTAGATGATCCCTAACATCTCACGGCTCATGATATTCCATACACATCTCTCTCTGGAGTGCACCGCAATGCTTTGCTGGAGATGCTGTCACCATAGCAACGCTTCTACCTACATCACAGCGGCCATGTCCTGTCACACTGCAATGCACAAAGCACATCTCCAGTGTAGAGAAGGTAACAGCGTGCTACAAATCACTTTCTGCCCGCCTTCATCTGTTCATAAAGCAACAATACACAACTGACGACTGACTTTACTGAATCACACATATAACCATCCAGATGCATCTGTGAAAACCTCCTGCCGGGGGTCCGCACACACTCGGCCAAGCGTGTTCTGCTCCTGGGACGCCAAACAAGTTATTCTATGTTACTGAAGGGGAGAAAGAGTCGAGGAGACAGAAGTCTTTTGTTTCTCTTTGTCACGAGCGGCCGTGCTGTTCCACGGGGGACTTTTCCAATGACATCATTCACTGAAGAACACACATCCTGTGGACCGCACAGCTGTCACAAACAGCCCGAGAAGTCATTCACCAATGAGACGGGCGAACGCATTCAAAAACAACATATTCACAAACACCAGGCCTTCAACAATGAAGAAAGATGAGAATTCACTGCTTAAAGCATTCAAAGAGCAGGAAACTCAAGCAAGTGCTCCATCGCATTTCAATATCAACATCTCCAATGTTTCTCATTCATTATTTACAAGAAAGAAAGAAAAGACACAAAAGAGAGATTGTAGACATACAGTAAGTGTTTAGAGGCATAAAATTCTTCTGGATCCTCCAGCAAACACATATTGAACAGCTCAAATTGAAGTCTCTGAGTGTCTCAAGATTAAATAGAGAGAACTCAAGTGAGTCTCAGATGTTTCTCCTTAGAAAGAGTCAGAAATCTGACAGATGTGTCTGTCATTAGAGCTTGAGAAGAGATGTCAACAGTGTGTCAAACTGAGCTCAGATGTCTCGTCTGGATTCAAAAGTTGACATGATTGAAGATCTCAACGTGAACTCAAACATTTCTCATCACATTTACTCAGATCAGAATCAGAAGAGCTTGCACACACAAGAAATTTTCTTTGATGTTGGAAGCTTCTAGTGCAGACATTCAACACAATGACATTACAATATAATATGATTCACAGTCTAAAAGATTCTAATATATGCATATATCAAATAAAAGACTAATGTAGAAAATGTTGGATAATAACATATAAGAGACACTGTACAGGGTAGTATATAGTAGAATATGCATATTAACAGATTGTATGTACACTTGTGCAAATGATCAATTCTGATGATTTCACCTCTACGATCTTCCTTAATTTACACTTCTCTTCACTCTTCATGTGTCTTTCTCGTTTTATTTCTCTAGAGTCATTTAAGGAGAAAGCCCATTGCACATTGAGTCCCAAATTTCCGCACGTTAGAAAATCATAAACAAATTCAGACAGGGTTCGATTTTATGCGTTTTTGGCGTCCGCCAAGCATCTTGAGTACCTTTTTAACTATTCAGAGACACCGTACAAACCAGAGCCAAATAGGAAAAAATGCATACAAACATTTCGGACTGTATGTGCAAAGACAGAGATGATATTTCACTGAGCTGATGTGACTCATGTGAGAGCGTGGTGGTGGTCTGTGGTCAGTCAGTTTGGACACACGTGTGAACATCTGAAGCGGTTTTGACTGCTGTCATTACACTGAAACAAAACTTTTTTTAAAGATTTTTTTCTTTACAGCACATATGTTGTGTATTAGTGTAAAAATGCTGCACTCATTCAACTGTAAATATGTGAACATGATCCATGAGAACCCCACAGTTATTCATCGTTTGGAAAACATTTGTCATAAGAATTATTTTCTCACATCTGACAACTGCAGCACACAAGACTACTGGTGATCAGAAACCTTTACTGCGGTAAAAAAAAATGTGATGCTGGAAGTACACAAGTGCTGTCAAATGTCATGTGACACTCATTCTTCACTACACATGTAAGTGCACTTCATTAACAACACCACTAAAAGAGGTTTTTCAGCTCATTTCGCCTTATTGTTCTTTGTAGTTAATTTGAATTGTAAAGTAATGTGTTGATCTGCCTTTTACAGTTCTTCACATGAAGCACATATGCATAATGCAATAATATGATATTTACAAAGTCACATTTCAGCCCAGAAAGAAAAATGAGAAGGCAAAAGAAAAAGCAAGACATTTTATCCATTGTCCATTAATAAATAAGCATATTGTGGTATCATTTTCGTGAAGATGAAACATATTTTCAATCAGAACTATAATTTAGTGATCATCAGTAAACACAAACGCTGCTGTGATGTGTGCTTCAATTTATTTGTGTGGAATATCTCTTTATAGAACATGAAATCGTTACTTTATTGTATTCATGAGGATTATGACAATGCTGAATACAGCATTGTCATACTTACAATGCTGTTTTGTAAGTATACATCATTGTAATACTGCTGTATTTGCATAATACATCATACTCAATATTGCATAATGAAAAAACTGAAGAAACCTTTGAATGGATGGAGCATCTCATCATGATGATGACAGAAAACACAGCAGGATGAGTTTTGCTACATGATGTGACTGTATCTCTCTAAATAAATATAAGAAAATACTGTACTTACACAAACCATCACTGGAAACTTCCATTGAATCTGAAGAACCCTCACTCAGATCCTCAAGAGACGATCCGTCCTCTCCAACCTGCACCCTGAGACCCCCAGAGAACACACATGAGTTACATCACAATGCTCTTAAAAGCCTTAAAGATGTGTTCACCCAGAAATGAAAATCCTGTCATCATTTATTCATCAAATGAATGAGAACACGGCTCGGATCATCTCATTTGTGTCTCACCTGAACCTGAAAGGTGCGACCGCAGCCATGCGTGGAGACCCGTGAGCCGTCGGCTGTGTATTTGAGACACACACACGTGATTTTGACGCCATCATTTCTCTATCAGCCACTCCAGGAGTCCGCTGCTTCTGTAAGCTCATATGATCTCCTGTTGATGTTTCCCATATGATGTTCCCGTTGCTTGATCTGTGACGCTTCTCTTTAACTCGTCCAGTGGCAGAAGATTCCGTAACCTCATCGTCTAGACTCCTGAAGTGATGTCGTCTCCAGTTGTTGTTGGAATGTCTGTCCAGATCTGTAAAGTCTGTTTGGGGTGAAGATCCCCTGCGCAGTTCACTTGTGCTCTTAAAGCGGTGAACCTCTCGTTTGGGCACATGAGGGCTGCTGTTGGCCGAGCGTGGAGTCCAGTTTATTCCTCCGCATGTGTCTTGAGCTCCTCGTGAGGACTGAATCCTCAGTTGGGATCCTCTGGAGACCGATAATGGAGATCTGGAGGTGGTAAACGGTGTGGTCCGTCCACCCGACGGGTAACTGCTGCTCGGGGGTTTGGTGTCTGTTTTGGAGAGGTTGGTCAGGCTCTTCGGCAGAGGGATTCCAGAACCGTTCTCAGACGTTGTCTTCAGGTTTACTCCAGACATCGTTGTCGAGGACGGTCACAAGATCTGAAAATCGGAGAGGAAATCACACATCAGAATTTCCACTCGATCATCTGAATGAAATGCCAAAATCGCTTACAAAAATGGACAGAAACAAGTCTACAAACTTCACTCGACGCTCTTAGAGAATGAGCCACTCAAGTTTGAGATCTGTGTGAAGTTTAGAATTTCAGCTTTCAGCTTCATCTCTTCTGCACATCAAAATGTAACAAAACACACAAAAAACACACAAAAACGTGAATGTAAACTTGGAGGGTTTGCAGATCCTAAATACTGCAGATAAACCAACTTTTTTAATTTTGAGCAGTTTGTCCCAATTTTCTGCAAATAAAAACAGATAAAGAAAATATTCAAATATGCAAATAAAGAAGAATACTTTAAAGAAATTAAGTCAGAAGCTCACAGAATTGGGCTGTATAAAGGTCCAGATCAGATTAAACCAGTGCCACTTCTCAATCTAGCCTCAGAGGCCAAAGACTTTCATTTCCAAGCTCTGATTCCAGATCCATAGAAAGTTCTGATGAATGAGATGTTGATCCTGACGGCCTGACACACATGTCCATTTCATTACAGCGACACGTGTCTAAATGTGGATTTCCAAACAGACAAACACACTACACTGCTTGATGTTGTTTATGAAGTGAAGACCCGGGCTAGTTGTCACACTGGGTAATACCTAATTCAAAATATATCTTCCTTTAAAAACTTTAAATGTTTTAATTCCATTCATTTAAGCATGGATGAAATCAGGCTTTTATTGTGTAAAATAGCATTTCAAATGTCAAATAAATGTTCTCAAATCACTGATAAACAGGACAAACTGTTGTGACAACTTGCCCCACTAAGGAGGTTGTTTTTTCCTCAGGAAATAACACTGATTATGTGTCAGAAACTAAATATAAAAGTGAAATCTACCAAAAAAACATTGACTGGAGTTAATAAAACACCACCAGTGTCCTCCATAAGCACTGTTACAAACACACACTTTAAAAATATAACTCACTTTATAGTGATAAAAAAAAACCAAAAAGCATAAAATGACATCTCAACTCAGAAAGTGTCAGCATCATTATAAATGTAAACAAACACACTCGAGCCGACAGCATCCTTACAGACAGAGTCATGATGACACAGCAGTTCAGAGCAGCCCAACAATTCCACTACTCACACACACACACACACACACACACGCACATCTGCAACCAATAATAAACAAACAACACAGACTTTATCATGAGTTATTAAATCTCACCTCCTATCACTGCTTACATGTACTGAAGAGCAGAAGTATATTCCAACAGCATCTCTGCTTCATCCGTGTTCTCTGAGAGATAACCTTTACTGTCCGATAGAATCTCTGGGGAAGGCGGAGACCACTGACATCTGGACATCCAGAGAGGACAACACATGAGCCAATGAGAAAGACTGAGAGAAAACAGAGGATGTGCTCCGTCCCCCCTCCCCTCATGACACCACACACGCTCACACACGCATGAAGCGCATCAGTGATGAAGAGTTCTGTTAGTCATGACATCATGCCAAATCCTGTTTCCTCAGGGTCATGACCTCTGATACGAGCTCTGATCACTTTACATTGATGTGAGTCAGATGAACTCTTCTTTGTGCAACATCTCTAAAAAATAAACAGATTAACATTATTCACTTAAACAAATTGTGAATGAAGACTGAAGGTGGGACCAAAGCTTTGTCTACGGACCGGAAAATAATGTTTTCTCAGAACTGCTGGCATGTCTTCAGAAAATATTTTAATTTTATGATGTTATACCATTTGTGGTTTTGCACATGTTCCTTCCTATTGCAGTTTCTGTCCTTATGTGACTGCTTGTGGTTTTATATAACAGGCCTGGTTAGGAATGTTAAATTTAGACCGAGACCCAGATTCAATCATTTATTTTTTGCCACATTTACAAGACCAATCTCATATGTCAGACAGAGTCTTGTCAGGAAGAGAGAGTGAGAGAGAGAGAGAGAGAGAGAGAGTTAGAGACAGAGAGAGAGAGAGAGAGAGAGACAAACAAAGAGAGAGAGAGAGAGAGAGAGAGAGAGAGAGAGAGAGAGATAGATAGAGATAGATAGGTAGATAGGTAGAGAGAGAGAGAGTTAGAGACAGAGAGAGGGAGAGAGAGAGAGAGAGAGAGAGTTAGAGACAGAGAGAGAGAGAGAGAGAGAGAGACAAACAAAGAGAGAGAGAGAGAGAGAGAGAGAGAGAGACACAGACAAAGAGACAGAGAGAGAGAGAGAGAGAGAGAGAGAGACAGACACAGACAGAGAGAGAAAGAGAGAGAGAGAGAGACAGACAAAGAGAGAGAGAGAGAGAGAGAGAGAGAGAGAGAGAGAGAGAGAGAGAGAGAGAGAGACGCTGGGTCCAGTCAAGCAGAAGAGACAGGGTGAAACATCTGACACCCTGAAGAAACACATCATGGCTCAGATGTCATGTCCTCATGGCCCTTCATTGAGTTTGTAGGGAGAATTCACTTAAAGCAACACTTTGTAGTTTTTCCATCAGCTTAGTAAACAAATTGATGTGTAATGTGCTGCCCACAAGGAAACATAATTTATGACACTGGTAACAGACAGTTCTGATTATCAACCTCTGGAAGAAGCTGTGAGTAAACCTTCAAAGTGTTGCTTTAACTTATTCCCTCCAAATGACCTACGGTATATCAGTGTTTGTACTGTCATACAGCAGGTGGCGTAGTTACACACCTTTGGAAAATGTAGAGAATCTCTGAACCTAGAACTTAAACAGTATATTTGATCTGTTTTTAATGATTGTTCTGAGTGTTTATTTTTTTTAAGAAACCTGCCCACATCTAAAGGGTGATAAATCAAGAAAAATGAAGATCGAAGAATACGGTTTCTTTTGTTAACAAGCAGAGTCTCAGCTGTTTCATTTGATATATTGTTTGTCCATATATTAGTTACAGAAAATGTAATGTGAGACATTAAAGTTTAGTGACTATGAAAAAAATGCTATCTGGCAACTTTTTTTTAAAGGCTGGCGGGAAAAGAGCTAAAGAGTCATTTCAGCATCTAAAGACCATTATCTAACCTGATTTCTTCAGTCTCACACTTTAAATGCACTTCAGCAAATGAACCATATGAACCCGTGCGTGTGTGTGTGTGTGTGTGAGAGAGATTTACATAATACTATCATAAAGAGTAACCAGATATTTAAAAACCAAATCGTCTAAAACACCGTAGAACAGACACCTCGAGGAACTGAATCCACATCAACAATTTTTTGATTAATTCTGTGAAGACTGAGAATGAAGAATTATGGTAGAATGGTAGAATAATAAAGATATGAACCAATAATTAAGAATAACCAAGATAAAAGTCAAATTTAGTTATTACAAACTCGTGCAAATCTTATTTTCCCGAAAAGGGTTAGGGTTAGAATCTGTGATACTTGTTTAAAATATCATGAATGTTGTCTGTGAAACAGTACAGTGTGTGTGTATGTGGACAGCAGTCAGAAGCTTTCCGTATTCATTTTTAACAGTCGTTTTACCTGTATTTTACATAAAGCACTGCATTAAATTGGTAAGTCGCTTTGGATAAAAGCGTCTGCTAAATGACTAAATGTAAATATAATTACGAAATGTCCGTAAAATAAAGGGAAAAATTTACAGTAAAATATTTAATGTAAAATAAAGGGAAAAATTACTGGTCAAATACGTAATGTAAAAAGTAAAGTAAAGAGAAAATTTAGTGGTAAAATACGTAATGTTAAATGTAAAATAAAGGGATTTTTTTCCTGTGGCTCAGTGGTTAGAGCGTGGTGCTAACAACACCAATGTCATGGGCTGGATCTCAGTTGATTGCAAATACTTAGAAACAAATGTATAGGATAATGCAATGTAAGTCCCTTTGGATAAAAGCATCTGCCAAATGCATATGTAAATGTAGTGGTCATTTTCTGCCAGTACTTTATCTGTTTTTTTACAGTGCATAAATGCTACTGACACATCACTGACCCAGAGTCCATCTGAAAGTATCAATACATGAAAGTACATTCATTTCCTTTTTTGTGCTTAAGAAACAATCCTTCAATCATTTGCGTTCCTTAACATGACCTTTATAAACACCTGCAAGACCAGAGGAACTTGATTCAAGTATAGTCTCAGATATTTATCCTAAAACTGTTTAGGGTTTGGTTCAATTGGTTGAGAAATGTTCAAAAATATAAATCTGAGCTCAGTTTGACAAACTGTTGACATCTCTTCTCAAACTCTCATGACAGACACATTTGGAACATTTCTGACTCGTTTTCTTCAATGAGACTTTAGCCATTTCATCTCACTGATGTCCAAGAGAAATAATTGAGATATTAAAGAGATCTTTTCATTCTTTCGTGTGTTATAATCCAAAACTGGACTTGTTTCCATCAGTGAGTCATCAGACAGCTAGCGGTGGGTGGAGATGATGATTATAGGATGGGCATGGACTCAGTCCAGAGGAGTTTCATCACACTGAATGTAGACGTGTTGTTTAATACACACACACACGAAGCCTCTGGAGAACACAGAAAGCCAACGAGTGTGTCATCATCATCTGTCATTCTTTCCAAAGTAATGTGTGTCAACATCAGGGCGGAACACATGTGTTTGTGTGAGTATAACTGTTATACATCAGACCGGTCTTCCACCTTTAAAATCTCAAAATGACTTGACGATATGGTTTTCTGATCCCTGTGGAAATTCTCTGAATCATTACATCATAGGCACATGCCTGTGGTTTTACAGACAGTGAGCATGTTAAGAGCATGTTCCCCGTGATCCCATTTTTCAACCTTTAGTTAGTGTGTAATGTTGCTGTCAGAGCATAAATAATACCTGCAAAATGATAAAGCTCAAAGTTAAGTGCCAAGCTTTTTAACTTTGCAGCAATTCACTTTTCAAGGACTACAGAGAACGGCTGGATCGGACTACAACCCTCTACTTCCCGGGTACATGATGTCACTATTCCTAGTGCTTTTAATAACCTACTCCCAGAGGATTACGCCAGAGAAGAGGAAGAGCCGCTGGAGTAGTGTTTGATTATCAGAGATTGTAAACATTTGACTGAGCTACATGCTAAACTACTTTCACTTTCATCACAGTCCTACAGCTGGTCATAAGAATTCAGCGACACACATTCTAAGAAAACCAACAGTCAAATAACAGCTTCATGACTTTAACATCGGCTGTGAAAGCTGTTGTGTGTGATATACTGATATTGTGTCTGTGTGTGTGCTTACCTCTAAAAAACTTCTACAAAACTTCCTATGAAGTCTTGCTTGTAAATGTCTCCTGGTCAATCTGCTTGCTTTATTATCCAACACAGGTCCAATATAAAAAGGCAAAACGAACGCTTCTGTTATTAGTGTTATTTAATATAACTGGTCTGACACAATTCAGTCCGATGTCATTTCCCTCGCCATAGTAGGAAAACAATTTGATCTCTAACATAGATTGACGTTTGCTCATGCAATAATAGACCTCCGTTACACTTTGGTGGATGCGCATGTGTTTAACTGATGAAGTGAAGTTGACGCCATTGTAAATGTTTATTGCTCAAAGCCAAAGTTGATGGATACACGTGAGAGGGGCACCGACCAATCACAACAGCCTGAGAAGCGGAAGCCAATCACGACAGACCTGGTCAGTTTTGGCAATCAGAGCGATTCGGAAAGAGGGACTTTATATAGACCAGAACAAATCCAGTCGTTTTGTTGAAAGTGGGACAGTGATGAACACTAGAATAGATATATGTGAAATATAAAGCATTTTTTTTATCAGAAACATGAACATCTATTGTTAAACACCCGAAAAACACAATCAAAGCCTCTAAAATAACCAAAGACAGTCTCCTTTAAAATCATATTATTATTTTCACCAGGCTGAGCCCACAGACAAATTCTACATGAAAGCCCAACATGTGAGCATTACCTGTCCAACATCTGATAGAATTAAACAACGTTCACCAAACCACAAGCACATAGTTTGAACCTTTAAAGCAGTGATCTCATCAGTCATGACCTACAGGTCAGTGGGCTGTGACGTGTTGAGTTGTGGCTCCCAGATGGGTACCACGGGTTAAGAATTGACATGTGATGTTCTTAGTCCTGCTCACATCATTGTTTTGACTCTATCCCATAAGTAAAATGGTCAAAATAATAAGAGAACAGGAAATAAGTGACCCACATTTAGAATGCGTCACTTACCCATATTAGTCTCTTTCTGCCCTCCTCCCCCACCTCGGGATGCCCATCCCAGATTACGCCAGGCCCAGATTAACTTCATATGCCCATCCCTAACTAGAGATTACAGCAGCTCCTCCTGACTGAATGACCATCCCAGCTCCATCTCAGGCCATTCCATCACCACCCAAGAGCAAACACAGACTATTGTCACATTAATGGTGAACAGTAGTTACAATACTTAGTATTTAATGCTAAATTTACATCACACGACAGCGGTTTGAAGTAATAGCTGCACTCAGTTACATTATGCTTTTACTATCTTTACTGCTTATAATATTCCTCTGTTGACTGATATCATCACAAAATTAGACCTAAAGAGTTTAAAGAAAAGAAGTGTCCTAAATTACAACTAGTGACCTCGCTCTGTTATTCATAAACATTTACTGAGTAAATTTTACTGAAAGTCATTAAATTCAGATGTGACGTGTCAGAGGAGATCTGGTCCTCCCGGCTGAGTCTGGTTTCTCCTGAGGTGTTTGTCCATTTATTCATCATTGTAGTTTGTGTTCCTCATCACAGGGCCGTGTTGACATGTTCACCGGGAGACCGCTGATGTTAGATCAGTTTAAAGATTCAGAAAACTCTGATAACATCACTTTATTAGAATGATCTTACTTGTTTTACACAATTTACTGTGCTGTGTTTGCCCTGTTTTTCTTATTTTCTCCTGTATAGTGGGACAATACACAATTCAAATGAATTGAATCGATGTTTCACAACAACTAAATGTATTCATATGCCAGAGAGCAATCGCTGTAGATGATTTACACCTGTCGATAAGCTTTAAATGTGAAGAAACTACATGAGAAACTCCAAACATGACATGATTTACCAACAGAACAACATCATCTGAGAGCGACCGAGATCATGCTGCTCACCTGAACCTTACAATAACTCTTATAATAAAATGATCAGTTTCAAACACTGAGCAGATGATGAGTTAAGATGAAAAACAATCCTTACAGTCAGAGCTGCATTAGGCTACAACAGGATCATCTGCACAGTGTCTACAGATGTTTGTGCTTTAATCTGGTTGTGCTTTCTCTCTTTCTCCATAATCTCTGAATATTGCACAAGAAATCTATCTTCAAAAACACAAAATCAAAGACATAAAACCTCATATGACCCTTCATGAATAATAAAGTGATGATCTGTGTTAAGTGTGAAAGCAGTTTACTCACAGTCTGAGGATAAATGCACATTTACACAATCACAGGTCCATATGAAGCCACCATCCCAATCCTCTCTCATCACTTTCAGCTGTGACTCTGCTTGAGTCTGAAGAAAAAACATTTAAACATTCACGCGTGTGAAATACAGTACATACCAGTAAATGGACGGTCTGGCGCGGCTCCAGACTCCACGGATCTTTCACAGAAGCATAAACCTGAACGTAGCGCCATTAGTTCACCTGTCATAAAGCTCTCAGAGGATCTGATGGAAACGCATTAGATGATTATATCAGTCCAGACGACTCCATTCTCACCAGCTCACTTTGTAAAGCACTCTTCTGAACTTTTCTAAAATCTTTCCACTGAAGTGGTGCTAAACTGTGTCTCACAGAATCATGTCGTACCATTCAAACCTGAGTTTGACCTCCACATGAGGACTCATGAACGTGCTTAAATCACTGAGATTAATGGTGTGCCAGCAAGAGACCAGCAAACTTAACACTTCATCTGCTTCATCTGGTCTAAGATGATTAATCACAAGAGCATCACTTGAGTATGTGATGAGGATGATTGTGAGATGTGATTGTGTTAAGTGAAGTGGATCTGATATAAAGTACGGTGTGGGGGGGTCAGTATCTCTGCAGACAGACAGACTCGTGTTTCACTCGCGGTTAAAGTAGAGCTGCATTTATCTGCATTTACTGCGCTGAATCTGATCTGAGCACACTAAACACACACACACACTAAACACACACGCATGTCTAAATGAATTTCACCAAAGCTCTTGAACACTACACAGTCTATAGATTGATACATACAGTAATGGTCTCACTAAATATACTGGAACAAAGACAATATTTCCAATATATTACTTTATTCTGCTACTTAAATCTGTACCTATAAATGTTAGTTTAACCTATACTTTATTTCTGTTTTCATATGTTTACATATATTATAAACCACTTTAAGTTGAACTACATACATAACAATTTTATTAAAGTGAATTATCTTTCTTTTCATTTGTTTACATACTTGCAGTATTTGTACGCAGCCCATTTGCAAATGTTTTGGCAAAGTGAATGTACATTTTGTCATGCCAATAAAGCACACTTACAATAAAGACAGAGACAGAGAAAGAGCGAGAGAGAGTGAGAGAGAGTGAGAGAGAGAGAGAGAGATAGATAGATAGATAGATAGATAGATAGATAGATAGATAGATAGATAGATAGATAGATAGAGAGGGTGTGTCACGCTGATGAAGGCGTAAGATTGTCCTCTAGTGGCCGTACTGAAAAATTGCCCTTAAACATAAATGACTGTTTTACCACAATTTACTGTTTACACAGAGCAGGACGCGTCCAGAAGAGATGTGTTTATAAGCTGAGAAAAGAAACACGTGTGAATGAGTGAAATAAACAACATTCAATAAGTCTAAATGTAGCAAAAAGTCATTTTCTGACCATAAAAACGTAACTGATGAGATGTTTTTGTTCTCCAAACAGACGCATAACGCATTGACCTTTAATCTAAAACAATTTAAATCTCACATAGCCTATGTTGCGTCAACGGAAGTTCCAAATGTTCGCGTGTCACGTGATGCACGGAGCCATCAGTTAGTTCCAATAAGTTATGTTTCCTGTTTCAATGCTTTACTCTACGCGCAAACAACGCGTTAAAATACGCACGTTTTTGACCCTCTCGGCGTTCCATATCTCTCTCAACGGCTCTGCTTCAAACTAACCATTAAAGGCCATAACACACACACACGCACGCGCGCGCGCGCACACCTCAGGAGCTGCTTCACCTGTGAGTCTCTCTCACTAACACCTCAAAACAAACACTGATTCATCATCTACACGCTCAGTTACTGCTATGTTACCGAGCGCATCCGATTATATTACATGAGAATAACATTTCATACCACTCATTTATTAATCAAATACAATTTAGTTAAATACAGCATACTAAAATATGACTTCAAGGGGCGCGGTTTCCCGGACAAGTATTAGATTAAGACAGGACAAGGCCTTGGTTAAATTAGATTATTTAAAGTCGTTTTAAAACATACTTTACAAAAGAACATTACATGGGCATCTTGAGACAAAACAATGACACTGATATATTTTATGATTAGTCAGTGTTTTCTATGAACACTCTCTTTACATTAAAGTTAGTCTGGGACTAGGTTTAAAAGATGCATCATACATTTCTGAATTAGGCTGTTTAGATAAATTCATGTTTCTATTGAACACAGCAAAACAAACAACAGTATAACAAACTCAAATTCAATTCAGTTTCGCTTTTCACAAAGCCTAAACTAAAAGATGATAACACATCAAATATTCCTGAGAGAAATGGTCATTAAAGAGATCACGTGTGTGATCTCTCTCTCTCTCTCTCTCTCTCTCTCTCTTCCCTCCCACTCCATCTCTTCATCTATCTCATCCTCTCTGGACTCATTCGAGGCTCTTCTGAACTCTCTGTGATCTTTCAGCATCACACACAAAATCAAAGCAGGTGAGAGACTTTGCCGTTCTTCTGAATGTGTAACAGAATATTCACTTGTAACCCATTCTTGCCTCTTTCTAACAAACTCTGTCGACTTGAACATCACAAATCTGCTTAACGTGTTCACTTGGGCTTCACTTAACATCACAGACTGTGTGTTTCTGCTGTTTATCTTCAGAATGCCGCTGGGAGGAGGAAATAAGTGCGGATGCTGTAAGAAGACGGTGTATTTTGCAGAAGAGGTCCAGTGTGAAGGACAAAGCTTCCACAAGTCATGTTTTCTGTGCAGTAAGTCACCACAGCTGATCTGAGACCTGAGCTGAACACACAAACATCAGAACAAGAGAAATGAGAGACGAATGACAAATCTAAAGCATTAGATCTATATGAGTGCAGTCAAGAAGAACTTCTACAGATTCAACGGTCTGTGATTTAATCGTGAGTGTTGAGAGCGTTAGAAACGGGTGGAGATGGAAAATTCTGTAGAGAAAAAGTGTGAACCGGAAAATGGAAAAATGGTTCATGCTGATAGTTGTGGAAAGAGTAGATATTTGTGATAAATAGAACTGTACCCTGGATCTTTTCTCAGTGTATGTTACAGATGAATGCATTTAGTCTTTGAGAAATCAAATCTTGAGAGATATTTGAGATAAGCTCAACTTACTAGGCCTACTAAGTGTCTTTGTCTTGATTTGTAGTTCAAATATCTAAACATTCTTAAATCAAAATACAATTACTTGACAAGAACAGTGTCTCAAGATATTTGGTCTTGTTTTATGAGACAGAATGAAGTAAGTTTATGGTGAAATCAAGCAAATAAGTCTGTCCATGGGGTGAGAGAACCAAAGTTGAATTAAGTTGTTGAATTAAACTAAATTCAAGTGTATTTTTCTCACCCCATGGACAGATTTATTTGCTTGTTTTCACCATAAACTAATTTAATCCTTAAGTTATTTTTCCGAAAACAAGACTTAATATCTTGGGTCAGTTTTCTTTTCAAGTAATTGTGTTCTGATTTAAGAAGTTTGAGATATTTGCACTGTAATACAGGTAAATAGAAAAAATAAAAATAATCTTTACTAGATGTCGTCCTATGAATGAATGACATTTTTTGCAATGTATGTAATTCACTTTATTAGTTGAAGTTTCTGCAGTAAGGAGAAACGAGTGCGAGTGTTAGTCTGGCTCATGTCAGAATGAAGTTGTTTTACACACATGGCCATATTAGGTGTTCTGTCAATGATGTGTGAGTTTGTCTGCCTTATATGGCTGAAGAGCGTCTGTGTGGAACACACCAGTGTTTATGTGCGTCAGGACATTTACAAACACACCAAACATCAGTGACACAAGACTTATGACATCAAACTCCAGTCCATTCTGATTTATTCCTGAGAAAGTTCCTCAAAATCTCACAATAATATTTCTCACACTGAGATCAGATATTCCAAAGTTCATCAAACGTCATCTCTCCCAGAGAAAATGTTGCTCAGGAGATCTGATGGACTGGTGTTTTAGTCTCAGATGTTTCTCCTAAAACTGAGTATAGGAGAAATAAAAAAAGACAAATGAGAATGTAATTGGTGTAAAATGAATGTGGATTGTGGAGGTGAAATCATCTGGATTTGGGATTTGAGTAAATGTGATGAGAAATGTTTGAGTTGATATTGAGATCTTCAATAATATTGACTTTGCTCAGTTTGACACACTGTTGACATCTCTTCTCAAACTCTCATTACAGACACATTTGTCAGATTTCTGACTCTTTCTCAGAAGAAACATCTGAGACGCACATGAGACTACTAAATAGCTCTGCTCATTTTATCTCTTACTTTTTTCTTGTGTGTCTATTTGTAGTATTTTTATAATATGTATAACAGCACTAATCTGAGATACTGAAGATAAAACGAGCTGGATGTCACAGAGCAACTGAGCTAATGATGCAGAATAAAAGAGTATATGTGTGTGTTAAATATATATATATATATATATATATATATATATATGAACACCTGATGTGTTCACTGCAGTGGTGTGCAGAAAGAATCTGGACAGCACGACTGTAGCTGTACATCAGGATGAGATCTACTGTAAATCCTGCTATGGAAAGAAATACGGGCCGAAAGGTTACGGATTCGGTGGAGGAGCAGGAACTCTGAGTATGGACACTGGGGAAGGTCTGGGCATCAAACCCGTTGGGTGAGTGAGTCCGTCAGGTTCTACACGTCAACCCTGGAACTATTGAAACACGGATTAGCACATTTACTAAAACTATATACAACTTCAATCTGTAAAATCTGATGTTAGTGCTGCTTCTTCCCTATCGATATGATGTCATTTCCTGGAGGATCTCATCATGGCCTTCAGTCACAGTTGTCTAACAGGGTGGAAATTGATGGTGGACGGAAAAAAACAAACAAAGATAATTTAAATCCAAAAACAACGTTGAAGAGTATAGAAACCAAGAGGCCAAACTGGAGGTTTTTGGGAAACAGCACGGCCGCCATTTTGGGATGAAAATGCTTTATAACTGACATGGTTTCTAGGCTTTTTTGTCATCATGTATTGTCATCATTCAGGTCGAATTTCAGCTTAAATGTTTTTTTAACAAAGCAGCTGATATTGCCATTGCGACAGCAAAAAGCCGATTAATTTTCAACCCCAAAATGGTGTTTTGATGGAACGCTCTATTGAGTTTTGCATCTTGGTATTCTAAACTCTTGACAACGTGTTTTGATAGAAGCAAGAAAAATAAACCGAAATGATTTAAATGAACTTCTGTGACTTTAATAATGAATGTGATATATTAAAGCTAGTGTGTAATATTTATAATGTTAAAATACTTTCGATTACAGTTTATTATACAAAAATGACTTCAGGTGGGTTGTGCGGCAATCTCTTACCGTCTCTGTTTCTCATGCAGACAAACGGCCCACCACCCGACCAACAATCCCAACCCATCAAAGTCCGCTCAGAAGCTCGGTGGCACAGACGTGTGTCCCCGCTGTGGAAACGCCGTGTATGCCGCTGAGAAGGTGATGGGAGGAGGAAACGTGAGTCAACTCTGATCTCAACATAAAACAAACAAGATTTCAACATGCATCAAGTTGTTAAAATAAAAGTGTTTGTGTGTCCTTGTGTAGTCGTGGCATAAGAGCTGCTTCAGATGTGCAAAGTGTGGCAAGAGTCTGGAGTCGACCACACTAGCAGATAAAGATGGAGAGATTTACTGTAAAGGTCAGTCATCATCTATACATGACGCGCACATCAATAGTCGTGGATTGAATTCACGTTGTGTGATTTCTTGATTAAATCAGTGTCTGAAATGACACAGTCAGCACATAGAAATAAAGACTCGGTCCTCATAAATCTTTCAGGTATGGTTGTATTAACACATTATGACGTCATGTTATGTGTTTACTCAGGGTGTTATGCTAAAAACTTTGGACCAAAGGGCTTTGGGTTTGGGCAGGGAGCCGGTGCTCTCGCACATGCCCAGTAAACCACAGCCCGCTGCGACACCTGTGAGGAAAAACTACAATCCTACACAACATGTCGGAAGAATGTCTGATAAACGGCATTATTATATATCAATGTAACTAAGAAATTCATTCATGTGACATCCAACATAACCTCAGTTATATCACCTAATATGTATGAGTACTAATAAACTGGGTTATTTTTCACTCTACAGGCCATTTATTATTACTTTGATTCTTATAACAGAGACACAAATTAATATATGTTGTGCAATATGTCCAGTGTTGGGTGTAACTAGTTATTAAGTAATTAGTTAATGAAATTTAATTAGCTTACCCAACACTGAATATATCGCGCCTTTGCAAACTATGATTTTTGAGTCTTGTCCAGTTTACTTAATTGAAGCAATTAACAGTGCCATTGTTGTAAGCATACTAAAATGTGCTTCTATTTATTTAGTTTGGTTGAACAAACCATGATTTATTGAAATGAACTTTTCGAACTTTTCCAATTGAAACGAGAACAAAGTATTGGTTTGAATTTGGAATGCGATGACACAAACACAAACTTCAAGTGTTTGTAAACAAAAAGCGGAGACACAAGAGTCATTGAAGATCTTCTCAGATGTGGTCGGTGACATCATACACACATCAAAACCACAGTGTGATGAAGAATAAAGAGTGTTTGTGTGTTTGAGCCGGACACTGATCCCATCTCAATCTCATGACAGACCCATTGTGAAGTCCATCCGCACAAATAAACAACAAACAAACCTGATTTCAAACCTGCAGACGGGGAAAAGTTAAACAGCATGAGTGCTTCTCAACCAAACTCAAGCCAAACTCCACAAGGAGGTCCTAAAGATGCATAAACAGGCTAATATATCAAGACACATCTTAGGGTTTGGTTATTTTCAATCTGTCAAATTGTTAAATATCTTATCATATGAAAATTGTGGGGTGGATATATAAGGGGTTGCATTGTCATTTTCTCCAGTGCAAAACATGACACCAATGAGTCAGCACCTCATCACATGACAACTATTTTGAGCTAAAGAAAAATATGGATTTTGTTCGAATTTGAGATGTTCATAAAAAAGAAATACGTTGCTCTCGTCTCACGATCACAAAGCTCCAAGTCATAATTAAACATCTAAAATGATCTTCATTTTTTTAGTTTTCTGAGAGGTGCACCTTTCCTGAAAGAAACTGGACACGTGTCCATCGGACCAAAGCGTGTGTGCTGTTTTACACGATTCACAGAAATGACCAATTTTTGATTAAAAACTGCAAATTTCGTCATAAAAGCGATTAGTTTGCAGATGTGTGATGTGAGTTAAGCCGTCTGGCGTTTCACACTACGTAAATAAAAGCAGGTGATAACTGGCGTCTGGAGGTTTAAATATCACACAGATCAAGCAACAATCAAATCTAAGATATCAGATATAAAAGTTCAAATTCCTGCAGCGTTGTTTTTCTCCATCTTCCCTAGTCACCAAAAATACACCAAACCAGAGCAGCGCTGACAGCTGCGCATCACAACTAACACACAATCACCATAATCCAGGGTTTCCACATCAGCCAAGACCCAAATCCATCATGCCAGCCGACAGGACAGGTGTTCCCCGCACACTGACCCTTCGAGAGCTTTCTCTAAATCTGACCCCTGGGCATCGGACGGAATATCACGACTCAGATAACCTTTCTGATGTCGTATCACTGAGATTATATTTCTCTCAGGTGGCCATTCATGGAAATGATGCTGGACACACAGACGATGATGATGATGATGATGATGATGAGAAAGCCAAAACTACACATCTAACTCCACAATCCAGCACTGCTTGAATGCTTCCACACCGAGAAATCATTCATAACTGCGCATACAAATGTTAAATGTATCTAAATGAAGCACTTTTAGATATTTGTAGTAAAAACAAGACAGAACTACGGTGTAGGTGCTTTATTTCTTGCAGCAGTGCGGGGTTGACTGTACACAGGGTCAACCCCGGGTCAACATGGAGGTTGTCAACATTACCACCAGTATCGAGCCAATATCTGTTGAAAGAGTGTTGAATATGGAACATTCTACTAACGTTAACAATAGGATCCAGCCAAACCATTTGAGCTCAGATAACGCCTCGTTTCATAATCATGGAATGTTTTTATCTGACAAACACCAGAGAGACACGGTCACAGCTGTCTCACCGCTCTATGTTTAGCTAAGCCAATGTATGGACTACATGACATTCCCATCATATTCTTCCTGAGATTAATGTCGTCTGTAGTTAATATTTTAATCAGACCAGCATGAGGTCAAGCATGAGGCGCCGTTCCCCCGTGGAACCATCCAGCAAATCACACACAAACACACAGATCTGAAGAGATGTGGTCTCAATATGTGTCTTATGTAATATACACCACGTGCTAATGATGATAGACAAGACAAAACTGAGCAGTCAGATATTCTAGATCCTAGAAAAGTGAATGTAAAAAGACGTTTAAATGACAGCGTCTTGTGTACGTTCATCTGAAGTCAGGGGGAGATTTTCTGGCTCTGTTGTGTTTCAACATGATATCTCAGCTGTTCCTACTAAAATTCTTTAAGAGAAATAAGAACATAAATGAGATGAGCGTTGACAAAAACTACTAAACGGCATCCTGAGATGATTTCCCTTACAAAAATACACCACGCTTTTATTTATTATAGTAAAGGTACCATGCTTTTATATTATTTTACTCAGAATATGGAATATTGTGTTCTTCATCTTCATGATGACCCGTGTTGGGTAAGTTACTTTGATTACTTTAGTAATTAATTACTAGTTACTAATGACATGTTCAATAGTGTCATTAGATTACTGTACAAATGACTCTCACCAAAATGATTTAATTACTAATTACTTTCTATATCCTACATCAACCTTTATTGGTTAAGTGATTCAAAAGACATAAAACACATCTTTTAATTCATTCTCAGACTCATCATTTTGATGTCAATTCTACTATTGAATATATTACAAAGAATTTAGTTTAATTACATCAGAATAGCGAAATCGGCAGTGTTAAAAAATGTCAATTGCTGCAAAGAACAGGCTGCAATGCATCTTGGGAACTTTCAAACTCAGAATACACTGTTATGTCAGTTGGGCAAACTTTCTAATGCATTTTGGGCAAAAACTTGAGAAACTAAGTCAACAAAATAATCTTTTTTAGAAACAATTTTAGGCTCTTTTTGTTCCGTACATGCAAAACAATCATTTGAGTCTGTTAACTAAAAATGCTGTTTTCACGTCACTAATTTATCTTTGTAGGGAGAACATTTTGCAAGTTGTTTTTCTTACAGTTTAGTTTTACTGTGGCTAGATTAGACTGGAGTGAGACAGAAACACGGCTGGTGATAAGCTTTGCTTCTGTCCTATCAACTTCTGCCGTGCACAAGTGCTGGATAAAAGCTCCGGCTAATAATACTATCCAGTTACAGAGTGACGGCGAACAATAAAAACACAGCCATTGTTCTACAGCATCACTTCAAGATCTGCCCACCACAGCAACACAAGGTAAGATCATTGGCTTTTCCTTTACACCTGACATCACAATATTAGACGTCTGATTCCATTTTCTGTCTGATTCCATTTTCAAACACGCCGAGACATTAAAGCAGAACCGTTCACCATCAATATTAATGATCGTGAACCATTGAACCATATGGCTTCTTGACCGATGACTGATTTAATACATAACTGCCACCAAAAAACTGTTTGCATCCTCGATTATGGTCTTAAATATAAAAGTTATTTGTCACGCTGTGTGGTTCCATACAGAACCTTTACAAGCACATGCAAAAGATTCCTTGTAGAGGAAAAAAGGTTGAAGAAAAAGGTTGTATATCGCATACAAGAAATATATATATATATATATTGATCCTTCAAGAACATGTGACTGAAAGATCCTTTGGAGAACCCAAAGTTGTTCGTCTATGGATCCACACTGCAAAAAATCTCTTATAGAACCTTCATTTTTATAAGTAACTTCTGTCAAATGAATAAATAAGTTATTTATGACACGACGTGTTCTTCCCTCACCTCTAGCACAAATTCACTCATTTGAGTCTTCTATTGATCACCATGAAGGTTTTAACAGAAAATCATCAGGTCGCCTGTTAAAACATCATGAAAGGATTTCATTTCACTCTCTTGTATCAAGTCTTTCAGTTAAATGATACTTGTATATTAATCAATAAAACACAGAAATTATTGTAAATTGATTTTGAAACATCACTCAGTAAATCACGTATGGCGATCTGTCTATTTTCAGATGTAAGTGATGATGTGCTGTGTTTTAATGTGTGTTTAATTCCCTTGTGTCCTGGACCCGTTTAACATCAATGATCGGAAACATGGGCAGGGTGAAAGTCTGTGAGAGTGGGTCTATTTCTGGGACATGAGTGGATACGGGCTGGAGAAAGATGGGATTATTATCTGTGCAACATAGTTAGCATACCAATATCACCAAACCACCGTCCACGTCTGCCAACACCTTCCTCCTACAGGACCACTTCTGAAATCTGTGTGTGTGTGTGTTTGGTCGCTGTCATTACTTTGAAGCGCTTAACAGAGGAGTTTTAAGTCTTTTCATCTCTCCGTCAATCCATTAGTGCTCAGATGTTTCATTGTGATGTGAATGAGAAACACTGCTGCTTATAATAGTGATCATTTGAAAGTAAAACGCAGGAGATGCTTTGAGTGGTATGATGACAAATGAACGCCGATCTGATTATCATGTCAGACACTTGAACCTCTTGAAGAGCCTCCCATTGGTGTTACCCTTTGGAAACTAATAACTTTATTTCTGTCCCCTAGGTCGAGTCTCCGTTGTAAAGATGCCTGAGTGAGTATATTGACAGCTCACAGCCCCCTAAACACTATTCTTAGAATAACAAAACATATTCTCAAGACATCTGTAGTCATCTTATATGAAGTCCAAGTCTAAAATCGTTGTATTCAAGAATTAAGAAAAAAGACCTCTGGACACTTGTGTGTGCATCTTGTAACATGAGCTTTGTTTGTTTTGACAATAACAATATCTCAATATATCAATATTTTTCTTTTACTTCCAGGCAAGAGGTAAGACTCAAAAATATCTAATCTATTGTCAAAAATGCTTTATGATGCAAAGATAAAATGTCTCTAATCGTTTACATGTTTATAAAATAAACGCTTGTTTCAACTCCAACAGAAAAAGTCCAAGATCTCTGCATCCCGCAAGCTGATGCTAAAGGTGAGTTCATAGACAAACTAAATTTACCCCAGTTTTCATCTTTTCACAAATCATAGCTTCCCACATGAAAAAATACTATAATACAGCAGTATTCCAACACACTACAATGTTCTTGAACGATACTTTATTACACGGCTCATTTGAATGCTTGATTCTGATTGGCCAGTAGCGACATTCCAATGGTTGTTATTTTCAATTATAAAACAGTCAGTTCTGGTCCTTGATTCTGATTGGCTGAGCTGAGTTCTTTGCCATTATAAAATACCACAATATATATCGGCTGACTGGACCACATAGCCTAAATATCGTTTTATAACAGCTACTGGGTTTAAGGCACTCCGCTTTGCGTCATGCCACAACGCCTTTAGCTGTTATATAAAATGCACTGTAACCCACTGCTTTGCAGCGCTTATTCCTATAATAACAACCGCTCAAAACTAATGACACCCTGTAACCCGGATGCTTCACGTCAATTCAGAGGAGCAGTTTAATATTACACAAAATGTAATTATAAATATGTTATTTAATAACATATATGACATTATATTTAAAAATGATTAAACCAATGTGTCTGTTTGTGACGTTTGAACGTCGTTTCTTCCTTTAAAACCGAAACTAAATGACCTTTCCTCGCAGAAGGTCTGCATTTGGTAAAAATGAGCTAAACAAATATTTCTAATTCACATTTAATGTCCAGTTTTTCTTTTCATGTGGCAAGTAGCCGTGTAATAAGCGTGACAATGTACAAGCAGACGGCTGTTATCGCCAAATAAACCCCTTCAGTGTGACACAAGACCCTCAGCTTCACCTGATCACACTGTCGGGAATTATTTCTGCCATAACATCCGGCTGCTTGTACATTATCACTTGCATAACAAATACTTAAGCTGACTACTCTTTCCTACAGAAAACACTGGGGTATACTATCATATTTTTCATTCATGTGTGTGTGTGTGTGTCAGAGTCTTATGGTGGCTCGAGCAAAGGAGGAGTTGGAGGAGGAACTGGCAGAGAAAGAAGCAGAGAAAGAGAAATATTTATGTGAGAAAGCTCCTCCGCTTCAGACCAGTGGAATGTCTTTTGCTGAACTACAGGTGCATCACGTTCTGACACGGACGGCATTCATATAAATAAATCATTTACACAGAGATACTACAATACTTTCATCCAAAGATTACGTCTATAAATACAACATCTGCTCTGTACCAGGAGCTGTGTCGAGAACTTCACGCCAAAATTGACGTGGTGGATGAAGAACGCTACGACATTGAGGCCAAAGTGCTTCACAACACAAGAGAAGTTAGAACACGTTACCTCTTCGCTCATTCGACAATGCATCATGCTTGTAGAGAATCCAAAATCAAGTCACGTAAAAAACACAAGATTTCTTAAATGTGCAGCAGAATGTCAGTATCCTCATGTTGTGCTCTCAGAATAAAAAAACTTAACAAATGGGTTTCAGATCAAAGATTTGAACATCAAAGTCCTGGACCTGAGGGGTAAATTTAAGCGACCTACCCTGAGAAGGGTGAGAGTTTCAGCAGACGCCATCCTGAGATCTCTTCTGGGCTCTAAACACAAGGTGTCAATGGATCTGAGGGCCAACCTCAAGTCTGTGAAGAAGGAAGACACCGAGAAGGTGAGGCGTGACGGTCTGGAATTAAAGAGCTCACCGTGTTACGCTCATGTTTGTGTCTCTGTCCACAGGAAAAGACGGTAGAGGTCAGCGATTGGAGGAAAAATGTGGAGGCCATGTCTGGAATGGAGGGAAGGAAGAAAATGTTTGATGCAGCTCAGTAAACAACACAAGACCAATAAACTCAAGGTAAAAGCCGCATTCATTTTTCATTCCGTTTGTCTTCTGTTAACAGCCAAAAGAGCTTGACATTGACCTTAACTTGATCAGATCAGTGAGAGAGAAACCGTTATTCAGTTTCACACATGAACAGGTTGCTTTGGATCTTACCGGGATCTGTTTCTGACTTTTTACAGGACATCAAGATGGGCCCAAGTTTGCAGGAATTGTCAAAAGGCTGAGATAATAAATATTCATATTTTTTTGTTGATGACTTGCAAAGAGACGCAGAACATTTCAGAATACTTTTGTGTCTAGAACCAAGTAACATTTTAATCAGAGGCATAACTGCTGTGTGACATGTTATCATTCATAAACCAAACATTTCTCTCTTGTCTACATGCATGCTTTTTATAAACTCTTTAATTAAGAGATTACATTTGTATCTGTCAGCTGCTGCATTTAAAATGAACTAAAAAAGGGAAACATGTGGGAATATCAAATGACCATGTTCAAAATAGACCAAACAGATTATTTTAAACCCTATAATCTTATTTGTGAATAAAACATGCTGTGGTTACTGTATAAGGAAAACTGATCTGTAGTAGGGATGAGTCACGAATTTCGAATATTTGATTCGTTTTTTAATGATATAATTTCGAATAGTGTGAGCGATCTCGCCGTGTTTCCACGTGTGTAAATTGAGATGGTGTCAAAAATGAGTTCTGTGTGGGGGTCCTTCAATAAAATGAATGAGAATAAAGTGCAGTTTAAACTCTGCAATGTAAAGCTGGTTTATCATGGATCAACAACTACGATGTACAATCATCTGAGGGCGAAGCACCCAGCAGGTCCATCCACAGGTCAGCAGTCAGGTGCTAGTTTATGGTCAGAACATTTGGATGCCAGACGGGCGGAGCAAATAACGGCTTTAAATACTATGATGATCACTAAGGATATGATTCAGATCGGCTTTGTTGGAGGAGAGGGTTTTAAAAATCTTATGGAGTTTTATGGCGTTTATTTTGACCCAAAAGTCGCGCGCAAGGAATCCGCGCGCGCACATGCGATGCAAACGCGCATAATGATATACACGCGTGAAAAAGCTGTTCCGCGAGGGTATATTTATACACCGCGAGCGCCCAGAAAAGCATCCGCGAGCGTAAAAGAATACTCGCGAGGGATATTTTCGACTCAGCGCGCATAAATGGAGCCCCGCGAGTATGGGCTGAGATGAGAGCTCTCGCGAATCTTTCTGCGCTCTCGCAACTGCTGCTCATCACTCGCTCAATCTTCAGACAGACTTTTGAGACTTTGGGGGCTGGACAGCTGACTGATGACTCCGCATCTGTGATTGGTCACTTGCAAAATGCAACAGCCAGTCTGTTATCACCTGCCACCTTCTAGTGGTTGGCGATACTGTAAGATTTTGTATCGATCCGATACCAAGTAAATGCAGGGCCGGTATTGCCAATATCAAAACCAATAGTTTTAGAAGCATTCACTTGAATTTACATTTACTTTCCTGTGAATGAAATGTCACGATTTATCAGATGAATGCATCATTAATTTGATAAGTCTGAATACATTTTTCATGACCACTAAAATATTTTGTGATTTGTGCTCTTAATGTGCTTATAGGCTAATTAATCATGTAGATGTTAAAACATAGGGCATATTTTAAACCAAATAAATATATTTACTAACTTATTTATCCTGTAATAAAATTTGCAAGCATGAACTTTACACCAAACTATTACTGTAAAATAGTAAAAATAACGGATTAACAGAACAGAAAACCGATATAAAACAAAACAGTTTCTCCATATCCTAGTATTACTTGTCCAGCTTAAAAAAAACAAAGTGCACATAATTATTAATGAAGAACAAAGCTTTTAAAACTGCTTTTCCGTTTTTGTTCAGTGTTATGTTTAGACACCGTAATATAACACATTAACATGTTTCCCTTTCATTACATTTTTTTAAGTGAATTTATTAACAAAGTGCACACAATTGTTTGAGAAACAAAATAAATAAAGTGTTTAAATAATAAAGGAATTTTAATATTTTTACCCCCAAATGCAGACTATCATACATCGCAGTTCGCCGTGTTTTATTCAGGGGTGAAAAATCTCCACACGATGACTGCAGCAGCATCTGCGTGCTTGCACTTGGCGCTGCTGAGTCACGTGATAGCGGATAGATGTATGGGAAATAAATAGTTCTTCTTTATTATACAATTATTAGCTACATTAGTAAATAAATCAAATCTGTAGTAAAACACATTAGTATCGATGTTTTCATGTTAGGATCGATCCTTTTCGATACAACCTAAGCTTCGGAAGTATCGATATTTCAGGATCGATCCGCCCACCCCTAATGAGCAGCAGTTGCGAGAGCGCAGAAAGATTCGCGAGAGCTCTCGTCTCAGTCCATACTCGCGGGGCTCCATTTATGTGCGCTGAGCCGAAAATATCCCTCGCGAGTATTCTTTTACGCTCGCGGATGCTTTTCTGGGCGCTCGCGGTGTATAAAGATACCCTCGCGGAACAGCTTTTTCACGCGTGTATATCATTATGCGCGTTTGCATCGCACGTGCGCGCGCGGATTCCTTGCGCGCGACTTTTGGGTCAAAATAAACGCCATAGAGTTTGTTCAGCCCGAGTTTACTGTTCGTCTAAACCATCACTGCCAGACTGGAGAAACTTTATCATGACAAGAGAAACTGAAGCCTTATGAACTATTAATGCATGAAGTCGTTCCGGACTGTTAATAAATGCCTTCATTCGGTTAATATGTTTTAACGCGTTTTAAGTCTGGTCTAAAATCTTTATGGCTTTAATATATTTTCTTTGATCAATCACACTGTTTTTTAGATGGTATAAATGTGCATGCTCATATTTTACAAGGAAATGTTCTAGCATTATGAGCGGTTGATGCTGATCGACGTACACTGTAAAAAGTAATAACTGAATCTACTCAGTAAGCCTAGTTTCCTTAACTGATTTTGACAAATTTGTTGGTTTTACTTGATTATGCAGTGTTGTGTGAGCTTTTAGGTGAATGCAATAGTTAAACTAAACAACTTAAGTATACTGTACCTAAGAGCGTCAAGTGAGTTGTACTAAAGGTCTCACTTTTGCAAATATCATGGTGACAAAGATGTTATTAAAAACACTTGTTACACACACACACACACACGCGCGCGCGCACACACACACAAAAGTTATACATTTAATAGTGAAAACAATGCTTGTTAATCTCTCTCTCTCTCTCTCTCTCTCTCTCTCTATCTATCTCCAAAAACTCAAACAAATGTGTATTCTGAATCTTCTCTTTTTTACAATCAAGAACCAAAACACCCAAATTATATGCTTATTGCAAGCCCATCGTAATCAATCTAATCGTAATAATATGTGTTGAATAGTTATAATAATGACCTAAACATATTTTTGTGTTGGCGGACTCTGTTCGTGTGCGCATGCGCAATAGCGAAAGTGCGTTCTCCGCAGTACAGTTTGCCAATTGAAGACAGAGACGAAAAACTTCACATCGTGTTTTGAAACTGTCAGAACAAATAGGTAAGCTTTTGACCTGCTTATAAGTCTATTTTTTAATCGGTCGTCATTATATTAACTCACGTTTTTTATGAGTATATATGAACAGGAAGTCTAACTTTAATTTCAGTAGTTTTCTTTCAGGCAAGGTTACTCTCTTACCGCCATTTATGACCAGTGCCTAACTAGCTAGGTTTAAAACGTCGATTTTTACCTAACATCTTTTAAGTACAGCTTGTTTAATCTGTCGTTAGTTTGTTTTCCACCATTATTATTATTATGTGAAAACCGCAAAGCTTTTCACTTGTTGTGCACGTGTCGTTCATGTGCAAAAGAACAGTGTGATGCTCGATTTACGATTTTTCCATTAACAAACCATTAAATTACGCATTTCTTCGGAAGAGTTAAAATCATGGGGTGGAAATGCAAATTCTGCTTGTTTTCGTGTGAAAAGAGGGCTCAGCTGTTGAAACATTACAGATTAAAACATGGAGGCTACACTAGAACTACTCCAATCCCATGTCTCCACACAGATTGTCTGTGCTCATTTAAATCATTTAATTCAATGATCGTGCATTTTTACGAAAAATCATTCACATCAGGTGTATGGTAGCCAAGCACGTCCATGTGATGACCCCCCTTTGATATTTCTCTGCCTAATGTGCAGTTTTGAGGAGCCCAGCACAGAATCAATTTTTTTGTCTCATTTAAGGCATCATCTCAAAAATCATGAAATGGTGCAGTGTCCCTATAAAAAGTGCCCTTTCAGAGCAATGTCTACTCTACATTTAATGTCCATAAATGTAGAGAGCATAGAACACCTGATCAGAGGCAGTTGAAGTCTGACATTCTTTTCCATGTTAGTCCCTGTTTAGATAATGTGATGTTTAATCCAAACTTGCACATTTCGGTGAAAAGTGATTGCTTAATTTAAATTTTTTAGGTTCTGGCGGAGTTCAGCCGTATATCTGGCAAAAACCTGCAAAGGGAATTCTTTTAAGAACTTGACTATTTCCTTCAATATCTTCCTTGATATCTTCAAGGCCAAAGGGGGATACGGCTGTAAACTCAAGAAGATTCCACAACAGGTTGACAATAATGTAAGCTCCACAGTCATATCCCAGTTCTTTGGTTTTGCAGGTGTTATGTTAATGCTATTAAACTTTACTTTGAATCATTTTCCAGAAGTCTGACACCAATGAAAGGCGAACTGCTGTTTCTTCATGGCCTCCCACTCCTCCTCGGAGAGGATCCCATTGATTTTTACAATACGTAAGTAGTTTTGTTAATAAACAATAATTTTTTTTAGATATGGCATGAAGAAAAGGAAAACATTTAAAAAGGAGACTATTGAAAAGATGGAATGAGGCTGGAAATTAAGACCGAAGAATAAAGTCACAACTGATGTGAAAGAAAGAAGTCAAAAGAAGGCAAGAAAGTAAAATATATGTAAGGCAATAAGGAACAAAACAATTTATGTCGGAAAGCAACCATTTGTTATTTTAAAATGTGTAAAGTTAATTGACTTTATTTTTGTTATGGTGTTTTTAGGACAGAGATGATGAAGAAGGGTTGTCCAGCATTTCAATCTGCATTTTGTGTCAGTGATCCTTGAGGACTGTGAATCCATACTGTACTCACTAAACCTTATTTTGGAAGGTAAACATTGTAATGGATAACCTGGGAAATCTTCCCAAAGCCATGTGCATCCTCTTTGGGCTCATTTATGCCCTGAATTTAGAGTATCCCCCAGTACTGAAGAACACTTTAGATTTCATCCAAAGGGTGCTTTTGTCACTTGGCCACAAGTCTCAAAACTCTTCTACTGCAGTTATGTAACTGCCATGACAGAGCATTTTCATTGTTCATGATTAACCACTTTAAGTTACAAAAATGGTAGAGCACAACTGAAAATGTATTTTATTTCCTGTTGGAAAACGTACTTAAAAGGACAGTTCACCCACATATTTAAATTCTTATATAATTTTCTCACCCTCAGACTAGGGGTGTGCGATATGCCGATATTAGATCGCGAACGATTAAAATGACTGCACGATCCACTTTTTCGGGAAAATCATTAAATCGTCCTATATAGTAGTGTTCTATAAAATTCGTCAACATACTTGCGATAGATTGCGCCATGTTAACAAGCTTGTATATGTTGCTTGTGAATTCAGTAAGATTAAGTGACGCGGTCAGTGAAGATGGAGGGAAACACGGAGGACTTGGTCCCTAAAAAAAATTCTACATCAGTAATATTGAAATGGTTTGGGTTTTCCCCAACTGACACGGCCCAAACAACAGTTATTTGCAAATGTGGCAATGATAAGATTCGAGCGTCGTAAGGCAACACAACGAACCTTTTTAACCACCTCAAAATAAAGGGACTGAAAGAGTATGCCGACAATCAAATTATAAAGGGATCCCAAGCGAGTAAATCAGGTACAACCAAGCATACGGAAACTAAAAGGCTTAAACAACGACTTTAGCGAAAGAACCATTTGAGAAAAAAAAACACGTATCAGTATGACAGAATGAACAAGCGCTGGAAAGATGTCACTGACGCGGTCGCATTTTACCTGGCCAAAGACATGATTCCCATAAAGACTGTGGAAAATGAGGGCTTTAAAAAACTGCTCAAAGTCGTGGATCCACGTTACGAAATACCCAGCCAAAAATATTTATCCTCCACGCCCATTCCACAGCTTTACTTCGAGTTCCGCAACAAGATGAAAAACAAATTTCAAAATGTAAAGTTTTTTGCTAACAGCTGATTTATGGTCTTGCACTTTCATTAAATATTAACTTGATTAAAATATTCTTCAAAATATAAATGGTAAAAAGTATATTTTTATATGGGGACTTAGTTTGGCTGTATTGAAGCCCCTTTAATTTGAAAAATAATCTTAAAACCAACTTGAAGAAGAACCGCGATAAAATCGTGAATCGTGATCTATCTGGAAAAAATCGTGATTTGAATTTTTTTTCTAGATCGCCCACCCCTACCTCAGACTGTTCCAAACCTAGGTAAATTAATTTGTTCTGCTAAACACAAAATAATATATTTGGAAGATTGTCAGAAACTGAGCAGATCTCATCCCGACTCCTATAGTGTTTATTATTTCCCTACTATGACAGTAAATGGGGGATGCGATTTGTTTTGTAATTGACATTCTTCCAAATACCTTTCTCTGTGTTCATCAGAACAAAGAAATTAATACAGGTTTGGAACAATCTGAGGGTGAGTAAATGATGACAGAATTTGCATTGGTAAGTGAGCTTTCACTTTAATGTTAATGTTAAACATGCTTAATGTTTAGTGGTTGGTTTTAGTAACATTTTAGATGTTTTTTGATGTTTGATAAAGAGAACAAAAAATGTGTTCTTTACTAAAATACTTAGTCTTCAATGTGCCTCAGTACTTCATTTTACCTCTGTGAAAAGGGGACAGCGATATTTTTCTTTCTAAAGTGTACTGGAAAATGTACTTTGTTTCTTGTTTCGAACTTGACAGTTTGATTAATGTGAAGTGTTTTTTTTAAATAAGACAAGATATATTTTTGTTAGACAAGACAAGAAAATAAACTGTACTTAATTAGTTTACAGAGTAGTCTACTTTGTTTCCAAATTTGCATTATACCTCTTTATAAAAAAGTTACATTTGTGAAAAGGGTAGACTGTTCTATTTTGCAATGGAGTACAGTATGTGCATTTTTGGTAAAATCATGTCAAGTCTCAAGTATGCACTTGAATAACTATTGTTTTATTCAAATAAATGACCCTGTTTTTGTACCAACAATCTATTCTCTGTCTTTGTTTTAACAACTTAGTGTTTTGAGTACAATTTGCTTGAGAAATTTAAGGTAATCACTTTCCACACATTTTTCTAGTAATGTGAACTAGCAGACATGTTGAATTAACTTTTTTATTTGAGTTATCTCTACTAAGCCTAACTCAAAGATTTAAGTCAACTGAACTTTTTATTCTGAGTTGTAATTACTTAGGTTTTCTTGTAGCTTTTGCAAATAAATAAGTTAACTCTACAAAGTTGTTGTAGCTTCTCCAACTCAGAAATGATGAATGAATTTACTTGGAAATTCTGAGGTAATCACTTTCCACAGGTTTTCTAAGTAAACTCAACTTATTACTTTTTACAGTGTACTGTTAATAAATGCCTATTCAATAATACATAAAGCAGTGTGACGTCATACGGATTTAAAGCGTAAATGTTCTCTCTCTCTCCGTTTGTGTGTGTGTGTGTAATACTTTAAATGCGTCCATGTGGGGATGGGAGTGAATTTCGAATAATTTTCTAATAGTTCTCGTCGATCTTCGAATATTATGCTTTAAATGCCCATACCTAGATATGAAGTGTCATCAACAGATGTTTTCACATGAAATGTACACATGTTATTAAACACAATAATGTTCAATTTATTCCATACTGTCAATTTCAATATTTATTATTACTGTTTAAAATCAAAAGTTGTCTCTGCTAACATTAGTTAATGCTCAGTGAACTTACATGAGCAACAAGAACAATTGGTATTAAATAACGTTAAGAGAAACTAATAAATCATGCTAATATAAATTACTCTTATTTAATGAATGAACACATTCTGACAAATAAAATCGTATAAATGCAAAGCCATGCTGCTGAACTGGACATTCAAAAAAAGTTGATTTATAGTAACGTTAATGAATACCAGCAGACCGGAAGTGATGTGTGTTAAAACGTCTCAAACGCAGAAGATGAATTGAGGATTTATTTGAAAGTATCGACTGCTGTAAACGGGATAACTTTCTTAACGTTAAACAACAGCAGATTTACGTAAGTTTAACTTGCCATGTTTTGTGAAGACACCTGCTTTGATATCTAGAGAAAGTCTTCACCAGCTGAATGCAGCGCCACCGTCAGATCCCATGATGCACTAGACTACAGCGCTCGGCTTCCGTAGAAATGAATCTAGAACGCTCGCGCCATAGACCGAGCAAGACGAGTATAATGTCAAACGAATATTACTTTAAGTGCATGCATGTCTGGGTTAGTATTAACTGATTTTATTAAGCATTACTGGCCTGCATGTGACGTAACAGTGACGTCTACTTACAAACAATTGCTCTTAAAGTCACAATGAAACGGAAGTTGCGATTGACTTCTTTTCCTTATCGTGACGTGTATCCGAGTGAAACGGCTTCTGAAATGAGAAAAGAATGTTTTGATTGGTTTGTTGTAAATTGGGACTGGAGGGGAGGGCTAAAAATGCCTGGCCATTGGACAGTGAGTATAGCCCTACCTCTTTTTTGTTGCTGACGTCATGTGGTGAAGATTTGATGTTGAGAGTTATTGATTAAAGATTACAAGTGCAAATTAATAAAAAAATAATCGATAATAATCACTGCAACGCTAATAATAAATAATCTATAATAATCACTGCAACGCTGTATAAAACACTTTTTTCCCTGTTTGATTGTATGGTGACTTTAAGAAATAATTTGCTGAGATTTCTGCTATGCGGTCGCACGTATGCAGGTGTGTAGTAAATAATATAGGCTACTGTAACCAATGAGAGTAAAATACTAGAAATATATATAAAACATACATTTAGCCATTGTATTGTTTAGAATGGAAACTATTTGTCTTTACAAGTAATGTGTTGACTTCTGGAAACCAATATAACACCATTACATTTTACTGGTAGAAGACCCAGAACACACCATATACAGGTCATTTGTAATGGTTTAATGGTTAACAGATGATAAATCGTACTGTTATACTTATATTTAAGCATTTAACACATATTTTTATCCAAGGCCACTTACAAAAATGAGGAAGACAATGAAGCAATTCATTATAACCCTTTACTAAATACTGATTGAGGACCTGAGCAGAGCACTCTTACTGGTTACTTTATTTATCAGTCAGAGTTTAGGAGTCTTTTAACACAGTCAAATATATAAAGCATGTTTTTTTTATTAAAGCACCAACCCTCACCAGCGCCAGAGGGCAGTGTTTAACAGCTACAAGCATCACAAACTCTATACAAAGTTAAACAACGTTTTAAATATACCATACATTTTTAATATTTAACAAATAAATCCTTTCTATTGACAGATTCTTTCATTTTATTAAATGTAGAAGTGGTAAATATCATAACAAAGGCGAAGTTTCTAAACCAGAAAATATTGAAAATCCCTTTACTTTTAAGAATATGATGTTTTTTAAATGATGTGTCATTCACACAAGGTCAAGAGCTTTATGGAAAAGTGCATGAAGGTGGAACAGTTGACCTCTAGTTGTCTGACTCCATGTCAAAGGTGAAAGCCATTAAAACTACATCTAACACAGATACTATTTTACTGCAGTAATAGTGTGGTGACTGGTATTATCCACTCACTGTCATAAAAATGAAGATTATTTTTATATCCGTACAAAAACAGTTAACTATAGTTTTATATTTTATTATAAATTATTAACTATGACATTTACCATGCAGTTTTATATGAAAAGTACTTTCACCCGGTACTTTGATCTCAATACCATGGTAACACCACAGTACATTTTGGTAAGAGTTACCATATCCATACACTGTTTTTTACAAACTCAAAGATATTTTAAAGATCATCATAGTAGGACCGTTGTAATTTGAGCAAAATGTTTTCACCGTCACACAACTCAGCATGCAATAAAAGAGTCCTGTATTCAACACAATCTGACTGAAGATTAACTGACTGAATAGTGTTTTCTCTGCGTTATTGATGCCGTGAGTTTGCACATGTCTCTTATATTTATCTTCACTTTCTCAAGAGCAAATCCATCACAGCACTTCACTTTCTATTGTATTGATCAACTGAGGACAGACAGGACTGATAACCCTTGGTTTTAAGTCTAACACTTAAGTGCATTATAAACTATACAATATTATTGTTATATATTATATACATAATCAAATAAGTAGGTCATGCACAAGTAGTTTCAGGCCATTAATATAACAAACATCATACTACGAATATCACATACCTAGAAACAAATGTATATAGTAAAATGCAATGTGAGTCACTTTGGATGACAGCGTCTGCCAAATGCAATGTAAATATAAATGTAAGTCATTTGAAGTTATCTTAAATATATATATATAAAGTATTAATGGTATGAATAATGACTGGGGACAGTGGGTCATGTGAAGTTATAGTTGAAAAATTAGATTCCAGCAGCCGTCAGTGGATGAGATGAGATGATATGAGATGAGATGATATGATGAGATGATAGGATGAGATGAGATGATAGGATGAGATGACAGGAGATGATGAGATGATGAGATGAGATGAGATGAGATGAGATGAGATGAGATGATAGGATGAGATGACAGGAGATGATGAGATGATGAGATGAGATGAGATGAGATGAGATGATAGGATGAGATGAGATGAGATGAGATGACAGGAGATGATGAGATAATAGGATGAGATGAGATGATAGGATGAGATGAGATGAGATGAGATGATGAGATGATAGGATGAGATGAGATGAGATGATAGGATGAGATGAGATGATAGGATGAGATAAAATGAGATGATGAGATGATAGGATGAGATGAGATGATATGATGAGATGATAGGATGAGATGAGATGAGATGAGATGATGAGATGATGAGATGATGAGATGATATGATGAGATGATTGGATGAGATGAGATGACAGGAGATGATGAGATGATAGGATGAGATGATAGGATGAGATGAGATTATAGGATGAGATGAGATGAGATGATGAGATGATAGGATGAGATGAGATGAGATGAGATGAGATGAGATGAGATGAGATGAGATGATAGGATGAGATGAGATGATATGATGAGATGATGAGATGATAGGATGAGATGAGATGAGATGAGATGATGAGATGATAGGATGAGATGAGATGATGAGATGATAGGATGAGATGAGATGAGATGATGAGATGATAGGATGAGATGAGATGATAGGATGAGAGGAGATGATGAGATGATGAGATGAGATGATGAGATGATGAGATGATAGGATGAGATGAGATGAGATGATGAGATGATAGGATGAGATGAGATGATAGGATGAGATGAGAGGAGATGATGAGATGATGAGATGATAGGATGAGATGAGATGACAGGAGATGATGAGATGAGATGATGAGATTAGATGAGATGATGAGATGATAGGATGAGATGAGATGACAGGAGATAATGAGATGATGAGATGATAGGATGAGATGAGATGACAGGAGATGATGAGATGAGATGATGGGATGATAGGATGAGATGAGATGAGATGATGAGATGATAGGATGAGATGATGAGATGATAGGATGAGATGAGATGAGATGAGATGATAGGATGAGATGAGATGATGAGATGATAGGATGAGATGATGAGATGATGAGATGATAGGATGAGATGAGATGAGATGATGAGATGATGAGATGATGAGATGATGAGATGATAGGATGAGATGAGATGATGAGATGATAGGATGAGATGAGATGATGAGATGATAGGATGAGATGATGAGATGATAGGATGAGATGAGATGATGAGATGATGAGATGATAGGATGAGATGATGAGATGATAGGATGAGATGAGATGATGAGATGATAGGATGAGATGATGAGATGATAGGATGAGATGAGATGATGAGATGATGAGATGATAGGATGAGATGAGATGATGAGATGATAGGATGAGATGAGAGGAGATGATGAGATGATAGGAGATGATGAGATGAGATGATGAGATGATGAGATGATGAGATGATGAGATGATAGGATGAGATGATGAGATGATAGGAGATGATGAGAAGATGAGATGAGATGAGATGAGATGATGAGATGATAGGATGAGATGAGATGATAGGATGAGATGAGATGATATGATGAGATGATAGGATGAGATGAGATGATAGGATGAGATGAGAGGAGATGATGAGATGATAGGAGATGATGAGAAGATGAGATGAGATGATGAGATGATAGGATGAGATGAGATGATAGGATGAGATGAGATGATGAGATGATAGGATGAGATGAGATGAGATGATAGGATGAGATGAGATGATAGGATGAGATGAGATGAGAGGAGATGATGAGATGATATGATGAGATGATGAGATGATAGGATGAGATGAGATGAGATGATAGGATGAGATGAGATGATGAGATGATAGGATGAGATGAGATGATGAGATGAGATGATAGGATGAGATGAGATGATAGGATGAGATGAGATGATAGGATGAGATGATAGGATGAGATGAGATGATAGGATGAGATGATGAGATGATGAGATGAGATGATGAGATGATAGGATGAGATGATAGGATGAGATGAGATGAGATGATGAGATGATAGGATGAGATGAGATGATGAGATGATAGGATGAGATGAGATGAGATGAGATGAGATGAGATGAGATGAGATGATGAGATGATAGGATGAGATGAGATGAGATGAGATGATAGGATGAGATGAGATGATGAGATGATAGGATGAGATGAGATGAGATGATGAGATGATAGGAGATGATGAGATGATATGATGAGATGAGATGATGAGATGATAGGATGAGATGAGATGATGAGATGATATGATGAGATGAGATGATGAGATGATAGGATGAGATGATAGGAGATGATGAGATGATAGGAGATGATGAGAAGATGAGATGAGATGATGAGATGGTAAAGAGTGAGTGAAGAAGACACACAGGTCACATTAGTTTAGAGGTCAGACAGGTTACTCACTGAATGAAGGAGTGGAGTATGTCATTACCTTAAGGGGTTAATACTGTGAATCCTTCAATGAGAACAGGAAATGAACAACAGTCAAGATGACCTCTTCTCTCTGAACAGACATAAATCAATCAGCATATCGTGTGTGTAAAGTAACATGTTTGATAGAATAACTCTCAGACATTTCTCCCGAGAAAAAGAGTCAGAAATCTGACAAATGAGCTTCAGAAGAGATGTCAACAATATGTCAAACTGAGTCTGCGATCAAAGTCAATATAATTGAAGAATTCAATATCAACTCAAACATTTCTCATCACATCCAGATGATTTGACGTTGACACTCTACATTCAATAACACCTCCAGACTCTACATGTGTCTCATTTGACTCATAAAAGTCATTACGATCCTTATACGGGACTGGCTGAGATGATTTGTAGAATATATGACATCACCCGTCAGTGTGAAACTGGGACTGATCTTTGAGTCGGGGGTATTAGGGCAGATGGTAAGAGATCTACAAATAGACCCAATACAAACCCAGAGAATGTGTCCAGCTATTGTTCTCTGACCTGTGTGTGTGTGTGTGTGTATGTGTTCATACGTGTTCACATAGTACTTCTATAAGAACATGAACCTGACATATATGGTCATGTGATCTTATATATCATTGAGCTTCAGATTTAGGAGCGCACAGTCGGTGGGCACAAACTCTGGGAAACACTTCATTGTGTCGTGACTAAAGGTAAGAGGAAAATCTGCACTGTATATTTCACATCTTTCAGTTTATATAGAAGATGAAGTGATCCTGATATTACCTGAAAAACAAGTTTGTAAACCAGATACCGTTATGGGATATACTCTGTGGTCTTTATTTTATATATATTATATTTGATTATCTTTGATTTTTGCAAAACTGATAGTGTATATCTGATGTTTATAGCAGGGCAGTGATCTAAAGATGTCAGAGAAAGAGGACACTGAGTATGAGTAAGTGTGTGTGAGAAACAAACTCAGAACCCGACTGTAAACTCATGCCATTCAAGTTTAATACATGTGAATATTTATTTTGTGATTGTGTTTCAAACGTTTTGCTGTTTCTGTGTTTCAGGGAGCAGGGTGGTAAGTTTTCATCTGTTTTTCTTGAGATTCCGTATGTAAATCTTAACACAAAACACAGTGACAGTTATAGTCTCTCTCTCTTTCAGTGTTTGGTATAGGTGTAACCTTCTGTAGTCAGGTTTAGTCCGTTAAATCAACGTTGCCTCATCTAATCTTTTTATAGTGCAGAGAAAGGTGTAAACATTTTGGCTGATGAAAGCATATTTTCACACAAATCATCTAACAGTATGTGAAATATATTGATCTGTTGCACAAACTCGTGCACGGTTGTGAAACACGCATACAAATGTGACCCTGGATGACCCTGTTCTTATGGGTAAATTTTTTGAAATTTAGATTTTTATATCATCTGAAAGATAAATAAATTGTTGTTAGGATAAGACAATATCTGGCTGAGATACAACCGTTTAAAACTCAGGAATCTCAGGGTGCAAAAAATCTAAATATTGAGAAAATGACCTTTGAAGTTGTGAATCAGAGGCACTGTGACAGGACCTTCACTCACACAAATAAAGTTTTGATATATTTAAGGTATGAAATGTATATACTTCATGGGTCATGATCTTTATTTAATATCCTAAGGTTTTTGGCATAAGTCAAAAGTAGAAAAATGGCTTTTATTAAAAATGTTCCTGTGCTACTTAAGACTGGTTTTGTGATCCAGGGTCACAAATGTCCAGAGATGAGATTTTGTTTAATAACGTGTTATTAAATATGATCTGTCATTGCGTGACACAGTGTTAATAAAGAGGGATATAACGCACATTATTCACAGATATTGACACCTACCAAATTACACCGTTCTCATGACTCATAATGATGCAAAGCAGTCACCAAACCACTGTGAATAATCACCCGAAGATCAGAAAATGCACTTTTACTTAAAAGTTCTATTTTTTCACCGATCTGACCCTAAAAAACAACTTTCATGCGTTGACTCAGAGTTATATTTTGGATTTAGTTTCATGTTCCAGACAAAACATATAAAAAAATGATTATGTTAATTCCCACATGATACATTATAAATATGTGGTACATTTTAATATTTACTATAGTAAACTGGGGTAATTTTTAGTATCATGTTATATTATTTTTGCACTTTTTTCATGTGTACTACAGTATGCTGTAGTATGAATTAGTGAATTGTAGTAAATACTTTAGTATAGATTTACCATAGCAATATTCACTACTTTACTACGGTAAATAGCAAAGGATACTCGAGTGTGTGGTCATGAGATGTGTTGGCTCATTCTGTAAGAAGGTATTTCAGTCTGTGTTCTGGATTGGAGATGTGAAGTGGATCTGTTTGGAGCTGTTGTTGGGAGCACAAAGGCGTCTCATTCTCTCTCCGAGTCTTGACCTAAATGAGCCTCAGGTTTCCTCCCTTCAGTAGATCCGGTTTATTCATCAGCTCATCTGACACCGACAGAGAGAAATGTCACATTTACTTTCATAGACCAGGAGTAGAGAAACAGAAGTTGTGTTGAAGAGAGATGAGTGTTCTGATTTCAAATAACAGACGGATAGAGTAGAACAAGGATTCATCTGTGTCGAATCAAATCCCTTTGTTACCACTCAACCATAAACATAAGAGCAACAGTACTGTAGGTGAAACACTTGCAAAGGTGCAGATCCAACCAACAATGCACTATGACAGATTTCAAGTAGCAAAGAATAACAACACTTTACAGTTGACATTTCTTTGACAAGTGTTTAACCAAAGTGTAATAATGACACATAATTTACATGTGTGTTACTGTGAGAGGGCATTTGACCATGTCTTGATGTCTCTACCTGTGTTTGTGTGTGCGCATTTGTGTGTGTGTGTGTTTGTGTGTATGCGTGCATGCGTGTGTGTGTGGGGTGATATCATGTTCTTTGGCATCAGATGGTGATATTTAAGTGCGAGGTGTGTTAGCAGGTGTAGCTGGATGGGTTTAAGGGTGGAGGATTTTCACTTTCAAGCACTTTCCCAAACCACATTGATTATGTAACGCCATTGAGCGATGTAATCCACATATCTATTCATGTATTGTGTCAATGAATGGACCTGTTCCTCCACTCCACTGTCAAATCTCTGAAATTTGACAGTTGAATCTTTTGAAGTGTGTCTGTGTTGGTGTTTAAATAGATATAAACCTCCTTTTGAGAAAAAACTCGTTCAAACGCTTATGTGGGTAATGTGTGCTTGGGTTAAGGTCAGACTGTAAAAGGAAATCAGTATGTGCGTGTGTTTGACATGTATGTGCGGCTCTTTACACGCGTGTTTATATTCTCAACATCATGATGATGTCAGAGGAGCTGGAGGAGATGGATGAAGATATTCTGCACGATGTTCACCGGCAGCTCGATAAAACACATCAGATAAACATGTTTGACTTATTTCTCACCATAAAAGAAATGAATTCATAAACGTATTATCGTCATGACAATGTAACACATTTTAATCCAATTCTCATTAAATCTATTAATATAGATCTCCTCTGAAGATTCTCAGCATTAAAACTAATTCAGTCTAGACAAAAACAAACAAATAACACGGCAATGTATTATGGTATAAATGATTAAAACACAATATACAGTATCATAATTAAATCATTCATGTAATTATATATCATTTTGACAAATCATGAGATAATTATAAGTTTTATTCAAGATTTGACTTCCTTGCGGATTTCAATTTAAAAATAAACTGTTTTCAGACAGGATTTCACACAGAATCAAACGCTCCCCTAATGAGAATCACCATTGAGAAATGACACAAAATAAAATGTGTGTGCACACAAACGCTTGTGAGAATTTTATCATGAAAATGTGCAAAATGTGTCATACTTATAAAATATGTCTTGTTTCTCAGGTTCACTCAAATAATGAATAATGAGAATAAAATGTGACTTTCAGTATAATATTTGGTCACATTGTCTCTTGGTGTTTGTGTTCTTGTTTCAGGGCTCGTGAAGGATCAAACGTCTGTTCCACAGCAAGCAGGTAAAAGATTCATGTTCAACATCCTTCAGCGAGAGTCACTATTACACACACATTTACTCATAAATGTCAAATAATCTGCATATTTATCAAAAGACTGTTAGCCTGAGATGTTTTGAATAAGATGACCGACCAGTTGAGCCAGAAGAGAAAGGTTTCTGTTTGGATTCTTGTCTCTGTTAAGATCTTTCAAGCCTCTGGGCCTTCAGCTGCATGTTTGAGTTGTTTTGTGTGTAAAAGCACATTTCACCTCTCCTGACGGGGTCATCTGGTTTTGTTTAGATGCTGCTGAAGAACCCGGAGAGGAAGGTAAATGTGACACCATCAGATCAGGTTCTACCTGAAATACCCGAATGAACTCCTCGACCCCCAAACCACATCATCAAATCATCCTAAATAATATATTGTGTATTTGAGGTGTTTTTAAAAGCTTTTCTTTCGTCTCAATCATCCAGAAGGAGCGAAACCAAAGCAAAAGTGAGTGTCATTTGGATCGTTCAGAATCCCCACCATCCATATGACAAAACATTCACGTCTTCTTGTTTTTGATTGTCTTTTTTAAGACCCTTTGTACCAGCTTTGGTTCCTCCAAAAATTCCTGATGGAGAGATAGTTGATTTTGACGTGAGGGCTGTTTGTTTACATTGTTCATTGTGCATCCAGGCTGTAAATTATAGTGCAATATCTGTCATAAATCACATGTAAAATGATATGTATTTAGAGATTCCTACAGCTCTGCGGTGAAGTTAAAATGTGTAATTAGCTCTTTTACATAACCTTAGGATATTCATCGCAAACGTATGGAGAAAGATCTGACGGAGCTGCAGACGCTCATCGAGGCTCACTTTGAGAAAAGAAAGAAGGATGAAGAAGAGCTCATCAATCTCACACAGCGAATCGTAAGACCCCTTCATCTTTGAAGAAGCTAAACAGCAAATGTTCAGCAGGGATAAATTGATTTAACTCTTTGGTGTTGTGAAACTCAGGAGAACCGCAGGTCGGAGCGCTCCGAACAGCACAGGATACACACCGAGCGAGAGAAAGAACGTCAGATCAAACTGGCCGTGAGTCTCTAAGAGAGGATGAGTTGTAGCATATAGAGCTTGTTAATCGATGTCACGCGTGTTGAATGTTGCGCCATGTTTGGAGGACGGCTGCTGGTGCGTTCAATGCAGTATTTTGATGGTTTAGAAATGTAACTTTGGCCGGTCTTGTGGTGTTAAAAACTGCATTAGCATTACGCAGAGTCGTTCTGGATAATCCCCTGGTTCTTCACTTTTGATTTCTCCACATATCAAACAAAACAAGTAACAGTACATATCACATAATAGCAGTGGAGTATGATCCTCCCAAGATGGCGGCGCCACTGCAACATGCAACATAGGGCGTGACGTCAGCTTCACATTCTCTTAAGCTCACTTTAATCATCAATCATTTGGGGGGGGTTTATTAGGAGGAAAAGGCACGAAAAGAGGAAGAAGAAGCGAAGAGGAAGGCCGATGACGATGCCAAGAAGAAGAAAGTTCTCTCAGGCTTTCAGTACACTGGATACATGCAGAAGGTAATTATTTGGGTTTAAAATCACTCACACACACACACAACTCACTAAACATTTCACAAAGCACACTGAATATACAACTGATGAATACAGAGACCTTATTTCACAATCAACAATTCAAACTATCGTCACATGAAGAGGTTAACCGCTCAATTCGGTTAAAATAGTTCATTTTCATGTTTAAAAAAACAGCATATGCTGGTTAAGTAGGTTCTGAAGCATGGCCGCTGGTTTGTCCTGGTTTAAGCGGGTCCTGAGCTAGTTAAAGAAGGTCCTTAACCAGCTCAGGACCATCTTTAGACAGCAAATTACTATCTTAAACCAGCTCAGGACCATCTTAAACCAGCTCAGGACCATCTTAAACCAGCTCAGGACCATCTTAAACCAGCTCAGGGCCAGCTAAGACCAGCACATGACCCTCTTAAACCAGCTCAGGACCATCTTAAACCAGCTCAGGGCCATCTTAAACCAGCTCAGGACCATCTTAAACCAGCTCAGGACCATCTTAAACCAGCTCAGGACCATCTTAGACAGCTCTTGACCAGTTTGAACTTGGCAGAAACCAGTTACCATGCTTCAAAGCCTACCCATCGGCATATGCTGTTGTTTTCAACAGGATTGACATTTTCCAAATCTTTTTGCCAGTTAAAATACCACACAGAATGTTATTTTCAATTTTTGGCATTGCATTGTGGGATGCGTCATCTGGATTAATTTACAAAATGTAGGCAGTTACAATATTAAGGAAAACAACAAAACAATTAATCTCAGCTAGACAATAATAGATGGGGGGCACGGTGGCTTAGTGGTTAGCACGTTCGCCTCACACCTCCAGGGTTGGGGGTTTCAATTCCCGCTTCCGACTTGTGTGTGTGGAGTTTGCATGTTCTCCCCGTGCCTCGGGGGTTTCCTCCGGGTACTCCGGTTTCCTCCCCTGGTCCAAAGACACGCATGGTAGCTTGATTGGCATCTCTGGAAAACATTGTCCATAGGGTGAGAGTGCGTGAGTGAATGAGTGAGTGTGTGTGCCCTGCCATGGGTTGGCACTCCATCCAGGGTGTATCCTGCCTTGATGCCCGATGACTCCTGAGATAGGCGCAGACTCCCCGTGACCCGAGGTAGTTCGGATAAGCGGTAGAGAATGGAATGGAATGGAGACAATAATAAGAGAGTGTTACACTGAATTTCACATAGAAATATTCTTTATTTATTCTCTATTTGTAAATTCACAGGCTGTTTCCAGTACACACACTATCTAGTGCAGAAATGAGGATGAGCCATCATGAGTACTAGTGTGTTTCTTTACTTCTAGTTCAATTTTGAAATGATCCTATGCAGTTTCTCAAGTCATTATTATTCATCCTTTCATGTTTTGACAGGTGTATAATTACTTGTTATGTAAGTTCTGCTCATTTCCAATGAGAAACTGTTTAATTGTTGCCTCAATTGTTGTATATTGAAGAACCTAAAAATCAACAAACTTTCCTTTCAGACAGACAAAAGAGGCGGACCAAAGAAACAGACCGAGAGAGAGAAGAAACGAACCATCCTCAGTGAGCGACGTAAAGAACTGAACATGCAAAACCTTAGCGAGGACAAGCTCAGGTGAAAACACGCAACACACGTGACCGAACTGTCAAGATAGTGTACAGACTACATGAGTCTTCAGTTATTTCACACACATTCTGGTTGATGGTGTGTGTGTGTCTCTGCAGAGAGACGGCCGATGGACTGGGCAAAAGGCTGCGAGAGCTGGAAGGAGAGAACTTTGACCTGCAGTTCAAACACACACACCAGAAGTATGAGGTAATTGTGTGACCAGAACACAACGTTACACATGAAAGACAAAACATCAGCATAGATGCGGCCACACCCCTCTTGGCTTTGGGTCTGTTCCCAAAGATTCACTTTGATTGACATGAGAATAAAGTGAAATTGTGCGCCAGTGAATCATCTTCATGAATCACGCTTATCATTTCTCTTTCACAGATTACTGTACTCAGGAATCGAGTCAGTGACCATCAGAAAACGTGAGTCAGTTTCACACACTGTTGATTTACAGATCTGAGTCTGAACTCAATTCAGATTTTGACTGTAGCTCAAATCAGATCAACATCATCTTACACATTCACAAGGTGCCTCATTTGTAGGAATTCACACGATGTGATTGGATCCAAGAGCAATGAGTAGCCCCGCCCCTAAACCCAATCCTCTGAACACAGATTGTATGCTGATGGGGGATGTTTGTGGAATGTGGATGCTCTTAATCACACGGCAAAATCAATCTCTTACTTTTTTTCTCTTGTTTTACAGTTCCAGTACTGAAACAATGATGAATTAGTGGAGAAGCAAAATGATTTAAGATATAAAGTCTTGTTTTCTGGAGAAAAAGAAAGAAATAAGAGAGATTAAAATTGAGTTTATGGCTTAAGCGAATTAAACATATTTTAGTAGGTTCATAAAAATAAATTTAAAGTTTCAATTTAACAATATAACAACAATAAACCTTAGTCAGATTAATATTTACATTTTAAGTAACGTTTTATTTTAAAATCTTTTTTTTTATGTATACATATATATTTTTTTAAATGCTATTTAATTTTACATTTATGAAACTTTATTATTATTGTTTCAAACGTAAAAATGATCATTTTCACAGAAAACAAGATATCAAAAGTCAGTTTGCTTGAATCTTGATTTAAGAATGTTTAGATACTATATCTAGTCATTTTATATAGAATTTATTTTCATGAGGGTGATCAATAGTGAATGAGGATAGATAACTGTGATGAAATATAGCGATGGGTCTCAGTCACGACTCATTTGACACTCATGACAGCGCTCGGCTCATCTGGTGTGGTCTGGCGTTTCTTTCCTGAAGCAGCGATTGACTCTTTGTTCTGATCATTGGGCTTTAATACAGAAACCCAAAACTCCCACTATAAATTCTCAAGTATACTTTAGTATTTACTATAGTGAACTGTAGTATACTTACCCAACCCTACTTAAAATCCTACCTTATATAAACCTAACCCTACTTTAAAAAGCCGTAGCTCAGTCATATAAACATTTTCTGGGATGATTTAACCCAACATTGGTGTTTGTACCTGTTTGACCCAACACTCGGTTGAAAATAACCCAACATTGAACTTTACCATAGTAAACACACAATGATACTGTTTGGCCTCCGTTTGCTGGAAAGGTTCTTCAAAGAATACCACAGGACATCATGCAAGTGTGTGTGGTATTAACATGGATTTAGCGTGCTGTATTTTTATGATGCGCTGGTTGAATGTGGACAGCTGCAGAATGGTAAGTCATGTGAAAATCTGCGGCTTCAATGAACACGAAGGACACAAGATTCTATTTCAAACAATCAAATGCATTTAGATGTGTGTTGGGTTTCATGTTGACTGACTCACATGGACCTGCAGGGACTTGCGCGGGTGTTGTGTTTGTGTATAATCTGACTCTTGCAGAGAAGCTCAGTGCCATTGTGATGTTTAAGCAGGTTTGGAAAACACGGCGAGCAGGGCTTACTAAGAAAGGATTTGACCTCCCGGTAGCTCTACACGCTTCTTAAGACCCATGTAAGCCCACAATGAAAGCTCCTGTGAGTCACGCGGGAGATGGAAACGCTCTGTTATTCAGTGGGAGTGTCATGAGAATGGAGACACAGCTGTTGTAGACGTGAGGTTAGAAGGTCAGTACACATCCACGATGAGGTCAGACAGACCAGAGACTCCTGTGAGATCTGATGAGAAGCGCTGAGAGCGAGTGGAATGATGAGAGATGATTTACTATACACACAGACTTAATAAAGACCCTTAAAGGGTTCTGTACAGCGATGCCATAGATAGAGAAAACATTTCTTCATTATCAAATGGCTTTTTTTACATTAGAACAAAAGAGCACATTACTCTCCTTAAAGATGTAGTTTGTTGTGCTACGTTCTATGAAATGGTTAGAACTGAATTACAACCCAAAAGGTTCAGTCTGAAGTGTTGGGAGAACCTTTGAAACATTTGATCCTTGTTCTTCAGAAAGCTCTTAGCGTTGGGTCATAGATGAAAACAATGTCACAGGTCTCTTCTAAACGGATCAAGACATCACAGAAAGAACTTATTCACTTTAAATGAAACCACACTGTGAAAAAAAATCATTTTACAGAATTACAGTAGCGTTATTTTCTTACAGATTTTTCACGATTAATGTCCAAAAAGATATTTTACTGGATTTGTTTTACAGTGTTTATATGGTTTTGTTGTGTTCTTTGGTATAAGACCAGGGCCTAAAGCAAAACCAGCCCAATTCAATGTGAAACTGACTTTATGTTCTTGCAGTTTGTCTATTTATGGATATTCATGATTTTATAAATAAGCTGCTTTTTTCTTCAGTACCAAAAGCTCTAGAAGTAAGAGAAGACTGAAGAAATGAAGAGCAGAAATCTCAACCCTCGCAGAGATGGAAGTGTTTCAAAGCCTTTGTTTGTCTTCTTGTGTTGGTTGTGGAAATGATGTGATATTGAATAATTAAAGCCGACACAAACGAATGGTGTTGAAAACTTTATTGAACTTTACTGAGAGCTGAAATATGACAAACTTATGCCCACCCATAATCTTATAACCATAATACATGTGAATATGAGAACAATGAGCCAAAGAAAACAATCACTCACTGGTCATATCATATATGAATCTATATCTCTCTATATATATTCTGTATGAATTTGCACAAACACGTCTGCCTGTAACACTTGAGAACCAAAATGACATTAAAGAAATTCAAACAGATCGTAAAGAGTACCAAAAACATGGCTTTGGTGAATAAAACTGTCCTCGTGAGAAATAAAAGTATCATGTTCCTATCACTCTATTTGACATTGTTGCTTAAAAAAAAGTGTCTACTTCCCCTAAAAAAAAGCTTTTGAATCAAACTATTGCTCTGAAATTCTCAACCAGAATTAAAATGTAATACAATAAAACTGTGGTCTTTGTGTCATGTTGTCTGTCAGCGTGCCGGTCAGTCGACCACCTGAAGAGACCTGAAAGCTGCTGATGTGGCATCGTTCACAAAAGTCTTCTTATCCATCCCTTGCTGTAAATACACCAACACAAAATCATCGTCACTATCATCAAGTGTCATATCTGCATCACAAAAGTACAATAGTGAGTGAACGCTCTCGCGTCTGCCATTGGTCAGACAAACATATTCTCCTGTGAGCTGAATCTGTGAAACAAACATGATGGATGTTTCAATGGAAACCAGTAAGGTAAGATTCCTCACACGGGTCATCTGGACACACACACACACACACACACACACACACCCACACCCTTCTCTTTCTCTGCCGAGTCTGCAGAAATGGTGTCATGAGGTGTGGCTGAATTTTAACTGCAAGTATTCTCACACTGTCTGAGTTACACCCAAATTCTAATCCTTCCCTCCCTGACACACACACACACACACACACACTGACCTCAGGCATGTCATACAGAGACGCCTTCCTCCATGATTATCATATTTACTTCATTCATGTTTATACTAAACGTGTAAGAGCTGGTTTGGAAGGAAACATTTCTCTCATTGTCTTTTTTATTGCTATTTTACAAACTCCTAAAAAAAAATTTCAACAACATCTTTTTTCTTTAAAGGATAACAAATTGTAAATAAGTATCTTTCTGTAATGACAGGTTTTTTAACTCACTCCATCTGCAACTTTTTAAAGTATAATTCTAATGCATAAATCAAATACAGTAAGAAAAAAACATTTCAAAGCTATTTTAATTATATTAGCAAAATATTTGTATAACTTTCCTGTAGCACAGGGGTTAGAGAAATGCAAAGGTCGAGGGTTGGATCACAGGGGATTGCACATAAATAGAAACAATAATGTATAGGATAATGCAACGTAAGTCACTTCAGATAAAAGCATCTGTAATATGTATATTATTAATTATTCAATATTTATAAGTAATGATGGGCTTGCCTTGCATAATGCAATATTAAAAGACGCCTTGAGATTTAAAGGTGGAATAAGTGATTTTATTTAAGTGATTGAGTTTGCTGTTTTACCGGATGAGAAATGACGTGTAAGGGTGTTGGTTATAGATTTCAAACATCAACAGCATTTTTTTATAAAAAGGTTCTTGAAAAGCAGGTTAACGCTTACAACTAATGGCTGGAACACGCCACAAGACCTTTAAAATCTTAACAGATTTATTGTTTAAAATAGACATCACACACCTGTAGAGTTCTTGAAAGTTTCAGACAGTAACACACTAACTGATCAAATCTGCAGTCCAGACTGAAAATCTGGGCAAAAGTCTTGTAGTGTATTTTAGCCTTAAGTTTCTCTGTAAAGAAATGCAGTCGTACCATTTTAAGAAAGCTCTGAAAGCTCTTATCTGACCACAGACTGTGCAGCAGAACTCCTGCGGCTGTGCTGGACTTTGGCAGAGATCTAAACAACAAACAGAGAAGAAATAAAAACACTGCAGAGTAAAATCCTGCAGTCAATGATTTGTGTTTGAACACTCACATCATGTTTCTACTCATGCCGCTGAGACCGCTGATCAATCCAGGATTTATTAAACTCTTGCCCAACTCCGGATCAGCTTTTAACATGGAGTGAGCGCTGAGAAGAGCCGTCGCCATGGTGCCGTCAAACTGAGGCGAGGAATCGTTCTTGGTCAGGCCTGAATTCACGAAGCCCACCAGCTGAGGTAAACTCTGACGGGCTTAAACAACACAACCAACTCATCAAAACACAACACAAGACTAGATACAACACGCTTACAACCTTCAACTGAAACAATCGCAACCTTTATTACCCACACATGCCCACACATCTAGAGGACAGGTCATGTCAAAGATCTGCAGTAATAAGTAAATACACTAAATAATTAAACGCTCTTTATCAGACAGACACACCCATCAATCCCATCTACACTTTCTCATGTCAGCTGTCAAGTATATGACAAACTGTCAAGAAGGGGAGTGCAGTAAAAACACACCCGACTAGAAAAATGAAGTGTGGTTGTTTAGCTGGAGGACATCGGCTCACCCATGTTTCTGTTTCCTGTACGTGTCGATCTGGACAGATTCCCCAGCAGAGCGACGGCGCTGTTCTGAAGCGCAGGATTGGATGACTGCACCAATGGACTGATGTGGTTCAGACCGTTTAACTTGTGTACAACTGTATGACTTAACACATTTGATACCTGACAACAAAACAAGATAGAAAACACATACACATTTATGAGGAATGTTTACAACAGCACACAATAAAATACAACTGCTCGCATGAATTTGATTGACTCCCTTATAGCACACATCCATCTGGCTTACGTCTTGCTCGTCTGCAACACGTCTCAGAGACGCATACAGACATGTGTAAGATGATTATGATTTACGATGGATGAAAAACTGCTCCTTCTAAAGTGTTTAGCAGATGTTTTCAAAAAAGCTGATTTTTTTTTAGCAAACGTATTACAGACGTATAGACGTCTCCGAGACGTATTGCAGATGAGCAAACTGTGTCTTGCAGATGTACATGCAGACGTCAAACAGACGTGAACCAGATGGAGTGTGCTATACGGGTTCTGCAAATTCTAGACAAGCTTTGACTGCACTAAAGAAGAGCAAAGATAAGTAAGAGATCATCCACAGCGAGCCATGCATTCAAAGGTTTGAATAAGAATATTAAAATCCTGTTTCAATGCACACCCTCCAGCCAATCAGAATCGAGTATACCAACAGACTGTGGTATAACATTTAATATAAAAGATGACATTTTAAAACATAATTACATTTGTGTTATTTCCCTAAGTTAATTATTTTTATAAGATGTGGAAATTGTGTATAACTCTAATCTCAGATATTTAACATAAATCTATATGTACATTAACCATTAGAAAGTTTACAAACACTTATAATATAAACATTTAAAAATTGTATTTATTAAAAACGTCAGAAATAATTGACTGAACAATGAAAAATGAGCAGCCAATAAGATTTGCTTGCTAAAAATTCCTTTTAAAATCCTCAAAGCTGCTTCACAAAATAGGTCAGTAGCCAGAAGTCGACTATACGGAACATATTTATTTAGATTTTTTGGTCACAAATTAATTCCATATTTCTCTTAATGTTCCATAGTTTTGATAAGCTTCCTTAATTTTGATAAAATGTGTCAAAAAAAACCATTATGAAATAGTAAAGGAGTGAGTGTTCTTAAACTTTTGACTGGTATTGTGCATACATGTACATATACAAAATATAAAACCAGAAAGCTTTGAATGAATGCTTTAACAGAACATGAATGAAATGATTCATGCTGTTGAATGTAAAGAGTGTGATATATCATGAGATGTTTATGTCATGTGTACGTACGATGCCGTCAGGAGCTGTGAGGTTCTGCAGCGCTCCACAGCTGGCCTCAAGTGTGGCGTCTCTCTCGCTGGTGCGCATCAGATCCAGATACATCTGCAGGGCTTTAGAATGAAACAGCCAGCTGACTCCTTTAGGATTATTATCCTCCATCACTGGATAGTCAAAGACGCTCTGCAACACACCAACATACCCGCACCGATAAAGATTCACACTGTGTGCATCATTTATATCAAGGACTACTTCTTGTGTGTAATTGAATATTCAATAACAGGGTTCCTAAACAGAGTCCCGCCCCATCTCACACCATTGGTCACACCATTGGTCACATCATTGGTCACACCAGGGACGGCGCCAAGGGGAAAATAGCATCCTGCACGAGTTGTAAGTGTGGACTTGGTCAAATGTGGTAGTTTTGACTTTTTTGTATTAATGATGCCCAGTCTGTGCCATCCCACTGAGAGCCAGTTCCCCAACTGTTAGTCGAGGTCTGACGCAGACTCTGGGTCACACCAGTACTTGCTGTGTCGGTCAGGAGAGTTGTGTGTGATGTAAACGTGTGTGTGATGTAAACATGTGTGTGATGTAAACATGTTGACAAACCTCCTGCTGGACTTTTTGACTCTGTGAGCTGAAGCAGCCGATGGGGCCGGCGTCTGAAGAGCTGCTGCGATTGCGGGTGTGACTGGCCAGAGCGTTCATCTTTGAAAAGGCTGAGGGCATCTCTGTTTCCAGCTGATATGTGAGGTTATGAAGAATACAAACACAATTCTCCAAAGCCTACAAACAAAAGTACCACAAATATCAACACACTCAGTCTTCATATCAACGTACTGATGTGATATCTCAAATAATAGAAACATTTCTACTAAAACTGTAATGGAACAATTGAAAATCCAATGCTTGTATTTATCATGCACGCAGTTTGAACAAATATTTACATTAAATGGATCTTGTGATTTATCACATCATTCTGTAAGAAATGAATTTAAAAAGAAAGTTGTGTGTAAAAAATAGAGAAGAGTCACATGATCCACATTAACACTTCTCTCGTTCACACACTAGAGACACCTTGAGAATCTAAAACTTATATTTTCTATAAAAAGCTGAAGTTTTTTGTACGTTATAAACAAACAGTCATCAGAAATCGGGGGGAGTAAAAACATGAAACGTTTGTTCACGGTTAAATCTATATATTTATAAAAAATCAATTAGTCAGCAACACAACTACACAACTATACAATAACATACCTGCCTTTGGCTAAGAGCAAGCTTGTCGGCTAGAAATAAAATCCAACAGACCTTTACAATTGTTTAGAAAACTTACAAGCTGTAATTACTGATAAAATCCAGTCAAAGTCTTCTTTATTTTACACACAATATAAATCCAGAGAACAAACAGTAAATGTTCAAACCGGCTGTGAAGGTTTTGGCTCTGAAATAACAGTGAGTAAAGCACCTTTAGAATACATCTACAGTTTCATGTTTTGACTGTTGGAAACACCTGCTTATCTTACACAGCATGTTTAAATGAGTCAGTCCACACACACACACACAAACACACACCTGGTTGTCTGGATTGTCATTAATAATGCAGGTCTCTATGTATCGCATGAGAGAATCGATCAGTCCTTTAGAGTTGCGCATGGCCTGACGATTGGCCAGTTTAGAGGAACTCAAGTTTCTGTGGAAAAAACAAAAGACACAATGTCAGTTTCTGTTTCTGATGTTGATGATTCCTCAAAGTATACAAACAGAAGTTAGACAAACACGTATGCCAATTTGAATGTTTATATGCAAAACTTTCTCTTCCACTAATTCTCCTCAGGGTCACATGGTGTTTAATATCTGTACTGACGTGAAAAACATGAAGAGACCATTTCAAATGTTCATTTCATCATCATTTCTAGATGCATTGCGGTCTTTTCAGTCCCATGTCTGTTGAATTTAAACAAAATCAAACCTCAGGAGTGACACAAAGTCATCAAAAAGGAACGCAAAAACTCTGAGAAAATCCAGGTTATAACATAAAAAATAAATTAGATCTTTTCCTAAATACATGTAGAAATATGACTGAAAATCTGAATGTTTTCTTTACAGTATTTGAGGTCTGAAAAATAAAATACACGTCTTCTTTACTGTTATTTCACCTGTTTCTCCAAATAAATGCAAATAGTAACAATAATTTGATTTGAAATTGGTTAGAAATATTGACAGTAATTCAGAGAATTAAAGAAAAATAATTATTTGACCTAAACACACACCTAGAAATAGTCTATTTAAAAATCAAAAAAGGCTCTCTGAAATGGTCATGAAAAAATCATGTTTTTATTATGTTTTATTGTGTTAGCTAGCTGTAACTTTTAGTTATTACATCGTTATTTTTAAATCAAAACAAACCAACTGCAGTTTGACTGATATTAATTGGAATGCACAATAAAAACATGATTTTTGAAAAACTTTAAACAGTTTTATCTCATTTTGGAACCTACAAAATGTATAAATAAATTTGCAATATATTCTCAAGAAACAAGTCAAAACATGTTAAATCACTTTTGTTTCTCACGTACATTCATTTGATTCCGTGGATATCAAAATGTTTTAAGACAAAGATACACTGTAAAAAAATGACGTCTTATTCAGCATACATTATTGTTTTTAACTTAATTTTTTCAATCTTAAGTCAAAACGTATTTATTTAAAAAGCAAAATGACTTAAGATATGACTTGATATTCTTGTTTTCTGAAAAAGCTATCAAAAAAAGTAAGAGAATGGTCTTCTGCAGTGTACAGATTAAGAAAAGGATTTCTTGAAGGGACAACAAACAGTTTTCCTTCACGCCCTGTTTAATGATCCAATAATGTCATGCAAACACTTTCAATATTTGATCCGGCTGTGAGAACAGAAGCAGAAGATCAGGAGCGTGTCACACTGACAGAGATGTTTCTCTGCTCGACAGCATCACACACATCAGTCATCATGTTGTCATACCTCAGACAGGCCGTGGTGTTCAGGAGGACCTCTGGAGAGACGGTTGTGGTGTCTGTGCTGGATGAGTATGGCTCAAGAACTTTCTCTGTGAGCACTGGCAGAGTCGTACGGAGAAGATCAGGTTTGATTTGATCTGCTGAAGACAGATTCCACAGGAGACCTGTACACACACACACACACACACGTTGAGTTTCCATGATTCATGGGGACTTTACATAGACGCAATGGTTTTTATACTGTACAAACTGTAAATCATATCCCCTACACCTAATCCTACCCCTAAACCTCACAATCACACAACACTTTCTGCTCTTTTAGATTTAAGCTTGTTTCCTCATGGGGACCAAAAAATGTCAAGGACAAGGATTTGGGATATTTCCAGCTTTGTGGGGACATTTTGTCCCCATACTATAGGGCAGTGGTTCTCAACTCTGGCCCGCGAGGTCCATTTTCCTGCCGAGTGTAGCCCGAACTCTGATATAAAACACCTGAACAAGCTAATCAGCGTCTTTAGGAATAGACGCGTTCAACTTAATGTGGCGCTGCACAAATCTATCAGCGTATGACATTTAAGTACCGCGAGAGCAATTCAAGTGCAGATTGCTCGGTACGGATTTGAATCGCTCTCGCGGTACTTTAATGTCATATGCCAAACAATCTGTGCAGCCCAACATTAAGTTGAACGCGTCTGTTCCTGAAGTCATGTATTGGCCTCTTCAGGTGTTTTATCTGAGTTTGTGCAAAACTCTGCAGGAAAATGGATCTCGCGGGCCAGAGTTGAGAACCACTGCTTTAGGGTTTACCAGGTACACACACACACACACACACACAAGCGCACACATATAAACACACAAAATGAATCCTTCTTAGTCTGGAAGAACTGAACACTAAACACAAGCCTGCTGTTAGATTACTGTTTCAAATCAATCATTAACACTTTTATGAACACACATCTCATGAATGAACACTTGTGAAACTGAACAACAAGGTTCAATAATGTCTTAATGCATTAAATAACATCGACTAACAAACTAAAAAATCATTTTTACAGCATTTCACCGTCTGTTTTGCTGTTAGTTAGTTATGGCAAATAAAATGATTTGTTTGCCATGTTAGTTCATGTATCAACTAACTGTATCAGATCCCTAAATGCGTCCGAATGTTAATGCATTATATAACAAAACATCAAAACCTTTGATATCTGCATTCAAATGATGTTAAAGATGTCTTAAGTAGGGCTGTCAAACAATTGTAATTGCAAATATATTTCTGTTTAGTGTGGATATTAATTTTGTATTAATAAACACATACACATACATGTATTAATATTAAGGAAAACCTTTTTTAATCAAATTATGTATTTATTTATATTTACCAATAGTTTTAATTCATTATAAATTATTGTTAATTTTAATATTTGCCTATATGCATGTATTTGGATGTGCTAATAAATAAATAAAAATTATGAATAGACAAATATTAGAACAGACAAATATTATGTAAACACAAACTTTTATTTTGGATGCGATTAATCGTTTGACAGCCCTAGTTTTAATGCTGCGTCCCCTAAAAGTGTTTGAAATGAAAAGTTCCCGAATGATCTACTGTTTCTGAAAATCCAAACTGCAGATTCATGGACATTCAAATTACCCACAATTCTGTGAGAGGAGTTTAGTGTCAGTGTGCACCAAAACGCTTTATATCTACTATATACTTTAATAACATACTGTAGCACGTGTCTGACTTCATACACACATTCTGTAAGTGTGTTCAAACTGCCTTCATTCATTCAAGAGGAAGTCTGGATTGTTTGCTCTACAGAGTTCTCTGTTTACTTTCCTGTAAATGATGTGAGAAAGTTCTGCCGCCCATTGATAACATTACACACAGTGTCAGCACTGCTGCACATCTGTGTTCCACTAACTGATCTGAGACACATTAAGATGTTCATGATGATTCAGAGTTTGGATCCTCTGTACAGTGATGGAGATGTTGTGTACCTGTCAGATGTTTTTTTGTCTCATCACTGCTCTCTCCCAGCAGCTGGGCTACTTTAGGAATTCCTCCGGCACGATGAACTTCATCTTTGTTTGGTTGGTTTTTAAAGACGGCGTTACGCAGCGCAGCGGCAGCGGTCTCCTGAATCTGAGGACTGGGGCTGTTTAACAGCTCTAACAGAGGAGGAATTCCCTTCAGTGTCAAAACCTGAGACACACACAAACCGTTACTGATCACACACATCACTTCATCTTCTTCCAGCAAATGTGAAACAAGATGTTATCACACACACACCTCTTGTTTGGCTTTCTCATCAGTGAAGGTGCTGTGCTGAATGTACGCGGCTCCACACAACTGATAATTCTCATCTCGCCTGGACAAATAATTCACCGCCTCCTTCATCGTTAAATCAGACATCAGTTGTTCTGTGTTCATACTAGAGAGTGAGTGAGTGAGTGAGAGAGAGAGAGAGAGAGAGAGAGAGAGAGAGAGAGGGAGACAGAGAGAGAGAGAGAGAGAGAGAGAGAGAGAGAGAGACAGTGAGAGAGAGAGACAGAGAGAGAGAGACAGAGAGAGAGAGAGAGAGAGAGAGAGAGAGAGAGAGAGACAGTGAGAGAGAGAGACAGAGAGAGAGAGACAGAGAGAGGAGAGAGAGAGAGAGAGAGAGAGTGAGAGACACAAAGAGAGAGAGAGAGAGAGAGAGAGAGACAGAGAGAGAGACAGAGAGAGAGAGAGAGAGAGAGAGAGAGAGAGAGAGAGAGAGAGAGAGAGAGAGAGACAGTGAGAGAGAGAGACAGAGAGAGAGAGAGAGACAGAGAGAGGAGAGAGAGAGAGAGAGACACAAAGAGAGAGAGAGAGAGAGAGAAAGAGAGAGAGAGACAGAGAGAGAGAAACAGAGAGAAACAGAGAGAGAGAGAGACAGAGAGAGACAGAGAGAGAGAGTGAGAGAGAGAGAGAGAGAGAGAGAGAGAGAGAGAGAGAGAGAGAGAGAGAGAGAGAGAGAGAGAGAGAGAGTGAACACAAAAACGACTACAAAAGTATACAAAAATACTAATAGTATGAATGAAAGTTTTATTTATTTATACTGATGCTACTAGTATGGACAGTAAAACATAACAGTATGTAACAGTAGTGGTCAAATAATTACAATGATAAAAAGGCTTCTATGAATAAAACACAACTATAAACATCTGTCTAAACACCATAACTAGCAGAAGTGACTAATGTTCATAATAGTGAATAAACAGAATTTATTGAGTTCAAATGTTTAAAGGTTTTTAATGAAATACAGTTAAAAGGTTAAACTCACGTGAAGCCGCCAGATTGTCGAGTCTTGGTTAATGACTTTTTGGAAGCGTTATAGGATTGAAGTGAAGAAGGTTGTCTCTTGACGGACTGATTGGTGCTGACCTTATTCATGCTGACACTTCTTCCGTACCTGTCTTTACTGTGAATCTGTTGAGTATGATTGAATGAAGGATGAGTCATCATCTTCTCAGCCCATTCTGAGGAGTATCTCCCTCGTTGGGCAGAGCCGCTAGTGGTGGAGTAATATTCCAGTTCCGGAGCGCTGTGGGTGGCTTTAGAGACGAACATACTGCTGGGTCTGGCTCTGGTAGGGATGGGTTTTACAGGAGCGTACAGAAGTCCTTCGTTCCTCAGGCTCATATGAGTAGTGCTGGAGTTACGTTGAGTGCTGCTGGAGTTATGGGAGTTGGTGGACTTGTGTATGAAGTTTTGTCTGTGCTTATCCTGAACAAACAAAAAGTGATGATGTCACATTCACAGCAGCAATCCACTGAAACACAACAAACCCTCTGTGGAACTTTATATCAAACACTTGAAACATTCCATAAACTGTCAATGATTCTTTCATTTCTATCTTTCATTTCAAACGGAATATACATCAATGTTTTTCCATTTGTGACGGATAAGTTCAGCTAAACTAGCCCACCTAAAGAGAAACTTCTCAGAGCAAGTTCTCTAAAATTTCTCCTAAACTTTTCTTAAAGTTAGCAGACTGTTCTTGTAGTAATGTTCAAACGCAATTTATAAACATTATGCGTCATGGCAATGCATGCTTTTAAAAAGGCGGGTATAAAAATGTTATTCTTACATTCATTTAAAAAATTTCATTGCTTATTAGAAATATTCGCATATTTTAAGAATTACAACTAAATGAAAACTCTTGGTATCAAATAGAGATTTCACAACCTTCAAACTTTTGGACAGCCCAGTACTCAACAGGAGTACACTGTAAAAAATTGTTGGTTCAACTTCAAAAAAAGTTTCTATTAGTCAATTCAACTAATGTTTGTATCATGTTTTAGTGTGTTAGTTAGCTGTATTTGTTGAGTTGTTATGGCTTAAATCAAAACCAACTGCAGTCTGATTGATGTGAATTGGAATGCACAATAAAAAAACATGAACGGAGTTATCTCATTTTGCAACCAAACTCTACAAATATTTTGGAGTTGAATTAACCAAAAATACATATTTATTTTACAGTGTATATTTCATTCCTCTATTCTTACAACCGCACAAACCTGTACTGAATATATCCTGAACAATTTGACATCATGATATATGTGTCTGGTTTATGTCAGAACGACAGTTAGTTTTGTTCTAGCATTTGCCGTCATGATGCTGACGAGAGGAAAAATCCTTTCTGAGAGAACACCTGACAGTGTCTGTTCATAATTTACACACAAATCATTTACAGAAGAGTTAAACACATCATACACAACATTACACGGCTCATTGAAGGAAAGCAAAGGCTTTTTAAATGTAGACGTCTTTAAGATTCCTGTGGCTACACCCAAGCATGCAGAAGGGTTGGCAGAACAGCCAAAGCCCGGCGGTTTGGTAACACAACACTCGCATGAGTCATAAACACTGAAGAAGAGGAGAGGTTTGATTCATCTTTCACTCGCTCGTCTAGCTCAAACACAACATATGAACAAGAGAAACTGTTTTTAAAACGTTGAAGTGTAAGTGTAATAGTGTTGAGTGAATGTGTGAAGGACACAGAGTTTTTCTCCACTGATGTGAAACCTTACGTATATGAACTCGATTGTCCTCGGGACTATTGTTCTTTGACTTACAGTAAAATAGCATTCCAAATCTAGAAAAGTAAACCTTAAACCTGCTGTTTTGTTATAAGCAAAAGAGCGTTTGACACTTTACACAGTTTCCATTGTTATCAGAGCAGATGAGATAAAGAGCTGATAAAAGCTGATAAAGCCGCCCAGCTGTGAGAAACGACGACTTTAAGTCAAAGTCAGTGAAGCTTTACCCCATTGGTCATAGTGTTTCCTCTGCTGATGGAGGATCCGCTGAGAGGTGAAGTAGGCGACGGCTTGAAGTCATAAAACACACTGTCACTTTCAGGGCCTAAAGGTGCGCAAAACACAAACATCTGACATTTACAACTCTGACATATTTACAGGTTTTTCATAAAACACAATTAAATATGGTTTAATATAGAGAAATATTTCGCTCTAGTAATTATCATGTAAAAATAAGTATCAGGCAACTATTGAAAAATCTATTTCATGTTCAACTTCTATATTAACTCATTTTATTTCAGTCAAAACATTTGAATTGACCCAACTAGCCTCATTTTAAAGATCAGATCAGGAATGAGTCAAATAACTCTTAACAACTGTTTCACTTAAAAAAAGGAACCTTATTCATATATCATATTTATATTATTATATATTTTTTCCCTGGCATTTGGGATTGTTGCGATGGAAGGGAATGAAATACCTTTGGAAGTGTTTTGGGCACTGAAATTATGAAATTATATATAAAAATAAAAGAATTTACAAAAATAAATATAAAATAGTAAAAAACTAATGAAACTAATGCATCCGTTCATCTATATGTTCATATGACTGATTTAGATTCATTAGCTGTGGTGTACTGTGTTTAATAATTCTGCAAACGTTATTTTTTTTACTTTGAAAGACTGTTAAACGCGATGTTTTGGTTAAAGTTATAAAACTGAGTATTGTTGTTTGTTTGTTTTGAATAAGGAACGAAGAATGCTACACAAACTGAGTGTGAATAAATAAATGGTGTCGTCGTTGGCTCTGAGGCTTTTACTGGTGAGTAAACATCCAGACAGGATCCACACAAGGATATTTCAGAAATGACTGTAAATCATCTGCAACTCTCACTGACAATCTAAACTTTGATGCAAATCTTTGTCATATATCAGATTAAAAGTACATACATGCATTACCATGAAACATGCCTTTAAACATGACGTTAGCCTTCAATGTGCGCCATATGCAGATACAACGATACCAAGCGCGTTGTGAGTGAAAATAAAAGTCTGGTTTTACAAGCAGAACCACATCTGTTGAGAAATAGACTGACAGAATGAACTCACTGGTGGGTGAAGGCAGTCCAGAAACACTTTTACTGCTGTATTTCGACTTGGTTCTCTTGATGGTGCCGACCTGATCCCGGACTCTCTGTTGCGCGGATCTCATGTGATGATCCGACGGCAGCGCCAGCGACGTGTCCTCTAGCATTCCCAGAGACAGCGCTGATTTAAAAGGTTCTGGCATCATTTTGCTTTTGTGTCCGGTCAGAGACAGGTGAGGTCCAATGCGTAAAGCTGCAACTATCTGCTCCGTCCGGCTGCTCTGTGTTCGCTATGGGTTTTGAGTCACACATAGATCCACCTGGACCCGCCCTGATCCACGCCCGTGTGACGCCCGACAGGTGGACGAAACTCTGGCGGTTCTCGTCTGGAAAAAGCGCAATTACGCGTTACGAAGTGGCTTTAAGTGTCGCAGTCATCACTTTTAATAATTTCACAAATCTAACATGCATTAAACACAATGCATGTCATGTACATGAGGAGGAACAGAGCTGAAGAGGCTGTGCTGCTGAAGGGCGTTTATGTTCACAATGGAGATCTGAGCACGTTATTGCTTTGAACAATACAGATAATAGGGAAATTGCTTACAGAATCCTTCGTCTGTGTTACAACAATACAAATAATAGAATTAATAATAACCAGTAAAGAGTCAGTACAATGGATGTAAGGACATAACTAAAGTTACAATCGTATTATTAACAAACGTAGATTTTGTTGTTTGCCAATGAAGAAAACTTTGTTAACTGTAAACCTGCAAAAGCTGAGACAAACTCGTATGAAGACTTGAGATGTGAGATAATAACACATCATCACTAACACACATCTGTGGGCACACTACTAACACACATGACACACACACACCGTATCACTGACACATGTACACGAGATTACAGTGATGAATTACACTAATGTATTAGTTTTTGCTGTTATGGAGTAATGTAACGCATTACTATTACAATTTGGGTAATATTATACCATTTATAATCGCGGTAACGAGTGTTACAACAACAAAGGATTTCTCGCTTTGAAATTATTTATTAATAATTTACCAACAAATTCCACTTTCAAAGAAAAAAATATCTAAATAATTAACATTTTTGAATATTGTGATAGTCCAGTATATTATCTGATACACACACCGACTGTCGATTTCTCAAATGTTAATTCCTTTATTGTTTAAGGCGTTGAAGACATAAACACGGTTGTAGACCACAGTTATGTGCCGATTGGTTGAGGCGGCTTTTGTCCCGCCCCTCCTGCGCTGTGATTGGACGGTCGAGTGAAATGTGACATTGACGAGCCCATTGATTATGCATTAACACGTCGTCCTCCACTAGATGTAGAATGAGCGGCATTAAACCTCTGTTTAGACTTTTATAATGTATACTCTGCTGAAAATATGACAGAAACAATTACGTCAATTCTACTGGATTTAATGGTTATGATGGGAACAGAAGTCTCAATTAAATCATACACAAATAATGCCCAAAACACACTGAACAAAGGTATTTCATAAAACCTCATGGTGTCTAATGTGGTTTGAATGGAAAATATTAACATTTCTGTGATGTTTTGTCTATTACTTGTAAATGACAGTAACTAGTATTATATAATTTATTATATTTTGGATGTAACTTGCCCAACACTGCTAACCAACATCACTAAATGCCTAAATATGAATGTGACATACATTCAAGGACACACTGCATCACTAACACATACACACTGCAATACTGACACACATGCACAGACACTAACTGCACATGTGCAGACAGCCCAGGCAGAGCCGCACCCATGACATGCAGGTTCTGCTCCAGGAATGCATCATCATTAATGTCGGATCTCAGTCTGTACTTTAACTGCAGTCAATGGGCAAGTCATCGGCTTTGTTTTATTCTGCCGAGAAACAAAGATCGGGAGGAGTGGTTAACCTCACTCTTATTAAATCTGAAGATTTACGAGATACAAAGAAACAGACGTTTGTGATTGTCACTATACACTGTCACATTTACACAATATGTCATACAGCTCGACTGTTAATGTTTCTCACCTTGGTTGTCCAAAACACATAAAGTACCTGAAGATATGAATTCTCAATAAGGATCTTCTATACACACCTGGCTTAAGTGAAATGTGTGATCACATGTTACACTGTAGCTGTGAATCAAAAATGACCGTAAAGAGGTTAACTATTAGAGAATAAACTAGTAATGTTGTTTGTTTCGGTTATTATAGATATTAATCTAACCATGACTGTAGTAGAACCAACACTGCGCCCTAGTGGTGAGATTCACATCAGTCAGTCAGTCAGTCAGTCAGTGTGGTCAACACTGGAGAAAAGTGCTCTGGACATCCAGCTAGAGACACAAACACTGTACACTTTACAAAAGTTGTTTTTGCATCTGTAGTTTAAAACGATATACGTCCCTGACTGGTTGTGTGAAGTTGTTTAATAATTCATAGTGTTTTTACTTGGTTTAATGTTGTTTCTTTTAAATTTTTGTTTCCCTGTATTTTTTATTTTTATCATTGAAGTATGTTTCTGTGAAGCACTTTGGTCAGAATTTAATGTCGTTAAAGGTGCTATATAAATAAAAATGACCTTGACCTAATGTACAGATGTATAAATTGGATCTCAATGTTGTTATTACACATGTATGTAAAGTTAATTGATTAAAAAACATATGTTCAAATAAAGTAAGTAAAACTATTCTTCAAAAAGAAGTCTGTCACAAAATCTGTTGGCTTTACTTCAATTGATTTCGCTAATAAACCTGGAGGCATTTCTTTTGAAAGCCTCGTGTTTCGTGATGAAACGGGTTTTGCACCTTTCTTACATGATGGAACAGTGTTTGTTGATGGTTTGTGTATTCCTGTACTTGTCCATGTTCTCCGAGATACTGGATCTGCTCCATCGTTTATTTCAGAAGGGTGTTGTCTTCGTCATTTGCTGTTGACGGGTGATGTGTTTGTTGTTGTTCGACCATCCCTTCCAATCCCTGGCGTAACTTTCATATTAGGAAACGGTTTGGTGTGTGTTGTGGTCGACATGTTTTGCCCAAGTTGTCCCTATTCCTGTAGTTTCTGTGAAAGAGAACAGCTGATATTTTCTCAGCCTGTGAGATCCAAACGGTGGGGCATCGACGACGACCAGACCAGCCTGAGTGTCTGAAGTCCCTTCTTGTATATTTATTTTGTCTTTCTCTCCTCTTGTCTTTTATGTATTTAAATAAAACCTTCCCTTAGTTAAATGAGCCTTTGGCGTTTTTCCTCATTTGTGTTGGGTCAGCGTTTGTTATACCAGATAGCACAGGTCCACCAGTAAGATGTCTACTAAAGATCTGGAAAACATCTGCTGTGTAAAAACATCTGCTAAACAGAATACTTAGAAAGAGATGTTGTACATCCATTATAAATCATACACGTCTTAGAGACAGCTAGAGGTCTATATGACATCTGACAACAAAAGCTGGGGGTGTTTATGTGCTATCAGGGTAATTGCAGATACATTACAGTTACGACAAGAACACATCACAATCTGGAAAGTATTGTTTATTTCCTTTATAAAAGATACAGTTATGTAATGAAAGTGTTGTACAGTATCAGAGAAGAGTGTCTTAACATGTACAGGTACATTATGGAGTGGTTATACAAATAAATGGATCATAGCACCACCTACAGTTCAACTGTGAAATGTTCCTCATCTTTATCAACCACAATAGAAACATCTGAAGATATGAGTCTGTTTCTGATCTTCAAAAAAAGACCTTCTTGTGGACATAACCTGAACCAATCACAGTTAAAACACAAACAAAGACAACTACATAGAAAGAACAGTGACTTCTGCCCAGCAGGTCAATGATCATAAAATCACAACAACCAGTAAACAAAGAATAATTTAAGACAATGAGACGAAATTCATAGTGGTCCGTTCTCAATGGATCTGTCGTGAAGTATTGTGAGTTCCCTTTACTTTCCACTGAGGATAGTTATTCATGTTAAATGCATTTGTGATGAACAGGCTGTCAATCCAAAGGCCTGAGGTAAAAACGCTAGATTAAACTAACACTTTTGGTTAAGACTTAAGCATAGTGGCCCAATAGAGTCCTTTTTTACAACTGCTGTCTAATAGGTCAATTTAACATCCAACTAAGATTTCAATTGAACAGTTTCTGAACGGACCGAAGACAGACCCTTGGGGGACTCCTTTAATCTTTCCTGTAAGCTTCCCAAAGCCAGTCTCATCTGATCTTCAGCACCTTGCAGTGATTTAAGCTCCATACTGTAGAAGATGTACAGCAGCGATGTGAAGAGCAGGATGGCAAAACACAGCGCCCCCAGCAGGTAGAAGGAGGCTTTAGGAAAGGGCTGGTCATCTCCCAGAGCAAATATGGGAATGGCAGCGATGGCTAGCTCGAGAACTAACAGAACGAGACCCATGATGCCTGTACGGGCCGCCGTGTGCCGCATGTGCTCGGCACAGTGAAGACCCACCTTTACTTCAGTGCGAGCTTCATTTACCGTGTTTACCAGATCAGGAAGATTATCTGAGAGAAACAGAGAATGACGAAAACATACAAGGTGTCAAAACATTATGCTGATAATGTGAGCCTTGAAAGGAATACCTGAAGCTCAAATACCTGGAAAACTGTCAACCTCTCTCTCGGAGCGTTCATGCTTCTTTTTGTTTGGAGTAAACAGGAATTCAGCCGTGAGAGCCTCGTGGTCAGAATAAGAGAAGGGGTGTCCGGGGACAGGACCCTTAGTAGTGCTCAAAGACTCACAGCTCACATCTACTTGTTCAGATCTCTGCAAAAAAAAAACATGTTTAAAACAAACTGTAAACTTAACTCAACAGCAAGAAAACTAAAAGAAAAATCGTCACATAAGGTGTTCTGTATGATGTAACATCTTCTCATTTGTATCTCAAACTGTGCTTGACAAGTCACTCACAAATGTTTCATATTTTGGAGAAATCGGCATAACTCTTGTCACGGCAATCAACACAAACTAGAAATGTAACTAGAAAATAAACTTTTGTGTTAATTAAACTATGTCACGTTTACCTTAAACAGAATGTAATCTATCCGGACTCCTCCACCAAATGGAACGAGTTCATCTGAGTTTGTGAAGGGGTTTTCGCTTATATGTGTGTTGCCTCCCTCACATCCCTGATATAAAGACAGCACATTAGTACAGCTCATGGAGTCACGTGACGGTCCCGTCACATCAGACTTCAATACTAACATCAAAGCTGTCGGTCTCTGAGAAGCAGTCCTTCAGTCCCGTGTAGCTCCTCAACAGTCTGGTACCAAGATCATCCGGATGCATGTTCAAATCTCCACCCATGATCACCACATCAGCTCCGGCAATAGTGTGCCTTCAACAGAAAGTACACTCAATACACTCGAAAATAAATCCACAGTCATTGTTTTCAAGCTGTTTTAATGAAGGGTGCCATGAGGCTGCTCAATTTTTAAAGGGTGCTGCAAACATCATAGTGGTTTCTTCAGAGTGCTCACTTCATGGTGCACACTGCTCTAAGCTTTGAGTGCACACTTTGTAGTGACCACCCTAGAGTGCACACTTCAGAGTATTATGTCATTGTGAAGTGAGCACAGAATAATGATCCTCAGTAAATGAGAGCTGCCTAAATTCTCTGTTGATTTGAAAGATTCCAGTTGTCTATATTTCTAATTTCTTAAATGTACCCCGTTTAGGGCAGGGGTCATGAACCTGTGGCTCTCGAGCATCATGTGACTCTTCTGACCCTCGGCTGCGGCTCCCTGCAGTCTTTATAAAGCCCTGTTCATGCCTGGTATAAGATGCGATTTGGTTGATCGGACCACAAGTGGACGAAAGAGGCACATACCCGTTAATACCTGCTGCTGTAATCCGTCTATTTTGTCCACTTTTGACCACTTTTGTCCTGATTTCTTCGAGAAATATCGGAAAAAGCATACACATTTCCCCAGACATACACCCTGGCTGAGTATTTGTTTTTGCTTTTTCACATATTTCATTCGAATAGATGAAATAAGTGCATGCAATGCCGCACACTGTATGCGTATGTTAGAATTGGAATGGTGAGTTTTTCGTCTTTAAAACAAACTTTTATGTCTTTAGCCGGTATAGTTTAAATCCTGTCTGGCTAGCGCGCTTCTCATAATGTTTACGCATGTTGTCTGTATGCAGAGAGTAGGCGGTCTCTTGTGGCTGTTCATCAAACGCTGAAAAACAAAAGATCGTAGTAAAAAGCTGAAGTCTAACTAAAGCAGCGCAGGCAACACCGTGACGATTCTCTCCTATTGCAACACTCCCACTTCTTGCCAGGGTACTCGCACTATATTGCCACCTAGTGGTGCAACTGGGTCACTACTTCCTCACCTGCATAACAACCTGTTCCAGTAATATAAAGGTTACATATATTTTGCGGCTCCAGACAAATTTGATTTGGTGTGAGAGGACCCAAAATAGTTATTTTTGGTCTCAAAGGTTGTCGACTCCTGGTTTAGGGGCTGATTGTGAACTACATACGAACTCTTAAAACAGATCAAACAGTTTTGTCACCTTATAAACTGCAGGAGCTCCCAGGCCTGCACGACTCTGTGTGGGAGATACGAGTCTCTCTCTCGGCTGTATTCTGCATGAAGCTGCAGGAGACACAACACACACATGTATCACTGCATCACACAAACACACACACACGATGTCCACAAACTCACATGAGTGACAAACACATGAACTGTCAGTCCAGATATTCCGAGCACGATCTTCCCGACAGCTTTACCACCAAACCAGTCACCATGCTGAACCTGAAACAAAAACAGTGTAAAGAATCAAATGCATGAATTGAGAATCTGACGATGATCACTATAGAGTCAAATAAAGAAATCAGTTAATGATTCTGTCATTATTTAGAGATCTTTTTGACCTTCGTGGTAGTTTGACAGACATTTGACAGGCATGAGGTGCTTTACAAATTTCTTCATTTCGTTAAAGTCTCTTTAATGCAGTTGATGTGAATAAAAGCGTCTGCAAAAGGCATACAGGTAAATGTAATGAAATCACACTCACCATGTAAGGATAACCATTTAATGAGTATCTGTAGAGAAAAGCATCATGAATTCTGTGTCTGGAGAAGACGGCCAGTCCACTCCCGATAAACCCGCTGAGAAGCAGAAAGCACAGAAAATCCACATGAACCCGGAGGATTGACTTCAAATGAAACTGTTCAGAGTGAAAGTTTCTGCGTTTACCTCTTAAAATAATGTGAATGAGGATAAACATTGGCAAGCTTCTCCTTTAAGAAGAGAAAATCCGCCTCACACCAGACCTGTGACCAGATACAGATCTACTGTGTGCTTCAAACATGTGATTTAAAATAAAGCACAACAAGCACACATGTACACAGAAATAAAAACAACAGTAATGATGTGTGTGTGTGTGTGTGTGTGTGTTATACCTCCTGCAGTAAAGCCACATCAAACTGTTGATGAAAGAGCAGATCTCTGATCATGAGAAATCTCTCTTTGCGTTGTTTGGTGAGGAATCTGATGCCCCTAAAACAATCACATGAAACACAACTGAACAATAGAAACACTATAATCTTTTACTCCTGTACAGGTGCGTCTTATACTGTACATCTATCTTGTTGTGTGATATCAGTCACAAAGTAGTCTCAAGAAAATGAGGCATAAACAGCTTCACACAAATGTACATTTATAAAACCCTCAGTTCTGGTCCTTGATTTGATTGGCTGAGCAGAGTTCTGAGCCCTTATATAGAGCCTAAATATCATTTAATTTACTTTATTTTATGAAACCTTGCTACGCATATGGAATAACCGTTATATAAAAGCAATAAGCCCCGCGATGCAGTGGGTTACAGTGCATTTTATAAGAGCTACAGGGTTTTAATGACTCCGCTTTGGCTCATGCCCTAACGCCCTTGGCTGTTATAAAATGCACTGTAACCCACTGCTTCACGGGGCTTATTGCTTTATTATTTACTTTGTTTTATGAAACCTTACTAGGTATATGGAATAAGCGTTTTATAAAAGCAATACGCCGTCTGAAGCAGTGGGTTACAGTGCATTATATAACAGCTGAGGAAGTTTTAATGATCGTCCCACAACACCCTGTTATTAAATGCTCTGTAACCCACTGCTTCTTGGGGTTTATTGCTTTATTATCACTACCAATAATCTCTCTTTGCTAAAAACATTTACTCAGTGACCTATATGTAAGGGATAATCCACAGCTAGCCGTGCGTTAAAGGGTTTAAATGGATGATGTGGAGGCCAAGAACCTTGAAGATGGTTGCCTCTGTGATGTGCATTAAAACCCTTTAATGCACAGCTAGCTGTGGATTATCCCGCTTATACAATGGTCATTCGCCAAGTTAAATCTTTAGTCGATGTTTACAGTGACATTTTTTATCAAACAGGTGAAAGTAAAATTTCAAATATAATCAAACTGACTGGAGCTACCTGTGTGTTAAAGGGTTCTAATGCACACCTTCCAGCCAATCAAAATCCAGTATTCAAAAAGACCACCATGGTATAATCAAAGTCATTGAGTGCAGCTGTGACACATTAAAGGAAACCATGCACTGTATTATTTTTTGTTTTGCTTTTCTACTTGTAAAGCTGCTTTGAAACAATGCAATATTGTAAAATACGCATCATAAACAAAACTTAATGCACAAGTTCTCTCTGTTATGAGAGTAAACAGTGTTAGTCGTTGTGTGTTGATTGTTTAGCACAACAGTATTATCTGTAAACAGTGAGGTGTGGTACTGTTTACTGGTTAAAGTTGTTATTAATACAGACCAGCAGCCTCCAAATCTGTGTGTGAAATGAAATTAAGGCCTTTTTTGAGTTTGAATCCTGTAGAAAAATTGTTACAAGTATTTGATCAGCGAACAAGAGTGTCAGGATGTGAACTTACCAGCAGTTGAGAGAAAAGACACGCATTCTGATGGGTGCACAGGTCGCCATGGCGATGAGTCTGTATTTTTGTAGGAATCGGTGTGAGGCGGTCTGTAAAAACAGGGAATGTAATTCAGCCCAAACCCGTTCCAACAACACATTAAGCCAAGCAAAGCAATCCTGAAAATGACATGAAGACGGTTGAATGTTCTCAGAACGAGCGATGCTTCAAAATAAACTTTATTGTAATGTTTACACAAAACAGAACACAAAAACTGACTAAACACTGGCAGACTCGGCGAGACTACATTGAGCCACTGGTGTTTGCTGAAGCTGATTTTAATGTGTTGCTAAAAGCGCTTTGCAAAGACATCAGAATAGAAAAGGAATGGATCGACACTTCTGTGCGCTGCGCTGCGAAACTATTTCCACCATCTGCAACATACCAAGAATTCCACAAATAACGTGCGTTACACCCTAGTTTCTGACAGTTCCCGTGATGTGTTTCAGATAACCTGGACCAGGATTAAATCCACACAGAGAAAGACGGCTGTAAAACACTTCTCATGTGCTCATAAATCATACAAGCAAACAACGCTTGTAAATATCATGATGGTTTCAGATTAATCCCAGAGTCAAAAGTCCAACCGCAAGCCCTGCTGTGTCGTCATGGTAACACAATAAACCCTACAGATGAGCAAAACAGGAACTAAACGGCATTGATGTTAAACACAACAAAACAAAAGTAATGCAGTGGTACAGTTACACATAACACGGTATTAAATAATGACCAGCATAAATCACAACAGTCTTTAAACAAAACGGAGCTTTCTGTGTGACACATAAATCTGAAAAGAAGTTGTATAAACTGCAAAATTAAATTTCCAAACAATCAGACTCACCAATTCTGCCTGCAGCTGAACGAACCAAGTGATTTTAAGAGTGAGAGACCAAAGTCACATCTAGAGACTGAACGGGGACGGGGGTCTTTTGAGATTACTCTGTAAACCATTCACAACACCTTTGCAAATGCATTCTGTATAGTTAAACCCTGACAGCTGTACAGAACACTTCTGCATCATGGTGGCAAACATCACACAAACATTTCTGTCTAGTAAAGTTTTTTTTAATAATGTCTCTGTATGACAGACTTGAGGACAGAATACAGGACAGCGCTGGCATGTCAGTCATGTTAAAAGCATCCATAGCAGTGACCATTAAGATCCATGTCAATGCTTTTATCCCCAGACAGTTCGTGCATAATTTAAAGATCATGTTTATAAACTTCTTACACAAATAATAACGAAGATAATCTCAGTAGACACAGAACATGTGTTTGTGAGGACAGCTCATATCCGGCTGTATTCATAGGGAACAGAACTGATCCACATGGCACCAGTGATATGATCATCCAGAGACACACACAGCTGCTGCACATGAACACTGACACCCATCCAAAACACACCAGACAGATGAACAGCCGCGTGTGTGTGTGTCGATGATGCAGAACACTTCACTTTCAAAATCTGTTAAGTTTAAATGAAGAACAAAAAGTGGCACCACAATATTTATATAGGTAATATATCATATATATATATAATATGAGATCTCTTTGATTCCTTCTAGACATCACTGAGACGGAACAAAGAAGAGCACCATTAAAAACACACATTGTTTCCATATGTATAATAGCAATATTGTGGTAGTAATGGCATGTACAAGTATGGTACCAATGTATTTTTATTTTGAATACCTAGAAAATCCCACAGCACATGAAAATAAAGGCAGTCACTCGTTTACTAGATTAACATCCGTGTAATTCAACATGCAAATATTACACATTGAACAATAATGATGAACAGAAATAATAAATCAACATTTTAGTGAAATGTTTTATAATATAGATAGCATCTGAAGTAAAGAACACTATATTGAAATAAAGAGTTTTTCTCAGATCTATCTTCACTTCTTTAAGACATTATTGTGGCTGTATGAACAGTATTTCATTTCATCAAAATGAAAACCTTTAGTGACACCGGACGCGACATGATAACCTTCCCCATTGTCTGCGGCAAAATGTTCTAATGCGTGTTCTAAAAAAAATGTTCTAAAGTTCTAATGCGTTTCTAGTGTATTGTGTAGTGTCGGTGTAGACACTGTGTAATGCAAAGACAATCAGACACATAAGATTCTGCTGTGTGTCACAATAACTTCTCATACTGTATGAGACACATGATTCTCTCTGTGAACACATGTGATGTTGTGATGTTGTGAGTGTTGATCTCACCTCCTCGCGCTTGATGTGGATAAGATCTCACAGGTGATGAATGTGTTATAAAGTGTGTTATTAAGAGCGGTCCTGTGTTACTTCCTCATCTCGATCCACTGACTGACCTGCATGAAGCTCAACACAAACTCAAGCGATGCAAACTTTTAAAAGGACCTTTTCGTTCTTTTGACGAGTTTTAAAAACAACACGAAGCGTCTTTCTGTGATGGACACTGACGATGTGTGTCGCGTGTATTTAACGCTGAACATCCGCGGCTGAATATGATGTGATTTCTGGTTTTATTCACAACGACACACTTTACAACAATGTATCATCAAGCTCAAGACCGTACGTCTGACGTCATAGCCACGCCAGTACTAGCGCGGCGTCGCTTGGAATGCTGGGAAAATGAGTTTTCCCTACAGAACTAAACCGCGGAGGACGGACGTTCTTCTTTAACAATTCATATAGATGTGTAATTTACAATTATATTATTTTATTTATATCTATATATTTGTAGTCCGATGTTTATCTAAGTTTCGTAGTCATTTATATTTAAGTGACGATTAACCGGGAAGGAGTTGGCACGAGCAACTTGATACTTTACTCATCTCTTATGAAGATGGACCAATCAGAATCGTTTGTCGGATGACCCTGAATTCACCCCATTTTATTTCCCTGCCAGGTACTACAATACATAAAATCTGTTTAAAAGTTTCTATATAAAATATCTTTAACAATCTGTACACCCTCAAAAAAGGTACTTTGTTATAAACCATTCTCTTGAAAGACAACAATGAACGTGTATATGTAAATGCCATTTTAAGGTTTAAAAAAGTGCAAGGAGAGTTTGAATATAGATTTTTTTTGTCAGTATACAGCAGGTGACACGCTGTTAACAGAAGACAACAAGAAAAGCAGTCAGTGTGTTTTAAGAAATCTGGTCCAGGGAGACCCATGCCACTTTTATTGGTATTGCTATACATTGTTTGGATTATATTGTACAAACCCCTAACATTGAAGATATTCAATACATAAATGCAATGCAAAATTTGTAACCAAAGGCAACAATGAACTGTTAAAAAAAATGGGAGAAAGTTTCTGCCAACACCAAATAGATAATGGCATAAAATAACAGAAGTAACACGCAACATATTTTCAATGTATGCAAACAGCATCAATCGAAAGTCAAAGAGCAAACGTCAAATTAATAATTATAACAACAATAATTATAAAAAAGAAAAAACAAAGAGGCAAAATTACAATTGAGGAAACTGTCGTCGAACATTTAGGTTAAGGCTGAACCAATATACATTACATTTCTGCTTGTATGGTGTACTCAAGAATTCTCAGTACCTTCAGGACTTTCAACCATAAACTGACGTCAACGAGCACAGACAGTGCTGCCTTCTGAACTTTTAACATGGCTTCATCAACGCTGACCTTGATTTAATCATTCATAAATATCATGTCTTTTCATTCTCGAGGGGGTAGACATTTCAGTAGTAGCAAAAGATGCTGTTATTTCATATATATGTCAGGTCAGCATGTTCAAATGGCATTTAACGATAAAGCAAAGATGCAGCACATCCACGCCGGACACCTGGAGCATTCAACAGAGTAAAAACTACAACCAGAAACAACAACTTTGATCCCAAATTTACATCTGAAGGGAGAAAAAGAAGAGAATTAGAGATGTACCGATCATAACTGTAACTCAAGGGGTTTTGAGGGATGATGTGCAGGGTGACATACCCCCCCCCCAAAAAAACTATACACCAACGTGACGATAACTGACGCTTTAACTCACAACAACAGCAATTGACAAACAAACTGAAAAGAACTTGAAACTGAAAAGAAGGTAGACAGTGAAACACACTTGGAAATGCTAACATTCTCTGAAGGGTTTTAGAGCACCAGAAACAAAACAAACATCCTAGAAAAAACTCTGTAGAGGTTTTGTTCCATCATTACACATAAAAATCTCATAAATCGACGGGTTAGATGGCTATAAAGTCATTTCTGTGTTCAAGATGAACAATTTAACTGAACAAATGAACATCCAGAGTCGTGTCTCCATTTTTTGTGGACAGTTGCACGTTTTGCACACTGTTTTTTTAAGTAAATTTAAAATACTAAAACTTGACACAAAAAAATGAGTAAAATTTGCTTATAACTGTGCAAAACTTGTGCAAATTTACACAAAAAAAGAAGTCAATCCAAACGTTGTGAAAACGGTGTCGAACAGCCGATTGAAATACTTTGCACTGATGTGATGTAAAGAGAGTAATCGCTTTGCCTATTCGTACTATTTGAAATCAAGAGGTAGTCAAAAGGCACTTCAGAGTATCAATCAATCAACTTAATGTTTATTAAAAAAGGCACTCACTATTTCAAAATGTGAAATCCTTTAGTACCTGCAGACGGTTGCTGACGGAAAGACATCTGCCGAGTTTACAGCCAATCAAAAGTTTTGATTTCCTAAACTGAAAATGTAACTACAGTATGTTATCCTTTAGTAAAATGATTATAAACCCTCCGCTGGGAAACCTCATCCTCATTGACACGTGAGGTGAATAATGTGTACCCATCACATTTCACCACAAAATTAAAAAGAATAAAAAATCCTATTTTAGTCACATTGGCCCACCAAATTCTCTTTATAGCAAAATACACAAATATAATAATATATATATATATATGAAAGTATTTACAGCATACATTATTAATATAACAATAGTAGTGATTTTCATTTTAATCAATTATTGGGACTGAACAGATGATTTGTGTAACTGTATTAAAGTACTGAGAGGTCACTTAAATTTAATGTTGTGACACTAAAAACTCTTTGAAAGAAATATATTTTCTTAGTTTTTTAATATTGTGGTGAAATACACCCATGGCACTTCACTGTAAAACGCTGCCTGTACACCACACGCACGCACGCACGCACGCACACACACACACACGCCATCTTCAACCATTAAAGACATTCTGTTCCATCAACACATTCACATTCCCTCAATGGAGACAAAACAAAGCTTTAAAGACATCACGGTTTCTATATGTAACACAACCAACGTGACCCTTTTCTATTTAAGGAATTTAAAGACATACACAAACTTTCTTAAAACAGAGTAATACTATATTTTTAAGTTCTCAAAGGCTCAATCAAATCCCGCATCAGCATTAAAACAAAAGCAAAACATTTGGCTTTTTGGTAACATTTTTGGCGTATTCCTCTGATGTTTGGACAATTTGGCATATTCCTCCATGTGTGTTGGAGGGATCGTGCAAAGCGACAGAAGTTTGTGACGGAGGTGACGGTGGATGAACTAGTCCTTAATGAGCCTGTAGACGTGATATTGTGCCCCGTGTTCACTTGTTGACACTTCAAATACAAACGCTATACATAACAGAGTCTCCTGGGTTTCCCTGTTAGTCACCACCTGTAGTGTGAGACAGAGAGAAGAAACCTGATGAAACGTCCCTGACGACAGACACTTCTTTCCACAGATTTAATCTGCAGTGTTCTCCATATTATTATTAACACACGTGAGTGACGTGACTTCATTTGATCACATTTCACAAACGACTTTAAAAGATATGAACAAAGTGACATATCACAGGTTCATTTCGGGAGGTTTTACCTGTAGGATGGTGAAGTTTTCTAATACGCTGTTCATCATGTATTTCTCGGGCAGGTGTTTGAGTTTGTGGATGAAGTTGATCATATATTCACACATGGGAGAGCGATGGATTCGATACAAACACTTTCCTCCCTCGACACGGGCATACTCCGTCTGTGAAACCAATCAGAAAAATCTGGTGGTTAAAATCTGCTAAACCCCACGAAATGGAGTCATCTGCATATTTTGATATGAAGGATGAACGCTCCCACCTCCACTTTCTCCACCACCTGCTTGCCGAATGAGCAGACTTTGGTAGAGACGGTGATGGTCATGTTCTCAGTGCTGCTGTACTGACTGCTGACCCCGTAGAAAGAGCCCGGCCCATCCTGAACACCGCCATTGTTCAGATCCGCCTGAGAAGAGAGAAATCAAGTTCGTCTACTGCGCATCCTCAAATCTCTGTGATAGTTTGTATTCAGGCATCAGGGTTTGTTCGCATTTGGCAAGACCGTCATACAAATCGAACTAAAACAAGGCAGTTGTGTTTTAAAGTACCAGGGTATATCGCGTGACCCATTAAACATATGGAACTCACCCAGAACTTAACCAGGAAGAAAGCGTTTTGAGGGCCTTTCTCATACAAGTCCTTGAGTCCTCCTTTCTTCTCGGGAAACTTGTCATAGATCTGTCGGATGTCCACAGCCTCCAGCAGAGGGTCGCTGTAGGAGGGGTTAGTCTGGCCAATGTGGACGAACAGATGTTTGCTGTACTGTGAAAAGATTGGAGAACAGCCGTTATTTAAATCCACTCAAGCGAAGAGCGGCATGTGCGAAGAGTCTCTACTCACTGAATCCTGGTCCTGTGGAACCTCCATGAATGCAGAATACTCCAGCATCCGGAGTTTAGAGGAGGCAATGGTGCGATCCTGCCACACAGGCACTGCGGTGGCCACCGGGGCCGGAGGAGGTGCCAGGGGTTCATACGCTGGATGAGGACAAACACAAGGGGGCGTTAGTGAGACACACAGGAAATGTGAAGAGTTTGCAATGGAATACTGCAGGCCTGCTCACACCAAGAATGATGACTACAAGGAACTATATTAGTAGGGCTGAAAAAAAAAAAAAAAAAAAAAAAATCGCTGAATCGTTATTTTAAATGGATCAATTCAATATCAATTCTCAAGCTGTTTAAAATCTATACCCAGATAGCAAGCAAACATTGAATTTTCAATTTTTTTTTTTGATTTGTCAATGTTAATTGCATTGAATCAATATCACTTTTGCACCTGCATATAATTTTAAAAAATGTTTGAAATTTCAACTAATCACCATTATAGTAATCAGATTTTTATTAAGCTTTTGATTTAGCTATTTTTATGTTAAGTTTTCTTTAACTGGTCATGTTTAAAGCCAACTTTTCAAAACATCTCTTTCTCTATCAATGTATAAGTGTTCTTATTAAAGTACAACTGTAAACATTGAAAGTGTTGCCTGATCACAATAATGGTGATTTGTCGAAATTTCAAAAAATAATCCACATTAATTGCAGGTGCAAAAGTGACATTGATTCAATGCAATAAACATTGACAAATCAACTACTTTTTAAGATTGATTTACTGCTTGCTTGCTATCTGGGTAATCATTGACTCAAATCGAGAGCTTGAGCATCGATACCCAGCCCAATATATTATCATCCCCACATTTCAGTTATATACAGTATATTTTGGCGTTTTGATTTGTTGAGACTCACGTGCGATGGCTGGCTGAACAGGTCCTGATAGGTTTGGGTATGCGCCTGGTGCAAATGGCTTGATGCTGCAAAGGCAGTAAGGATCGGTTAGAATCATCGCTTAAAATTAAAGGGAACTGAAATCAGAAAACTAAATAATGCATATTCATTACAGGCTTTCATAGAATCACGAGGCTTTTCCAGACTGGATAAACACCATTTGTAAGAAATCACACATTCATATCTTATTGGCTGTATCACCTCTTTACCAACTTTGCGGTTTTGTTCACATCAAACAGAAAAAACACTCTCCATTCGATGCAACATTTGATTTTTTTGTATAAAACACCAGACTAGACTAGACATCATTGCCCTTCATCTTTCATCCTATAAAGCGTCAGGATGGGGTTTAAGCTCGGTTCAGAGCAGGTTTGTCTGTGATGGGAACTTACGGGAAGCTGGTGCGGCCAAGCCCAGGACTTCTCCCTGGGTTGTGCTTAAGAACCAGCCTGATACATAGAAATGTGATCTATTAAACGTGCCACATACACAGACAAACAGAAACACACGGTGTGGTTTTATGATATACTCACTCCTGAGAGGGTCCTGGTTGTCCTGGGATGGGGCTTGGCCAGAACTGAAAAGGCAACGCAATAATTATATAAAGCTTAAACGAGTTCATCGTGTAAACATGAAAAGTATGCGATGAAAGAAATCACATCTCTGATTCTGTCCATGATGTTTACGTTTGTATTGACATGTAGATGATGATACGGTACCCGTGGGGTGGGGGGATACGGGGACTGCGGCAGAGGCGGAAGGGGATTCTTGATTAAACTGGGAGACACGATCTGAGCCGAGGAGAGAGCCGCCATGTTCTGGAGAGCTTTGTCTTTAGATGCCTGATCCTGAAGAGATGGAGACACGTGTAAGCGGAGAATCCCAAAACAACACACAAACACGGCCCAGCATTCAGGGTGTTAAAGACAAAACACAGCGCTTTTATTAATGCCAAGCAGCCTGCTGCAATGTGATCAGAAGAAGAGAAATGTTTATAAACGCAGACAAGAGAGCTGGAGATGGGTCACAAAGCATCAAACACACATTGTCATAAACTATGCAATGTGTCAAGTTAGCCTTAAAGGCCTTTTAAAAGAAACATGAAGGAAATGATTTGAGAAGGCGTGGCAGATGGGACAAAAAATATATTCTAAAAACAATGTTTGTTTTATGAAACCTTTCTTGAAGAAGAAAAGAATACCACTCCTCTGTATCGTAAATGTAAAGTACATATAATTCTTCCTTGTGTCCAAAACAAACTATTTTTATATATAATAAATAGCATTAAAGAAATATCAATACATATTAAAGATGTGAAATGCTACAAAATTGTTTAAATACTCTGTCCTTCATACTGTACTAGTTTTCATACACATTCTTTCCATCATCAATAAACATCATTACATCCTCATTTCTCCAGACGCACACCAGACAATGTCATTCACATCTTAGTTCTTTCTTGTAGAATATAAAATGATGAAAAAACACATAAATGTAACTCAATGTATGTTTCTGTTTGAGACGCTGGTCCACTTTTCCAGAGACTCTTTTGAATCTGTTGTAGATGAAAAACTGCATAACCACATTCTGCTCTCATAACTCGATAATCTGCTACACGAATCACACTTCATTACAAAACTAAAAGAGGAACGACGTTAAAAACTTCAGAAACCAAAACGCCCAGTCGTATTATTGACATAAGAATTATGAGCAATCTATGCACACCGCAGCAGGTCAGAAGAGACTGAACCTGTGCAGGACGGCCAAAGCCAAGCAAAGCAGAAACAAACATTCACACAAATCCACACTTACCAAGTTCATGGCCTGAATCAAAAGAAAGAAAGACCATTAGTACAACAGTTCCAACACCAGTTTATTCAACTACATTATTCATTTCAGAGATGCAGATTACATGAAGCAGTCTGACAAATCTCATCTTTGCACAAGAATATTACTTTCTGCATGGGGTTCGGTGTATAAAGCAGAACGTATGTATGTTTCATTCTATTCAAAGATAAATGTACACATTGAGCTGTAGACCTCTTTATCAGACCACACTGTTCATATTTTACTGAATCAATACACAGTCTTAAATAAATGTATGAAAATAAACTGCTGAACATGTTCTTGTTTCCTGCAGTTCATGTTTACACTGGCGGGGGCGCCACAACAGTTTTTACCATCACAAACATCTTCAAACATCTAGACACAAAACTCACCAATCATCAAAATACACATTTATCAACACATTAGCATTTCAAGACTTCCGGTGCGCCACTCCAAAGTCTGTGGGTCATTGAATGGGATTTTAGTAAATCACCTGAAATAAGGACTGTGGTTAACAAAACCTCTAAATATTTTCACGTTTATTTCATGACATAAAACACACCAGTTATAATTGATCCAAATGTGTATAAATGTCTTTGTTCTGATGAACACAGAGAAAGATATTTGGAAGAATGCTTATAACCAGACAGATTTTGCCCCCCATTGAGTCCGTAAGAAAAAATCAATTGCAGTCAATGGTGCCCCAGAACTGTTGTTGGCTTTTCCTACATTCTTAAAAATATCTTCTTTTGTGTTCAAGTTTTTTTCCTACTATGGGAGTCAAAGTCTATTTGGTTATAAGCATTCTTCCAAATATCTTTCCCCGTGTTCATCAGAAAAAAGACATTTGTACACATTTGGAACAACTCAAAGGAGAGTAAATAATGACAGAATGTCATTTTTGGGTGAAGTATCCCCTTAAGTGGAGTCTGTTTATAGCATTGTGTTAGCTTTTTACTTCTGCCGATTGTATTTCTGCTTCAAAAGTAACAAATGTTGTGTTCATTTGTCGATATTATCGTGATAGACAAAACGTGTAAACATCATAAACCTTTCTAAATCAGAGCTTTTTTTTCGATCATCCAAAAGTCTTTGGGGAAACTGCACAGGCTTGGGGTCGAGGAAACCAGTGCGGTGCTAACGTCCAGTTAACCTACAAAAACACGTCATCTCTGAGCCTCTCCATTATTCTGTTCGGTTTCTTTGAAGGAACATCTGACTGCATGTGTCACAAGAGACGAGTGTTTTGAGTTTTGTGTCTAGAGTTTTAAAAATGTCAAGGTTCTGAAACTGTCCACTCAGTGATTGTAAAACAAATCAAGCTCCTCTGTTACCACAAAATATTATGACCACCAATCACGTTCAATCATTTCATCAATGAATGTGTTCAGAATATCTGTGATTTCGTCTGTGTAACTGGTGTAAGATAAGTGGACCGCTGATTCTCAGAGTGTTGTGTCATCCAGCGGTTCATCACACAGATCTTAAAGAAGGTGCTGAGACACGTGTGGTGTTTGGTTGCAAGAAAAGTAAGGTTGAAAAAAACAGTGAGCCTCAGGAAAGCCAACAGGCAAAGAGCTCAGCGCTACAGCAGAGACCATCATGCTTCACACGTCTGTTCGGAGGAGAACGTGTGTCAGGATTTCACTCAGACGGCTGGAAATATGGTGACCTGTCGCTGATTCGTGCAAACGGCAAAAGCCCCGGCCCACCCGCAGGAAAGCGCATACCTTCAGCGTTGTCTGTACCTCGCGGGATTTTCTCCTGGCAAGAACCTGCAAGTGGCTAGAAACCTGCAGAAGAGTAAAGCAAAAGAAGAGGAAAAGAGAAAGAGGAAAGAGAAAGAAAGAGAGAAGCTGTAACCAAAGAGGGAAGAGATGTTGTGCTTCAGACCTACCTTTATACCGGCTTGATACTCTCGCACCTTCTTCCGTGCTAACACCTGTATGTGACTAGATACCTGAAGAATTTCAACACAGTTTAACAAAAACACACATGCACGCACACACACACACACACACACACACCATCACTATCAACAAGTGAAGCTAGTCATGTCCTCTTTGAGCATTTAAAAAATAAAAAGAGCTTATCCAAACATTTTTCCCAAATATTCAAACATATCGCAGACAACATTCTGCATGCCATTATTTACTATAAATCCTCTTTAATAACATTTCAGTCATTAACAAATAACACATTGGAATGTAAAACTGCACATTACGGAGACATTGAGTGAGATACCTGTTTTCTTGTGCGGGTTTTGCCCGTCCTCAGCTTGATGTATCTGGCGATAAGCTCATTGCGACCTGAGGAGTGAATGCAAAAGATGTTCAGAAAAATTCTACAACTGAAGTGACCAACAGGTGGCGTCAAAGGAGAACAATGAAAGATTAAGCACACACACATGCTCACACGCACAAGCACACAAGCACACACACGAACACACATGCACGCGCACACACATGCACGCGCACACACACACAAGCATGCACACACACCTCCCAACACAACACATAAGGACAGAAAACTCCATCTCCTTCTGTGTGTTTACATAGTGAACATTTTTAATTGAATGATTGTGTTTCCCGTCATAAAAGCATAAAATCTTTCCAACCCTGAAAATTTATCACCAACTTAATAATAATTTCTACCTAAAGTCTATTTAAAGTCTTAAAGAAAGTGTGTGAGATTTCAGTTCTTCATATCCCTGTGAAGGTTTGTTTAATAAATATTCAGGGTCAATTATAGCCACACATTTCACTGCATTTAAACACAAATCTGAGCTGAAAGCACTTCAGTCATCCACCATCGGGTGGCAGCAGATGGAAATCTCTCTCTTTCTCTCTCCCTCGCTCTTCTGTAAGTTAACACTTACAGTTTCTAGGGGTTAAATCATTTTCACAATATATCGAAGACCTCTAACAGCACCTCAAACGTGGGGCCCTGGAGGTTCATCATACTCGAGCGGTACACACAGTGTTCCTGTAACTTCACTGTGTTTGCAACTCAAAGGTTGTGGGTCTGATCCAGTGGAGAAAATGGTCAAAAAAAAATCAACTTTGAATGCAATTTTATTAATAAAAGCATCTGGCCAATGCTTAAATATTTTCAGACTCCAATCCAACACCTGACTGCCTATTGAATCAGTACCACTAACCTGAGTTATCATTTATTAAAACTAACTACTAAAATATTTCTTGGAATGGAATTCAGACTAGTCAAAACTAGGGCTGGGCGATATACTGTATGATTCTTATACTCTCAGTTTCTCAATGACTTACGGTTAAATGCCCCGATCTACGAAAGCCAGAGGGCGCTCTTGCGAAGAAACTCGAAGAATGGGGAGCAGAAGAAGAACAACTAGTTTCATGAAACGCCAGTGGTCATATTCTATCGCTGTTCTTTAAACCTTTTAAGGTATTTTCATGATAATTAAGTATTTTTATAGTGATGATGTTTGACACGTGTTGTTCTTTCAAATGTACGTTATAAACGACTCAAACTCGTACTGACTTTAAAGAGCTGTAGTTTACGGAAGAGCTGTGAATAAAATATCGAATCGATTTCAGAATCAATTTAGACTTATAATTAGCATGAACCACGATATATATCGCCTAGGCCTAGTCAAAACTATGTCTAATTATCTAATTACAAACTATATGAAGTGCCTTACAATGTTATTTATGTTGTTCACGGTCACCGGCGGCGCCAGGGGGGGTCTCAAGACCCGCCCAAAAATCGCCTTGACCCCCCATCCCCTCCCTGATTAAAAAATATTTAATATATATTAAAATATATATATCCGGGATAAAGATTTAACAATGGTCCTCTTCAAACTACGCAGAATAATAATAATTCATAATTTATTCGACATATAAAAAAGTATAAACATAAGAATCACAGCGACGCCCCATGAACGTTGCCGCTAATGCGCCTTGCGTCATTGCGTTCAAGGCGCTGCCGCGAGCCCGCAAGTGCTGCAACGCACTTTATATCTTGAAGCTAAAAATGGATCGCTTCGTCATACCTAAAAACAAATTGACAGCAGACGGAAATAGGACTGAAAGTATAGCCGTTGCAGTGGAGGGCGAGCCCTGCTTGATCCTAGAATTAGAAATAGAGGACAGCGAGGAATTGGAGGATGAGGAGGTGGGACCGGAGCAACTCGCATATGGAAGCATATGTGTTGCAAAATTAAATTTGCAATGTAATATGCAAAATGGCAATGCAGTATGTAAATTGACAATGCAATTGTCTTTCTAAATATACATTTCAAATAACGTTTGTGCAACATTAAGTGCAAAACCAAAAAAAAAAAATTATATCAATTACATTTGAGAGTTCCTACAGGGGTTTTATGATGACAAATGTAATTGATATAATTGAATTTTTATTTTCATTTTGCACTTAATGTTGCACATACGTTATTTGAAATGGAATGGATTTAACGGGGGATTTAAGCCATGGCCCAGCCGAGAATCCAAGACAACCTAAATTAAATGATTAACCGTGTCGTTCTTTTGGATCGCAGGGGCAGCATCCAGGGGTTTTAGTTACTCGTGGTTCAAACAGTACCAGTGTCTTGAATATTCTGTCAAAAGACGCTGCTTTTTGTTTTGCCTGTCTTCATTTTTTTCACAGTGTGCATGGATCTGGTTTTATTTGTTTAGTAGCAGAAATATGCAGTTATTAGCCGTGACCACTGTATTTTTTTTGTTTTTCATGAGACCCCCCTTGAAATGACCAGGACCCCCCATTTCCCCCCCAATCAAAATTGTCTGGAGCCGCCACTGTTCACGGTGCCTTGTGTTGCTGTTTGTGTTGTTCCCTATCTTGCATTGTACAGTGGAGCAAAACAAAAAATGCACAATTTTACATAAAAAGTAAAAAATTAAATAAAAAAAAAACAAATGAAATATTGGGTTAGAAATAAACTGAAACAAGTTTATTATTTGCAAGATTAATCGCAATTCCCTTTCAGATGCTGAAGACGGCATTTCCTGGTTATAGGTGTGGTACTTCTTCTATGGAGCATTGGAGTATCTGTGCGAGAGCGCCCTCTGGCTTCCGGATGCAGCTATATTTAACCGTATTCCACTGACAACTGTGCATAAAACATCGCACCCAACAACCAAATCGCGTGCCGTTTCTTTTTGATTAATCGTGCAGCCATATAATAAGGTTAATAATATTATAAGTAGAGTTATCAAAAGTATTAACTAAAAAACTCAAACTCAAAAACAGTTAAATAAATTAAACCTAAATAGCAACATTTGTAATTTATAACATTTATATATTAATTATAAGTAATAAAATGACAAAAGCGCCCAACAAAATTTCTTTTTTTGAACATGAAAACCAAAACTACAAAGCTAAAAGTTACCCTGCCACTAACACACAACACTAAATACAAAGATTGGTTTAGCATTCTGAACATCCATTTAGTCTTAAAGTTTGTTTAAAAAAATAAAAGTTATCATTATGCTTATATTATCTCAGGTGGAATGTGAATGAGGTTCAGTGGAGTGTTTCTCTTTCTGAGTCATGTGTCTTATAAGGAAATAATGAGCAGCTCAACGCCCATCAGTGTGTTTATAGTTGTGAGTGAGACCACTGCCGTGAGTTTTTCTAAGCCTTGCACACCCTTCCTCAGACACACCCTCTCTCTCTCCCTCTCTCTCTCTCTCTCTCTCTCTCTCTCTCTCTTCCAGCCTCCGCATTCCTCACATTCCTCTACGCCTGTGACATCTGCCCCACACAACTTGATTTGATGAGGGCAACAGTGTTGAGAGAGGGTGAGAGAGAGAGAGAGAGAGAGAGAGAGAGAGACACACACAAAGGGCTTCGCTGTTTCTGCCAACAACCAGCAGCTGAATCTCATCCTGTCGTCCCCCAACGGACGCCCACACCTGCCACAGACAATCCTGCAAATGCCAAAGAACAACACGGGACCCCTGTGTCCCATATTCATCTCTCTCATCTCTCATTCCCTCTTCACGTTTCTTCTTCAGACCATGTATGACAAGGGTGACACGAGCATGTTTGGGGTGGCGATGGGTTAGTGGTCGAAGCTGGTGAACATACATCACGAGTTTAGTTTGATCTATGATCCACCTGAATAAAGCACCTGACACAGATGACAACTGTTACTGGCACAATGACTGTATCTCATGTTTCTCTCTCAATGGATGATAAATCAAACCTCAACCCAAGCACATACAGATCCTATGAAGCAATGTTTTCTGGGTAACCTGATGTGACAGACTCTTGTGCCTTTCAAAAGCCCTGTGACCAAACCTCCACCTAACATTTACTGTAACAGGGTTCATTCACATTTCTGCAGGCCTCAGCATTTCAAACACAGGTGGAAATATTTTCACACTTCAAGAGCTATAGAACCAGACAGACGACATATCTGCCATTCAACAGGGCTGTAAATCACAACGCATTATGACTCTCGGACGGTTCGCAGAAGTTGTATCTAATTAAAGTTGCCTTGACATTTAACGTGCGACACGTGGGGTGCCGACAATGTGTGCAGAGAATAATGTCTCCACAGAAATCGCATTCACAGCTCAACTTTAAAGGGACAGGCCACCAAATATGAAAATTCCTTCATTATTTCTTCACCCACCTGTCATTTGAAAGAGGATATTTTAAGAACTTTGATTATCAGACAACATTACACCCTATTGACTTCCACTGTCTGAACACAAAGACACCGAGACGTTTCTGAAAGTATCTTCTTTAGTGTTCCACTGATGAAAGAGTCACATAAAGGTTAGTCTCAGCCTCAGACATGGACCGTTGGCTGAACGTCTGGTTCACTTCTGATTTTAATCAGAAGGTTGATACGCGTTGTATCATAGGAAATATGAGTGAGCATCGGTTGTACACTCAAAATCAGAATGCATTGTGGGTAAAAAACAGTGAACAAGTGTAGGGAATGAGTTGTTTACTCAGAATTTGGACAACACTACAAAACACCCGATATAGAGCACTATATAGGAGATGGGGGTGAATTCAGTCACAGCTTTACATTTACATTTTTAGGCATTTGGCAGACGCTTTCATCCAAAGCGACTTACATTGCTTTATCCTATACATTTTACATAGGTATTTGCAATCCCCTGGGATCGAACCCACAACCTTGCGTTGTTAACACAATGCTCTTACCACTGAGCTACAGGAAAGCTTCTCTCAACACCAGGCTTTAACTTGACGCGACACCTCTCCGTTATATGGTCTCTTGGGTGGACCTTGGCCTATGAAAGCAGGCAAAGTTACCAGACCCTCAGTACACAAGACTACATACAGATTTACGAACACATGATGACAGAATTTAGACTTTAATTGTCATAATAATCTCATGATAAAAAGCCAGTTCAGTGCTAGATACATGTTCTTCGCCCATCAATGTTACCAGATTACAAAAAAGAGTGTCTCTCTATCTCTGTCTGAATCAGGTGATGCTATCGTTCTCCAGGTCTGGCGTCACATGTGTATTCTAAGCGTTGACGTCATTCTCCTGGTTAGTGAGAGCACTTCTTCAGTGGACCGTCAGATGACTGCATGTAAATGGAGAAGGTGTTTATAGACACATGATCGAGTCGGCTCACCGTGAGGTCAACACACGCTCTCCTCGCAGCGTACCGGCTAAAGATGGACAAACACCAATATGAAAGACATACTGTGATACTCTACAATTTCATTTATTAAGAAACATTACAATAACAGGTGTAACTTCATTTTTACGACACCTGTAGGGAGTTAAAAACTGAGCACAACAAGGCTGACTAACCTAAATCACCAAACCAGTTTTCTATTTCAACTTACAACCAAAACAGGACCGCACAAGACATCGAGTTTGACACAACACACAACTGACGACAAAAATATACTCAGACTCAAGGATATCATGTGGCCGTGTGGTTCCTAGATATCGTTCTGTCAAAGGAATCCCTCCACACACAGATACGGCTCAATATACACAGCAGATATTAACACCACACATACACAACAGGCCTTAACCTGTGAAAAATGTCAACAATGTCATTATTCCAGTCTGTTCTTATCCACCAGCCCTGACGTCTATAACACAGAGAGATGAAGCGTCTGTCTGACTAAACCGTGAGTCAATAAATACGTTTATATTGAACATGGAGGAGAGGATAAATCCTGAATGATGTCACTCGGGCTCGCGTCAAAAACCTGACTGAAATTAAATGTGTGCGGCTTACAAAGAGCAAGAGTAACCTTACACAGGGTTTTTCCTGCTTCAAGATATGAGGTGGAGGTGGTGCCATCCTGATCTTGTAACCACACGTAGGCCTACCGTACCTTTAAGTGGACGTTTACATATTAAAGGTTCTGATAAAGTTAGATGAATATGACAATTATTAAGTTATATAAAAACATAACTTTTATTACTTTTCAGACCCCAATATAGCCAACTGAATTAACCAGTCTTACTAAACGAGCGAAGCTCATTCTCATCTTGTGGTTCACTTTAAATGAAAAGTTCAATAGTTTAAAATGAATCTGTTCAAATGAGTCATTCGTGTGCGAGTTATTCTAAATGCAATCTGCGTTCATACTAGCGAACTCGCTGTGTACAGTATACGCTGATTCAACGATCCAACTCCACAGCTAAAGAAAAACATTACAAAGATGGACGTCATGTTCATTTAAGAAATTTAAAGAAATGAAAAAATACTTGGATGCAAAACAAACAGCCGTAAAACACAGCTAGCTCTTGTTCTGCAAGTGTGCTGATAACGAAACAGCGCCTCCACTGCAGTTACAAATGATAGTCCGATAAATGCATGCAGCATTTCTTGTAAAGACATATTTTGCCGATAGTCTGAGGTGGCAAGACATTTGATGGGGGCGGCCGCCTCCAATTTCTTTATGCAGGAAAACCTCTGCTTATGAGTTACCAGAGTATTTTTTACTAAAGGTCATGTAAATGTAACGGAGGCAAGCTAGTAAAGAGCTGTGCAGTATGTAAACCTAACTCCCCGGCCTCAAGGACTCTCTAGCGAAAGACGCTAGAGACTGCGGTCTTTAGCCTCCTTGCTAGAGCGCCCGACTCCCATGCCGGACCGACCCGGTGCAAGGCCCGCTGAGAGCGGTGCGGAGTGTTCCGGTTACATAAACACAAAAAACGGTTTTATTTTCATAAACGGCATAAGCAAAACACACTCCGCTGAGGTAGTTTTTTGCCATCGGATTTCACACTGCATGTAAACGCCTTTACCAGTGTCATGAGGTTAAGGTCCCCTTTAGGACCCTGAGTGATTCTATTGGCTGAAAGAACGTCTATTTGGGTACTTCTTTCTTACAAAGTTACATTACGATACATGTCACTAGAACTTTCCTAAAATTACCATTAACATCTTTTACATTAAGTCGTTGCTATACTACTATGTATATGAGGCTATAGGTTGTGATATCAAACAAATCTCGTTCATACGGTTTTAGTTAGCTGACGTATCAACTAGCATAGAATTGAACTACGTGGTTAGCAAGCGCTTGAGCAAAAAAGCTAGCCGTAGCACTTACCGAACAAAATGAAAAACTATTGTTGCATATGCAGTTACTGCGGACCAGACACATTGAGAGAGAGAGAGTTCTGCCAACGGTCCAAAACGCTGGAGTGTCACATGTTTCATGGAGCCTTTCGATAGTTCCAGGAAGTTATGTTTTCTCTTTAAATGCTTTACTTCTTTCATTTTTTATTCATTAAATGACTTGCGTCTTTAAATGGGTTCAAAGTCCCTTAGTTGGTCTGTTTAGTCGCAGCTCCATGAGTTACAAGTAACTTCCGGGAACTATTGAACTGTGAAAGAACTGTTCCATTGGAGTCAACGGAGAAGACGCGACTCTCTCTCTCAATGGCTCTGCTGCAGACATGAGAAGAGATATAATGCATTTTCAATGACTAAACAGACTATCGACGGTGACGTCACTGCACGCGAGTTTATAACTATGCATGCATACAGATTATTTTAAGCAAATTTTTGATAGATATCCGTTCATTTAGTGCATGTAAACGCTCTCAATGAAGGCCATAAGCAGACGCATAGGGTTCTCAGATCAGTTTGTCTAGTTTCAGTGAACGAAGAAATAACATGCACACTTCAGAGAGAAATCTTAAGTGTCAAATAATAAAGTACACACAAGAAACAAAAAGCACGGGCCTCAAGAAAGAGAAACATTTTAAACCACAAGACGATGTTTCTCATTTGATTTGGGCAGTCTGACAGATTTGGGTTTTTTAAAAAGAACTTGCACATGTCTCCTGCAGTACTGGGCAGCGTTCAGGACCGAGCTGTCTGCTTTAAATCTCCAGACGTAGTTTGTTCATTCAAACCAGCTCTTGGGTTCCTCTTATCTCCTCTAAAGAGAGAAAAAAGAAGTGCCGTCCGTCTGAGGAGGAGGAAGCAAAGCCAAACACCTGGAGTCTCGTGAGTCGTGATCCAGCCAAACTAGACGACCCATCTGACGTTACAAACGCACATCTGAGCCAGAGACCCAAGAGTTCATCAACCAGACCCCGTCCTTCTACAAACCAGAGACATCAACGTCACAGATCAATACACTGATAAATAAACGCGTGTCACAACAGCACAATTCTTTAACGAATGTGCTTAAAACTGAAGAGAAACTTGTGAAGCTTTAAGCGGCGAATAGAGATGAGAGTCAGACCCAAGACAAACCGTCCTGATGTTCTTCAGTTTGATAGAAAACTGGAGACACTTCTTCACACCTGGAGTCATTAAAGTGATGTGCCTCAGGGCAAACCTACCTCGATTCAGAGAAACCGAGAGAGAGGCTGGATTGAGCAAGACAAACAGAGCTGGTTTTGCCACTTTTTCTACCTGGTAAGAGGGAGGGAGAAGAAATATAAACGATAATCTTGACAGGGCTGGAAACTAAAGTTGCTACTGATAAATAAAACCAGTTTGGGGCTTACAGCGAAGCGGGAAGTTAAAAAAAGACAAAAAATAGGGGTGGTGTCAAGCGCGGAGACAGCGAAACAAGATGGAAAGTAAAGATAAATTCTTGAGAAACCTGTCTCCTGGCCTGAAGTCCTACCACTGCTTGACGACAAGTGTAGACCTGTTTCACACACTCATCCTCTACTCGCAAAAAAACACCATCACACGTATAAGTGTGTGTGTGTGTTTGTGGGAGTGTGTGTGTGAGAGACACTGTGTGTTTGTGTGTGGGAGTGTGTGTATGAGTCTGTGTGAGAGAGAGAGAGAGAGAGAGAGAGAGAGAGAGAGAGTGTGTGTGTGTGTGTGTGTGTGTGTGTGCGTGTGTGTGTGTGTGTGTGTGTGTGTGTGTGAGTGCGTGTGAGAGAGTGAATGTGTTTGAGTGAGTGAGTGAGTGAGTGAGTCTGTTTGGTTGTGTATGTAGGATATTATGTAGGAATTGCATTCTCTTACACTAAAGAAACAAGAAAACATTCAATCAAAATGACACCTAATATGAAGACACAGCTAGATGTCACCGATTGGCTACTGCATTTACATTACATTTATGCATTTGGCAAACACTTTTATCCAAAGCGACTTACATTGCATTATCCTCTCCATTTATACTTATAGGGTATCTGCGAACCCCTGGGATCAAACCCACAACCTTGTTAACGCAATGGTCTTACCACTGAGCTCCAGGAAAGTTACTGGATCTTAACTGAATATCAGATTGTGTAAAACAGAAGCTAGACACTTCATGAATGTTTAAGAATGAAGAAACCACAGGTGTGGATGAATCAAATGAAGACAGGTTTTTTATTGGATCTGTAAGTGAAGCGTGCCTTCAAATGAAAGTGAATATCACAGTCCCTCTTTATCTCTCCATTATCTCCCTTACTCATCATTCCCCTCACACATTCTATCTAGAAACATTTGTCTTCCAAACATCCCCCTACACATCTCCAGCGCTCAGATATGATCTCTTTGATTGTTGTGTTTTATTTGACTCCATTGAAGCATTTCTGTACTTCATAAATGTTTAGTTCCCACAATGTTTTAACAAAAAACCGTTTGGAAGGCGGAAATTTCACAGCCTATAATTCCTACCCCCTGAAGCACATGCAGCAATTTGTTGGCTAAAAGCTACGGCACGAAGGCCGTGCAACCCTGTACGACTGGTTGGGACAAAGCTGAAAAGGGAGTTCACTATGTGTTTGATTTGAAGTTGACAATTGACAAACAATCGGAAGTCAATCATTTTTGGTAAGTGCAATAAAAAGTTTGCAAAGGTTATGTAAGTGTGCCAGCCGCTGACAGAACCAAAAAAGGTGAAGTTCACACAATCAACAGCCGAGCTAAACGGCCTAAGGTTACCCTACAGAACGGAAACCACTACATTTGTCAACTTCAATTTGATTTGAAAACCTCAACCCAAACTCACCATACATCTTTCCCTCGTCCGAGAGGATGATCTTACGTCTGCCGCAGGGCGGGTAGATGGCAAGAGCCTCCTGGAAGCTCTGCTCTATGTCGGGGCTCCACACGCCCTCCGCGTCTCCGTCCATGGCCTTGTCCAGTTCATCTCCTCCATCCTCTAGCCCCTCCTCCGGGCTGCCGTTTGCACTCCACTTGTTGGACGCAATGATGCCGGCTCGGACCGGGGCCTGCCACGAGCCCCCACGCTACACAAGTACAGAAAGAAGAAGAGAGACGCAGAAATGAAGCAGATTATTTTGATTAAAACATCTCGCAGCTTTTTCTTTTTTTAATGAAAACCCTTCAATTCATTCCAAATACACGAGTTTTCTCAAAACCGCTCTCTTGTCATCAAGCTCTCACGGCTCGGTTTTAATTCCCTTCTCGACTGGCACGATTCTTATTTCGATTTCCTCTCCTCCAGCATCTCATGATGACTAATGAATTTCTGACATTATATAAAATCCCATTTAAAAGGATTTGATCATTGGGGCTGGCCTGCAAAAATGCTTGTGGTCGGGAGCGAGCGGCCAAATGTGGCCGTCTAAACGTCTGAAAACGCTTGAAAGATCTTAAGCGTTTTCCAGCCTGCCTCTCATTGTTCACGAGGACCGTGTCCCGGGAGTCACTGGTATGCCCACATATTTCAGTCTTTTCTTTCACTTTCTGCTGATGTTGACAAAAGCGAGGCTTGGGTAAATACGGCGGGCTCCGATTGCGACCTTCCTCCGGGGATATTCAAACGCTCTGGTTACACACGCACTGAAAGAATACGCTTGACTTGGCAGCCCAGAGACACAGATTGAGGAAAACAACGCAGTGGAGCGCACTGGAACATGTGAGCAGTCTAATGACTTTGACATCGCAGGCCCAGACCTCAGCACAATCACTCGCCATACAATACATTTACAGATCACGTTCACCAGACCACAAACAACATCATTATTCCTCTGCAATACACCAGGCCTGCGGACGCTGCATGGATCATGGATGAATCTGGGATGGAAGGTTAAGAGGAGGTGACAGAGGTTTTAAGGTTCATCTCAAATGAAGAAGGTTAGTAGCTCTTGATGGGTCTGAGGAGAACTGTATCATACAGGTCACATGACCCAGAACCTCAACCTCCAGAGAACCTAAAAACAACCCAATCAGCACAACACCAAAAAACACTTCCGGACCTGCCAACCTTGGAAATGTTTTTGAGGACCATCAGCCAAAGGGACAGAACACAGGTTTTCCTCTATTCTCCAAAATTTTGCAGTTCTGCACAAACACACCGTTATGCTATTCCTGTTAAACAGCGAGTGATAGTTCATTCACAAATGACGTTCTGTCATCATTTACTCAGCCTCATATTGTTCCTAACCTTTATGGTTTTCTTTCTCGTGTGAAATACAAAGGAAATTATTTGAAAATAATAGTTTTCCTTGACTAGGGAAAAATACAATGGAAGTCAACAGGAACCAGCCACTGTTTTTTTACCAACACTCTTCAAAAGAACTTATTTTGTGTTCCTAACAATCAGATTACAGTCTTTCTATTTAGCACCAATCAAGAAAAAAGCATCTCGGTCTCCTTTTAAATAAGCAGAACCAAATCTACTGTCATCAAGTAACTTATTTGTCAGTATCAGTAATACAGTTATTTTGGGGAAAATAACTGAATAATCGCATTGCAGGCAGGCTGATTTAAGGTGCGCCCCTATATGTTTTGCTTGCACTCCTAAAACTTTCAGTCAGATGCTAAAGTGATCCTGGTAAACAAGTTAGCCTGGAGCCATTTGAATATACGTGTATATGTCAGAAGAGATTTTACATTTCTGATATTTCATCTAAGCTAGATGTTTTTCTGTAAACCAAAAAAAATTGGATTAACAGATTTATAGTTGTGAGGGTGTCACAGGTGGTTGTTTACGTCCTCAAATCAGATTTGCTTGGAAGCATAATGAAAACTCTACACAACACGCTTCAGGAGTAGTTTCTTTACATCAGATAGCACAAAGATATGGGTTTACACAAATACTTAAGGAGAAGATTCTGAAGTTTAATAAATGAACTAAATGACTGTAGACATGAACAATAATAACTGGGGATGCACTGATACTGAGCTCATGTACTCGTAAAAACTCCCGATCCCAAAGACCGAAACCAGAACGGACAGAAATTTGTTGTGAAATTTGCTTTGAAAGTTTGTAAAAAGCACATAAAATTGTTTCTTTGTTCCTAATGTGTTTGAGGTGGAGTTGTTTATATATAATATAAACAATATCGGTATATAAATATATCGGTATATCAGTATATAATATAAAAAATATCGGTACTCGTACTCTATGTTTAAAAAATGGTATCGGTGCATCCATAATAATAACATATAAATAGATTCCCGGTGAATTGTGTATATTATATTCAACAAACACAACAGTGATGATTGCCTTGCACAAACTGACATCATTTTCCAAATAAAATCACATGAACACATTACATGAGGATCATCGGCTTTCACTGGAAACAAGCAAAAATCATATGCTCTGAAAAAGCATTGTGTGTGTGTGTGTGTGTGTGCGTGTGTGCGTGCGTGCTAGGGCAGACGGTGAGAGACAAATGTGTGCACTGGGATAGAGAAAAGCTTCACTACTGGAGAGTTGGGCTTAAATTCCAGACATGTCCTTATTAAGGAAGTGCGGCGTTCGTTCTCTCTCTCTCGCTCTCTCTCTCTCATGTCAAGCAAACCCCCTTTCACTCACCCTTTTCCCCACCCTGCGCTCCTAAGCACTCTGCCCAAATAAGGAGAGGAGAGCAAAGGATGAGGGGAGGGGTTAGAGGGAGGAGTGTTGGAGTTAGGGGGAGTCGGGGTGGCGAGGGGTGGGCGGGGGTTACTTGACCAATTTATACATCCACTTCAGAGTCTGAAAAACAGTGCGATTGTTTTGGACGAAACGCAACATCAGCACGCCTGGAGACCTGGAGGTCCTCTGAGCTCCTGCTGAAGCAAAGTGTGCTAACAACACTACTGCATACACTATAAAACCATCAGATTGACGTTGATAAATACAAAATACATATAATCAAACTGTGTACTTAAGCAATAAAAACACACAGTTGCAAAGATCAAACATATATCAAGAAATGTTTCTATACTAATCTGGCAGCGTTTCTCTTCAGAATTGTTTTAAGAAAACCAAAATAAACTTCAGGCTCAAATATAACTTGAAAAACGAAAAGAACATGAAAATTGGAAATGTTGCTTTAACAAGTAAACTGAATAAATTAAGATTAAGGAGCTAAAACAATTAACCAAACAGAAGTAAATAAAAAATCTTTAAACATCATAAAATAAATTAAGCCTAAATATCAATATTTTAAAAAATTATGGTTAATTATTAACAATTATTAATTTGAAAAAAACTACATAACAAAAAAATATTAATGAACACTCTGTGAATAACTGACATGGCAAAGAGACACACGAAGGCAAAGAGTTTTGGCAATGACACAACAAAAACACACAATGCAGCAACCTTAAAGACTACGTGATTAAGTCTTTGACAACAATTATTAAACAAAACTAAAATATGCACCAATGCTAATTTCCCATAAGGGCGGCAGAGCTTTACACCTCACAATGGAATGATTTGACACATGAAGATCCACACAGACGCTTTAGCTTCATAACCCTGCTTTCTCTCTCGACAGAGCTCTTAGTCAGTATATAATGATGAAGAATTTCCATGTGGTGTAGGAATGTAAATAATGCAGTGACGGCTCGCACATTCATTGAGTCGGTCATTGAATGAACACAACCTTCCCTTTCCACTATCTCACACAGCACTGCTTCTCTGAGTTTACAACATCCACATGGTATCTCACATAAAGCCCAGAAAATATTATTAACATCAGTTACAAAACATGGATTTGTGACCCACACTTTCCAAAAGACATTTCCTACCGATGGGGTCTGGAATACTGGAGGAGTTTGGGTGGGATTTCAGCGGCCAGAATATTCTTTCTTACCAGAATCATAAAGGCTTAGTCACAGGAATGGAGCAATGATTGAGGTTTACTTTCTGGCCTCTTTGGAATAACATGACTCAATGTCATGCGCGAGAGCTACTGCAACTGAACTAGAACTGCATGAACATTGAACATTACACAGCTGATATAAATGTTGTCATGACGATTATGTGGACGAAAATCTAAGACGTGGAAAGAAAATCTTAGAGGTTGAAGTGGTACTAGAAGAGTTCACTGTGACAGCCTTAAGAAAAACACTAAAGCCCAGTGCCCAGTGCACAAAACCTCTAAAGTTAAGCAGGCGTTACACACGCAGTTTCTCATATTAATCTTGTGTACCTATAGGGTAGTATTGCAAGTTCGTATTTAGTTTGATTTATGAAAGACAAGATACAGCTGTATGATTATTTCCGAAAACAAACGACAGGGGAAAAACTAAAGCATGTGCGCACCCATTGCCATCAAAACACAGACACATGACTCTCTTTCACTTACCGCATCTAGATCATGTCCAGCATCTTAAAGTATTTGGACCGCTCCATCTATCAGATTTAAACCATCTCCAAATCCAGAATTATATCCACCGTTTATATAACATCCATCACCAAAATGCAGTGAACAAACACAGCTGAACTTCGCGAACGCAGTGATCTCTCTCTCTCGCTCCAGCTGGTTGATGCGTGGGCGTGCTTTTATGGGTGAATTGTCCAATAAGGGACTAAAAAAAGTAATTAAGAAACAGATTTTGATGTTCGAAATTTGTTTTCAGAAACCAATATGAACGCTGGTTGAGTGTATCGGGCACAGAAATACTATGTGACATATCCAACTCGTTTTTTTGACAAGTTGACCATGTCAAGCATGAAAAGCCGCCTTGTTTAATATTGTAAAGAAGTCAGAATGCTAGAAAACAATGTGAGAGCCCTCCTTTAAAGGAACACTTCACTTTTTTTGGAAATATGCTGATTCTCCAACTCCCCCAGAGTTAATAAGTTGAGTTTTGCCATTTTGGAATCTATTGAGCCCATCTCTGGGTCTGGCGTTAGCACTTTAGCATAGCTTAGCATAGCTCATTGAATCCAATTAGACCAGTAGCATCGAGTTCAAAAATGACCAAAGTGTTTCGATATTTTTCCTATTTAAACCTGACACTTCTGTACCTATATTGTGTGCTAAAACTGGCGGAAAATGAAAAGTTGCAGTTTTCTAGGCCGATAAGATTAGGAACTATATTCCCATTCCGGCATTCCGCCATGTTACTGCAGCAAACTTCCATGATTATTAAGCCAGAATGGGAGTATAGCTCCTAATCATATAATCAAATTGGACATTTTGATCATTTTGAACGCGATGCTACTGATGCTATTGTGTCCTTGTGTAAAGCTGCTTTGCAATAATGTACAAACTGTGTGAAGTGCTGTTCAAAGAAATATACCTGAAATGTTACAGAACAAAAAAAGAAATCTCAAATCCACCAAAAATGTAAATCCAAATCAGGATTATTCTAAATGAACTCCAAACAGAGTAAATGAAGAGAAGTCACATTGAGATGAATGTTACGTGAGTTCAATGTTTCATAAAGAACTTCTCATCTCACAATGAAGTCCACTTTCAGTAAGTCATCTCTTATATCTCAGAAACTCCACAAACTGTCAGAGGAAAACTGGGACTTTCCAGTGAATTCAAGCCTCTGAGAGCAAGCGCCGGAGTGCCGGAGCCCATCTGTGTGTTAGTCATCGCAGACGCATGTATTTGGCGGGAAATAAGCGAGTGGAGGATCCTGAGGAGGGAGGTCTTCTCGCTCTTCTGCCAGTGAAAGATCGGATACAAGGGATGTAATGACCATAACCAACCTTTTGTTTTCCTGTTTCTGGGACATGAAAGCACAAGAGATGGAGAAGACATGAGCTGACAGCACTGGATAGTCAAAGGAACTAATGCATTGATATCTCTCTCTCTCTCTCTTCTCTCTCTCTCTCAGCAGAAGTCTCTCAAATGTTCTTCCTGTCAAACAGGATTCAGAATGTGAGATTTGTCAGGAAAGCGTTGCAGCTGGAACACTTGTTGGCAAAAGACGCCCCCAAGGACCTTATCCCTCCAGGCAGCTTCCACAACACACTCGCTCTTCACTCACGCAAGAGCATAAACACACACACACACGCAGACACACACACACACACAGTCAGCAGAGAACAACAGGGTTGGACAAGTGTAGCAGCTGCTGACTGGCTTCAGATTACAGATCAAGACGTTTAGTCTCTCCTCTCTTCTCATTATTCTCTGGCACAGATTTCCAACTACGGCCAAAACCGCACCGTTCACACCACTGCTGAAAACTCTTAAACCCCTGGACACCAAAAAAACAACAACAATACACACGCACTTCCTCCCAGAGAGGAAACTCGCTCATTGATGTGCAACTCTTTTAGAACCATTAAAACAAGACACAACAAAACATTTCATAGGTTCATTGAGTGATTTTAGTCAAATGCAAATTTATTGAGCAGGTGAAACAATGTAGAGATTGAGTGATTGGTTGAAGCGTTCTATCACACATCGGCGTGTGATCACGTGACTGCAGATGTCTGAACATGTTTGAAGGAACTGATGTGCATGGACTCAAGGGTGTTAAACCTGCTGTACCGGTGGTTTTCTTAAGCTTATCTGGCTTTGATGCTCTTCCTTTAAAAACTACAGAGTGTTTACGGCCTTTAGACACAAGACCACACACCGGCAACTGGTCACTATAAAACCTATGGGTGGTCAGTTAGACAAACAACTGTCCAAATCAATCCAGTCTGACCAGAGAACAGTTCGATGACAAAAACATTTAATGCAGCCAACACACATTCATCCTAAAAACTCATTATGCAATAATATATGATTGTACGGTGGCTATATGTGCGAGGCTGTACTGCATCATCTCATGGGCTATGTAGAATTTGTTGGACATCTAGGAGCGTGCACATAAGAATTCACTTTGAGCACTGGGGTGATGACATCATCGTTTCAGAAAATATATGGATCGGCTGAATACACGAAACGTAAGCGTTGTGTTTTCAGATCTATCCACTCTGGGACGTGGTTTCAGGCTCCCAAAATGCCGGATTCTTCCAGACAAAACGCTGATCAGATAGATTTTTTTATACAGTCTGCTTGTGGATGGCATCTAAGTATTCAACACAATCTTGCATGTCTTAGAAATTGCAAGTAACACCTTTTGGAATACAAAACATGAAATCGAGTTCCTCTAGATACTAGTTTCTGTCTTCAGCCTTAGATGTGACGAACAAAGACGTGAATTTAATTCACTGTTCTGAAGGTCAAGACGACCTGTGGCTTTCAGAAAGGTCACATTTGGAAGAGACAAGTAACTTTCATCAAAACATTTCCTCAGCTCTTTAAGGACTGAGATTAATAAACCTTTGTTCCACATTTCTTTTACCCTACTCCTCCAATAACTTCCTTTAACTTCCTCTCTGGCTCAGCACTCAGGAAACAATCAGAGCAGTAGGGGGGGGGGGAGAGAGAGAGAGAGAGAGAGAGAGAGAGAAAAAGACAAGAGAGAGAGAGAGGAGAGAGAGAGCGAGAGAAGGAGAGAGAGAGAGAGAAAAGAGGGAGAGAGAGAGAGAGAGAGAGAGAGAGAATTAATAAGATAGATTTATTAGAAATTCACCTTCGACTAAGATCATTAAACATTTTATTTTTCACACAAGTACAACTTCCTTACTCCACATTATCATCTGGCACAGCCGGTCAACACAAAACCGTTTCCCTCTCCACAAGCAGCTAGACATGAATCTGTGGGATGTTAACGGCATCTGATTCCTGAGGTTTCACATTATCCGAGGGGGTGACTTTCCAGGATGCAGTCTGCCCTCAGATCTCTCCATATGGTTTACTCCACTCCTGATTCAGCCAGCAGAGGAAAGACTGACACAAAGCCTGTCGTGCGTGCCAGAAAACTCACAGTACGGTCTGATTCAGCACTTTCCTCGGAAAATCTTCAGGCGAATTTGTGAAGCGGTGCTCTTGCCTGACTTGGTCATTTAGTGGCTAGGGCAGGGACCGGTGCCAAACCCCATGAAAACTGAAAAGACATGCAAAGAGAGACGACGCAGCACTCGTGGGATGGCAAGAAAAAGCCCCTGACTGATCTTACAAGTCCCTTCTATGCCAAAGCAAAGGAGAGAAAGAGACGTCATTAAAATCTGCCTAACTCATTCTGATCTGATTTCTGCCACCTCATTTCTTGAGTAATAAAATTACCCTTTGAAGAATATAGAAAACAGGATGAAAATGATGAGGCCATTTATAAAAAAATGGAATTAAAGGGGGATATGACACGGCTGAAAGGAATATCATGGTTTGTTTTACATGTAACTCAATATGTAAACATGATTTAAGGTTGATAAACGCTGTATTCTTCACACACGTGCATGTTTGTATCTCCTCTCAGATTTTAAACAAAGCTCATGGCTCTGAAAAGCGAGGTGTGCTGTGATTGGCCAGTTCACCAGTGTGTAGTGATTGGTGGAATACTGCAAGCGTGTGAGGGAAATGTAACACCTCTGACCATATTTGGAACATCAGGTTCCTCTTCAATTGTACTGACAGGTACACCACTTTACTTGAGTATACATTTTGGCGGTCTTAGTCCACCAAGTGATGTAGATTTGTGGGGGTTCGGTTACACCAGGTGTTTCAGTATTTTTGCTTTTAGATACAATGCATCTTTTGTTAACACACTTTCAATTCTGATACTTTACACGTCTAATACATGCATGATCAACTTATAACACACCAAACACACAGAAAAACACGCGTTGGCGCCATATGACCCCCTTTATACATACATATATATAAATATAAAAAAGTTCCATCCCTTAGAATAAGTTGTAGCGACAATTTGGCAAGAGAATGGCATTGAAGCTCAACATAACAGTTCTGAAATTCTGATAAGAATCAAGGGAAACAACTTAAATATCAAAAGAAAACAAATATCCAAAAATATCTGTCTTCCTTTTTCCGGCGAGGAGCGCGTCTCAGGTGTGTACAGGAGTGAATGTGACTGCTCCGTGAACTCACTGCCACAAACAGTTGCTTTCAAGAACAACTGGAAAGTTAAGCAACTTCAGACAGACAGAAACAAAGACTACACTGTTCAAGCCCACAGCTCGCCCCTCCCTCAAGTCGAAAGGCCACGGAGATGCCAAAAAACCTTATCTGCCAATGTCTCACGCGGGAAACTTATGTAAACAAGCGTCTCGAAAGCAGGCATCAATTTTACTCGCCATGTAAACACGCATTCATAAGCGGCTTCTCCATCATTATTAATAAAGCACAGCAACACATGGTGTGCGTGTGTCTTTTGGCTCACAGCTCGCCACCGGCTCCTTCAAGCACGACGGGAAAAAAGTCTTTAATTCGAAAAGGAAAAATTACATTTTGAGGAACCGAAGACCACATAAAACGTTTCCTTTTGCAAACACACAGAGTCCGAGGCAAAACAACAGAGCGTTTTACAAAAGAGCCGCTTTGAGGATGAACTCTGGAAATCTCTCTATTCGAGTGCTTTAACACGCGGCGAGATATTTGTTCAGGGTTCTGTTGACAGACAGGTAAGTGGTCACCATTTGGAGAGGCACTTCTGCGGCGGGTGCTAAAAGGGCGCTTTAGACGGCACAAATGGAAAGAGGCTCATTACACTCTCAGCTTAACACAAACCAGCTAAAGGAACTGTCAACCGGCCAGCAACATCAACACACATGGCACAAACAATCCACTCCAAACTCACTCACGCTCGCTCTTCAGGAAGATATGCTCGAGACTCCAAAACATTTTCTTTCTTTATCGGGCATGTGTGATTCTAGTTGCTGTTAAACGGGTGCAATCTTCACTGCTGCATTTAGTACCGTCAGTGAGACATCGGCATAAGAACGAACCTCTTTAAAATGGATTTGTTAGCTTATCAAACAGCACGGCTCTATTTAGCAGGGATGAGCAAAATCGGTCGTTGAAATGGCATATCGGCAGGGCATGCGAGCGCAGGAGATCGGGGATAGTCTTGACGTCTGCAAACTCGCAGCTGAACGACAAATGTGGCCCACTGCGGAAGCCATTAAAGGGCAACATGCGGCATCTGTTGAGAATCACACGAAAATGTAAGTTTACATAAATTACAACACAACGCACAGATGTGTTGCCCTGAAAACATTCTTTAAGTACAACTATGGTAAACTGTAGCTAAACTATTACAAACACCCCATCGCACCAAACCTCATTTAATAACGATGACTCTGATTTAAAAAGAACAAACGCAAAGGACTGAAAGAGAACAAAATAATAAAGACGCCAAAACCCAAAATAGCAAAAATGTCTTGAGAGAGAGACTTAAAACTGCATTGAGATCTTTCATTTTGCTTAAAAACTAAAACCTTACGAGGCTATAAGTAATAATGATAACTATTCTGTTTCTGAAGAAGCTTTAAACAAGCACCATCTTACAGTGACTTACAGTAAAGCGCACATAAAACGCCACGTATGTGACAAATACCAGAAGAGGCAACTGAAGGTTCACCGTCACGAGCTAATTTCAAGATCTCAACTTCCAGTAACGGACAAACACTTTTCTAGCATCGTTCTATTTTGATATGCGCCACCAAAACAAGTGTATTCATTTTACACAGAGTGAACAAAAGTTATCTGCAATTGAAGTAAACCTCAGATTTATCTCATTTACCCAAACGTCTAAAAATTATTAAAATGCTGTAAACGCGTAGGAAAAATAAAGCACAAAAAACAAAGTGAATCCTTGACGAATCTTTCATGTTTAGTAAACAAAAGCACAGCGACATAAGCACTTGCGTATTATAAAACAACATCTGCTGGATTGTCTTACCAGTGCAAATGTATTTGGAATCAATGCAGTTCAATAGTTTACTTTGAGTAAACACATAAATGCCGTCTAACATACTGCGCTAACATTATATGGCTTCTAAATTAAATTTTCAGAAAGTAACTGAACCGGAAAACTACTTGACCTACATATATTGCTGGATTTGGACCATTTGAGCGAGGTTTAGGATCTAAGAAATAAGGCCCAACCTCTCCGAAAGATCAATGATGAGACAACTCAAAGCAGGCAGCTGAACCTGAAGAGGCAGTTTGGGCTGAACTGACAGAGTCCAACCTGAAGCACAACATTTCTGATTCACCAAACCTGTCCTATTAAAGTAAGACACTCCAACAATTAACAAAATCACATTTACGAGAAGGAAAAGGGCAAATATTTACAACACAAAACAACACATTTATACTCAACACAAACATGAATGTTATCGTTTATAAGAGGATCCGTTGAATTCAAACGATATAAATCTGAGGAAAGGCGGGAAACTTGATACAACTGACAGAAATTATTCGTGTTCAAATGAACAATTTGACAGTTTACAGATATTAACAACAGAACATATTTTATTTACGTTGAAATTATTTGTAAAATGCATTTTATTTTTTTAATGGCTGGTACAATGTGACTGTACATTATCTCCCTTAAGGCAAATATGACCGTTTTCCAGGCCAGAGCTCGCGGTTCATTTACGTTTTGAGTCTTTATACCAAAGTAAATTATGTCTTTGCTATGACTATATACGTTATAGAGTCAACAGTATACATTTATCCATTTGCTTTCGTTTCACACGTAAAATAACTTTAAATAACTTACTGTAATTTACAAAACTTTGCATTCCCCAAAAGTAAATCCATTATATTTCCATACTTTTACTTGCACGTCAATAATATAACGATGGAAATCATTTAACGTAGTAAACTTTTCGTCTGGTCAACATAAACAACACACTTACCTGTAAACGTAGAAAACGGAGTAAACGATCTCTCCAAACACTTCGCTTCTTTCCGTCTCCTCACAATTCCCTACAAAAATAAAACTTCTTTCCTTATTTTCAGTCGAAAGCGTTTGGACAATCCTGCTATCAGAGTCAAAACGATGTTGTGCAAAAGAGCGTGACATTTTCAACACAACAATGGAAGCGGCAGTTAAAATATTCTTTATAACTTTAAAAGGCAAATTTATCAACAACATTCCCGGCTATCCTGCTAAAACAGTCTTCCTCACTTCCACACAGTCACTATTACAGCAGATCCACGAGGAATCGTGTCCCTCATCCCACCCGACGCGGGGAGTTCCGAGGAAAAATGCGAAATATGACAAAGATCCGAAAACTTCGGCATGAAATGTGCGACAAAACGCGATCAGACAAAGAACGAGCGAATGTTCGAAAACTCACCTTTATCGGTAAACAGCGCAGCCGACAGAAGAGCACGAGCTTTATTGCTTTAAAGTTATATTTATGTGTTGTTTTCAGTTATATTTCTCCCGGTTTGACAGTAAAGGTGGAATGTGAAGTATGGGTTTGGTATGAAATTCACGCACTTCAGTGGAAAATGAAGGAGGGAAAAAAGTTTGAGGAGTGGCCATTGTTCGGCGTCAATCAACAGCGCTGGGGGCGGGGATCTCCTCGAACGCCACGCCCCCTTTGAGCTCTGATGAAGAAAGGCGAGAACGCGCAGAGTGAAAGTTTCAAATCTGATCATGAATAAAAAAATGATATAAAAGTTGCACATTTAAAAAGCCTAACCCTATATATCAAAAGGGTTTGGCTCACTTTTTCTTAATAGCCAATTTTAACATTTTAGTAATGTTTGGGGGATTTTGTTGGTATTAAAAAGATCTTAAAAAACTCTTATATGTGATCATCTTTCAAATCTAAATCTAAAGTGATTATCTTTGTGTAGAATTGAGATGTTCTCAGGCAGTTCCCTGAAGTCTCACCCTGTCAAGCTTTGTTTATTCAGTAAAGCTGTCAGCATTTCAAACAATTTCTAAAAAGAAGTGAATTACACTTTGCATAATAAACTCTGCTACCCTCAGAAGGTCATCATCATCTTCATCACCATCCTCATCGTCCTGGAATTCTAGTAGAATCCATTGACATTCCTGAGCCATGAGTGTGAAAACCTCTTCACCACCATCTCAAGAGAGCGAAACAGTCAAAGTTAATGATGTAATACTCTGGAATCAAGCCTAAGAGTATAATACTCATTCTCTGAACTTCTGTGTGTGCTGCTTTAACATACATGTGGAGCTCCGTCACATCTAAAAAAGAAAAGATTATAAACACATCTAGATTCAAGTTAAAAGTATTTATAATTCATATAACTATCAGAGCAGCACTGCACGTTTAACTTTCTGAGACCTACATGTTTGGACAGCCAACCGAGCAGGTTGTGACAGATCATCTCTCGTCTGGCCTGAGGCTGAAGGTTCAAAAAAAGAAACTCAGCTTCAGTTTACTGTCAGCACTGATGTCCCAGAGACTCATTCATTCATTCATTCATTGACTTCCAACTAGTGTTGTGTAAGTAACTCTGAAAAAGTATGAATTTATAGTTACTATGACATATTTAATAGTGTCATTAGATTACTGTACAAATGACTCTCTCAAAAAAGTATTTACTTACTTATTACTAATTACTTTCTATATCCTACATCAACCTTTATTAGTTGAATGATTCAAGGACAGACATGAAACACCTCTTAATTCATTCACATAAATAACATAAAGCTACATAAAGTTTTCTTATTAACTGACTAAAGTATTACAAATGTGAGAAAGTTACATTAATATGTGCATTTTAATGTTAGACTTTGAATTTTAATGTCAGTTCCACTATTGTATGCAGTATTTAGTTCAATTACTTCTGAAGTAACTGTAATTAAATTACGGAAAAAATGAGAGTAATCCCTTACTTTACTTTTTTAAAGGGAAAGTAATTAAATTACAGTAGCTAATTACTTCAATTAGTTTTAAATTAATCATTTACTTAAATGGCTGTGATGACTTAGCACACGTGTGACAAAATCATGTTTTAAAGAAAGAACAATTCCATGTAATCTTTGTGTTTAATTCAAGACTTAGTCACTGAAAATATGTTTTTGTCACGTGTAAATCAGTGCACACGGCTGTCACGTTCCAGTCCAACCCAAAACCTTTCAGGCCAGTCAAATTCAAAGTCTTCAATTCCAAACTTTTCTATGATCACATTCACTTGTGGTCAAAACCGAAGGGATCATCTTTTTGGGCGTATTTGTGTCTTAATGAAAGACAGTTGTGTGTTTTCATCAAAGACATCCAGATGCTTACAATAAAACTACAAAAACTACAATGACACATAAAGGCAAAACAAATCAAGACATCACACGATGAACAAACACTTGAGAAGACTTCACGCAACTTCACCATGAATTATTTTGTAATGACGTCTGGAGAATATCTACAAGTCTTTTGAGGTTTGAGTATCTTCCGTACGCTGACGTGTGAACACATGATGTATCAATGATCTCGCTTTCATCTCAGATCACACACACTTTCTCTCTCACATACACCTTTACATTCACAAATCACAAACACATACAATAAACAAGACAACATTCAGCTGCATAAAACATGTTTTGAATGATTTGAACAATATAAAAATGCTCTTTTACATGTTGACATACATTAGTCTTCATTACACTGTATCTACACAATAAATCCTCACATTTCACTTAAAAAGTCCTGTGTGAGCTCTCGTTCTCGTGTCATGAGACCTCCTCACCACCAGGGGTCACATCACAAATCAAACCATCTCAACTTCTTCTGTTCACTACACCCAGTTTAAAACATTGAAAAGTTTTTTTTGTGTAGTAGTGTACAGCCTTCCTTAAGATCTGGCAGAGACACATCACACTGATCTGGTGTCATTATATTTATAGACGTATGGGTATAGATGTGTAGATGTGCCGAGTGAAAGCGTTTCCCAGCATGCTCGTTGATACTGTCCCTGTTAAAAAAACAGCATATGCTGGTTTGGTATGTTTGATGCTGGTTTGCTGGTTTAAGATGGTCCTTAGCTGGTTTAGGATGGCCAAACCAGCATCAAAACTACCTAATACAGCAAATCTTGGTTTGGTATGTTTTGATGCTGGTTTGCTGGTTTAAGATGGTCACCTGCTGTTTTAAGCTGGTCACGTGCTGATCTTTAGCTGGTTCAAGATGGTCAAACCAGCATCAAAATACACCTAACACAGCATATCCTGGTTTGGTAGGTTTTGATGCTGGATTGCTGGTTAGTGCTGGTTTAAGCCGGTCATGTGCTGGTCTTAGCTGATTTAAGATGTTCAAACCAGCATCAAAACTTGCCTAACCCAGTGTATGCTGTTTTTTTCAACAGTTACTCGCAGGCGATTTTGCCATCAAAGCTGGAGAGAGCGATGGCGAAGGCCTGTACGGCACACAGAGGATATCTGTAGTCCAGAGTAAAAGCATCATCTGCCACTCTGCCAAACTGCATCACAATGTAATCCGCTGTAATATCACAGAAAAAAACATTACTTGATCTACTGTGTGCAAAACTAACGCAAGAGTGTTTTATTCCAAACATTCTGACTTACGGTCTTTGTTATGGACAATCTGGAAGTTTTTGATGGATGCTTGCGTGACTCTGCCGTTGAAGTTTAAGACGTGTGACGCCGTCTCTTCATTCCACACCGGAGTCTTATTGCGCAGCTCGATCAGATTCTCCATGTTTCTGTTCTGATGTTTTGCGAGGAGGCCGTCGTTATCCTGACAGGACGAAACACAATTGCCGGTCTGTCCTCTTCTACAGAGATCAGTAATCGTAGGAAATGCCCGTTTTACTTACACTCCGTGGTCGTATAGGCACCCGCTCGCCGTCTTTATTCATGCCTGGAACAACGATAATCATTCTCCTCGGACCTTTCATGCCCAAAACATTTGTTTCCTAGAATGACATCACCATGAAATATCACTTGGGTTATATCCAAAAGACCATTAGAAAGTCAAACTGTCAATGCGTATTTTTCTTACGTAGATGATGGCTGCTAACTCCTGACGTGCGTTGGACATGTCTGGAAGAGCTCTGTCCGGATGGAGAGCGTTATCAAACACTGTGAACTTAGTTCCCATTAGATTGGACCTTAAAACAGACACAATGTCATTCAAACAGCATTCACACACAGGAACTCAAAAACAGATTTGATCAAGTAGACTACCTCAGCTTCCCTATGAAGTTTTCTCCTCCTCTGGACAGATCAGTGGGGTCTATAGAGATCAGATAGTTTGAGGTCGTGCTTTTCTTTCGTTTTCTTCCCGCTAACAAAAACACCTGCTTGAGAGAAATATCAGAGGATAAATGAATTCAGTCAGTGAGTTAGATACGTTAAAGGGATACTTCTCTCATCATTTAGTAGCCTTCAAATTTTCACATGTTTAAAATTTGTTCTGAAGAACACAGAGAAAGATATTTGGAAGAATGCTCACAACTAAACAGATCTTGCCCCCCATTGACTCCCATAGTAAGAAAAATAGTTTATATATTTTTTTCTTCTGTTGAACACAAAATAAGACACTTTGAAGAATGTAGGACAGCAGACAGCTCTGGGCCACCATTGACTTCCATTGTATGTGTCCTATTTTGGGAGTCAATGGCATTCTTTCAAACATCTTTCTGTGTGTTCATCAGAAAACAGGTTTGGAACAAGTCGAAGGTGAGTAAATGATGACAGAATCTTCATTATGGGGTGAAGTATCCCTTTAAAACCATCACACATCTACAGTATCAGGACTGAGCTTGAAAACGGCAAAATATCCACAAGACAACTCATCATCTCTTAAAGAGAAACTATAGATGACTACAATCAAAATATACACTTTGGCTGTTTGGTGTTAGTGGTGTCACTGTATAAACACAACAGATGTCTTACTTTCTTGTCATTGTCCAGGTGCAGGTAATATGTTGGATAAAGGCCTCGGTCCATTCCTCTCTTGTCACGGGTCATTCTACACTTTACTGTGACACCCTGTGGTGCCGGTTGAAGCACAAACTCCTCCAGATTATCAAACTCCACGGGAGGAGACGGGGCTCTCTCCTCCTCCACAGGAATAAATCAGGATAGAAGAAACACTTTCAATGGGGAATATTGGGCTTGATGCATAAAACATTCATCTGTAAAGTGTGTGCACGTATTTATGCTCATTTGTGTATGAATCCTGAAATGTGCTCGGATAATTTCATATGTGATTTTTATGATTTGAAATAAAAGATGTTTTACAACACAGTTACAGATTGCTCAATAAAAAATTATTATTTGAAAACAATCTACTGAAACAAAACTGTAATGATCATTTGTTGAGGGGTCAGATATAAGGACAGACGTGATGTTTAGATTATATTCAAGATAAAGTCACATAAATGAGCTTTTTATACATTTGTTCAAGTGTTCCTTCTACCTTCTTGGTCTTTTTTCCTTTTCCTTTTTTCTTCTTTTGTGTCACTTCTGATTCAGACTCTTCACTTTCCTCTTTAGCAGGTCCTGAAGACAAATACACAACAATCACATCATTATACACACACAACCTCAACTGAAGACATCTGTAGAAGAGGACTGACCTTTAGTCTTCTTCGTCTTTTTGTCTTTGTCTTTATCTTTGTCTTTCTCGGCTGTGGCCTGAAACATGGACGTTGCGTTGGAGCCGCTGGTCTTCTTCTTTGTTTTGCTGGGTTTGGTTTCGGGCTCGCTCTCGTCTTCACTCTCAGACTTAACCGCTGTCAAATCACATCATCAGAAACAGCACAGATGACACACCTGTACATGTGTTATGAAAAACATCTCATCTCACCTTTCTTCTTACTCTTGGTGTCTGGCTTGTCTCCATTTATCTGAAACATGGAGGCCGGCTCTTTCTTCTTTGCTTTAGATTTGCTTTTAGAATCTGTGTCCTCTTTGACATCTGCATGTTTACAAAACATAAATCAGGTAAAATCAAGGTCATTTAGAAATCTGTCATAAAAGAAACGGTACACAGAGCACATGTCACATCATACGGGGTAAATCACATGTCACAATAATCCAGCCTGTCACCTTTAGATTTGGTCTTCTTGTCTTTTTCTTTCTCTTTTTCTTTCCCATCAGCATTTTCCTTTGAAGACTTCTTCTTTGTCTTTTTCTGAATCACTTCATCTTCCTCTTCATCATCATCGTCGTCTGTAGAACCTGCTGTCCAACAATCACACATTATTTGTTTCATTAACATTAAAGTGATTTTGTGAATCATGAAGTGTCGCAAATGTTCCACAAATATTCCTCAAATGGAGACGAACTGCTTCTCAGATGTTTCTTCTGTCGGTGTGGGAAGATCTCAACATTGTTATGTAGTGTGGAGACGACATTGAAATGATATAATGAAGTGAGATCATGTACATGATGAGACTCACTCTTCTTCTTCTTTGTGCCACTTTTGGGTTTCTTGATGGACTCTTTCTCTGGTGTTTCTTTCTCTTTCTGTAGTTTCTTCTTCGTCACTTTCTCTCCATCTGTAAGTGAGCTCAGTGAATGTAAATGATGACATTAGGTAACACAGACAGACAGAAAGAAACACACACACACAAGTTTGCACAGCTATCTTTATGAGGATATACATTGACTCAATGCAATCTCTAGCCCCTTAGTACCTGAACTGAGTATCTGACCCTAACCCTCACCCTAAACCTAACCTAAACCAGATTATAACCTAAACCCTAAAACCAGGTCTTGACTCTCAAACAGCCCTTTAAAGGGGTCTCAGAAAGTGAGGACCGGCCAAAATGTCCTCTCTTTACTCTCTTAGTCCTCACTCTGCTGGTCTAAAACTCAAACTGGTCCTCATAAAGATAGATGTACAAGTACACACTCACACACACACACACACACACACACACACAACGACATACATAAACAAGACAGACAGACAGATAGATAGAGAGACACATACAGATAGAGAGACACATACATATAGAGAGAAACATACAGACATAGAGACACAGACAGACAGACGTGTGATGATGTATCACACATACTTTGAGTGACAGGACTGTTCTCAGACGACAGATCTCTGCTCTTCTTGGTTTTGGTCTTTTTGGGTTTGGCTTCGGTTGCGTTAGACTCTGCTGGAGAAGACTCGGGCTTCTTCTTCTTAGGCTTCTGTAATGTTCTGATGTGTGTAAAATAACCGTCTTTCATTATTCCAGCAGCTGAATTGATACGTTTTAGATTAACAGAGCAAATCACTTAAATATAAAATGATGATTTAAAAATGTACACCAAAATGTGAAAAGTTCAAACAAAGTTTGAAAACTCACCAGTAAACATGCATGTGGCAGCAACAAAAAAAAAACATATTTGAATATTACGTTCCATCTATAAGTGATACAAAAACATTTTCACATACGGTTGTATATTTGACTCTCACACATCCTGTTGTTTCACATACACTTCATTTTAGTTAAAGAACTTTGAATTGATCTGTTTGATGATGATGTTATAAAGCGTTAAGAGACTCTTGGTTAAAGAATATATACATGTAGGGAGATGTTAAATAGATCTACATTCAACAACTGTACATTTAGTGTATTATACCTTGTGGTGTGTTAAAACAAATTTGATATAGTCATATTTGATGAACAGCTGTCCTTCAATGATCACATTACAAAGACAACACGGTCATGCCGATATGCCTTATTCAACATTAGAAAGATCAGACCATATCTCACGGAGCATGCGGCACAACTCCTTGTCCAGGCCCTGGTAATCTCAAGGTTGGACTACTGCAATGGTCTCCTTGCTGGTCTTCCTGCAAAGGCTATCAAACCACTTCAGCTGGTTCAGAAGGCAGCAGCACGCCTCGTCTTCCAACAGCCCAAAAGGGCTCATGTGACTCCCCTTTTCATCTCTCTTCACTGGCTACCGGTTGCAGCCCGTATCAGATTCAAGTCACTAATGCTTGCCTACAGGACTATCACTGGATCTAAACTCTAAACTGGATCTAAACTCTTTGTAAGTCGCTTTGGATAAAAGCGTCTGCTAAATGTCTAAATGTAAATGTAAATGTAAATGTAAATATTTGGGGATTTGTAGATTTATTGATACAGTACGACTGTACACAGTAATGTTAACTCCATTATGCAGTGTGCTTGTGTTGAGCAGCTGTAATCAAAACACATTACATCACCACACAATATACATCATCATCACAATCTCAAGAATAACACTGCTTTAACAGATGAATCCTTGTTATTCCCTAAAGAACTTTCTCTTTCTTACTCGACTCTATAGACAGAAAATCATTTTTCCACTACGAACAACAGAAAGGTTCTGTGGATGTTCAAGGTTCTTTATTGAAGCACAAAGCTCCAGAATGAACATTGAAGGATTTTTGGTCAGTTTAAATAATGTGCTGCAGAAATACTCAGTTTTCCAGTATAAAAGTGAGAAGACTGCTTATAGAGTCTGCACTGAAAACAAAATCTGTTGGATTAACATGAAAAAATTATGTACATCTGATACACAAAATAAAATTATGTTTACTCAGCATAATTTCATTATGTTCAGATTAACAAATGTATTTTTGTTAAATAAACATGATTTTTATTTAACTTTCCCAACATAAATGTGTTCAGTTATTTTGACAATAAACATTCTTTCATCTCTAACAAGATATTAAATTGACTGAGCTTAATAGAAATTCAAATTTAATAATGTAACCGCCCACTGGTTAAGCTAAGGCTACACATTTCTGAACATTGGTAACCACAAAACTGAAAAATAAACTTCCCTAAATCTCAAAGATAAATGAACACTAACAAGTCTTTTTCATTACTGACAAACACATAAAACAACACTTAATGAACAAAATAACTTGTAAAATGCAGTCTTACGCAAAGCTTGCTGGTAAATATAAATCCTCTGCCGAATTGTCACAAAAATATGTTAACACAACACTAATCATTTATGTAGTGCCAACATGTATGGATTAAGTTACATAACTGGACATGATGAAATCATGTTGTGACCAAATTTTACAAAAATTGTGTTGATGTAACTTATTTAAATTAATCAAATTAGACCAGCAGCAAAAAACATTTTTTTCAGTAAATGTCCCAACAAATGAAGAACACTCATATTTGACCTTGTGGCGACATTTTATGGTCCATTTGAAGAAAAGAGCTGATAAATCAAACTATATTTTTGGAAAACTCATGAATACACAACGAATGTGTAAACAATTTTTATATCCCGGTGGGGAACTAAACCTGAATACACACCAATTCATTTTTTTTGAGTGAAATTTGAGGTCCTCACAGGCAGAAAGGTTAGAAATCGTACAAAAGAATACTTTTTAAATCTAAAAAGACAAAAAGTTTCCTATGATCTTCAGGTTTAGGGGATAAAATATACACTTTTTACAGAATAAAAATCCTTACGCCTATAGACTGTCCCCACAGAGGTAATAAACCAGACGTGTGTGTGTGTGCTTCATCCACTTAAGTCACGGCAGAGCTATAAATAGGCACAAGGCCGTAGAAAATCCCTGCACACTTCTTCAACCACGCTGGCAAGATTCAAACAAACTAACAAACAAATCAACTGAAATACATATTTTCTGAGTAATATGCGGCTGAATATTTTGACTGAACTTGTAAAGCCTGACGTGATGTCATTATACCTCACTGATCCATATGAGCAGAAGATTCATCAACTTTAATAACGTACGTTATTAAATCATTCATACAAATTCTCATAACTTCCTTCTTTTAACACAATCAGGCAGGTCGGTGAATTCTAGAAACCAAAAACTTCTCAATAACTCATTCAAACACACACACACACACACACACACACCATCAGGATTCAGATCAACTTATGAAATATAAAAGAAACACTCACCTTTTCTGCAGACATGTTGTTTATGTGAGAGAAAGAGAGAAGCCGTACAGGAGTGATGACCAGAAGCTCTGAAGCTTTCCTGAATGAACCTCCATCAGCAGAAAGTTCTTAAGAGGATTTCACTCTGACCCATCTGTCAACGCAACACGTCCACCCGGATGTGAAGAAACCTCTCTGGCACTCGTCCCAGACCACAGTCTCACCACTCATCGCTTGCTCTGTTGTGTTGGATCAACTTCACGTTTCTCATCAAATTGAAAGACAGATGACACTTTGGCAAAACTCTCCGTTCGCTCTCCATTGATTGTCATCTTAGAAGAGATAACAGAGACATTACAGAGATCTCTTCTGTCGTGTCTTGGCGTTTAGTTTAAAGTGATGTCACTGGTTGTAAAGTGACAGGTCATGTCAACGCATAAGAACACATCACCGTCAGATCTGCATGAGACACAAATCCAGCCTGAAAATCAAACATGACACAAATCCAGTCATCTCTCTCTCTCTTCATGTGAAGGATGTTGCTATAAACATCAGGATTTAAAAATAATTGACATTATTAAAAATGATTGTCTGACCTGTTGGAGTCTGTAGTGATGCTGAATGTGAAGCACAGCATTAGATGTGTGAGTAAACAACCATGAGGATGTTTACCTGAAGAAACAGCACAGATCTAGAAGGGATTAAGGCCGGAGTATCTGTCAGTCACGCGGGTCTAAAAGCCTTCTGGATGACAAAGATCTTTCTCCTGCTTGTAGTTTGTGGAACAGCAGGTCATTGACAAACACCGGTGAACTCTAGTAAACTGTTTGTGAGCCTCACAAAACCAGTGTTAAGTAGCACAGGAACATTTTTAGTGAAAGACAAAAATTCATTGTATGGGGCAAAATTATATTTTTTTCTTTTTTGCCCCAAATCATTAGGATATTAAGTATAAAGATATTTTGTAAATTTCCTACCTTAAATATATCTAAACTTTATTTGAGTGAGTGTATGGCCTGCCACAGTGCCCTTGATGAACAACTTCAAAGGCAATTATCACAAAAAATTTACTCTCACTCTCAGATTCCAGAGTTGTAAACGGTCGTATCTCAGCCAGATATTGTCCTATTCTAACAAACACCAATAGAAAGGCTATTTACTCAGCTTTCAGATTATGTAAAAACTTTGATGTGTAACTCATTCCACATGTTAGTAAATGAATCAGGAATAGAACTCTCAGATTGTGCAACTCAAGTACAGAAGTGCAGTTACTTTTCTAAGTGAGTAATTTGGATGAAAACATAAAAAAACAATCTGCTAAAAACATCCAGAACAACTGAAGACATTTACTGCTGCACATGTCAACACAACTCAAAACCTCGAAGAGAAACACAGAAATCTGGTGAAAAGTGAACAGAAGGGCCAATCAAAACATCAAAGGATCTGAAACTAAAAACCAACATATTCAACATTAGATAATCTTTCAGCAAGAAAAAGGCATTCATTTTGTCACTGTATAACAGCATGTAAATAACACGAGCCATGATTTAATGTTACACTGAACTGTGCGCAGTAATCGAGATTAAACTCATTATATTGCGCCATCTACAGGCCAGACAGAGCAGCACACCTGTAAAAACAAAAAAGATGATTTTCTTTCTTTCCTTCCTATTTTTTTTCCAAGACTTACAGTTTTCCAATCAAACGTTTAAGGGTAGAATTGATCTTAAACAGAATAAAAGTAAAATATAAGGATAAGAGTTAAATATTTAAATACTGTTATGATTTTTTTGTTGTTGTAAATATTACATCTCGTAATGAATTGTTATGTCATTCAATATAACAGTAAAACAGTCAGAGAATAGAGTCAGTCTGTAACAAACACGTTCACTCAACATATCGTATATTATCGGTGTAAACATTAGTGCTATTTTTCATAATATTTAAAACATGCTAATAAATGTAAGATATGTTTGCATTATTTTACTGCTGAGCAATTCCAGCGTTATGGACGTGACATTTTGCGAGTAGAATGAATTTGTTACGATTATATTGAAGCATCTGTTTATATATTATACTGAACCCTTGTTGATAGAGTCTACACATCAAAAAAGTCAGTCTGTGGAAAAAATATATTTAAAAAAGAGAAATAAACGTGCTTTGTGGATGTGACAAAAAATGCATTAGGCTATTTGGGAGAAGATAAACTTTGTAGGATTTCTGTAAAATAAAATGCACAATTCTGAAGCAATAATACACAATGAATGGAGAAGTGATGCCTCTTTATAGAACATCAAATAGTTACTTTATATTAATTTTCATGTGTTCATTTATGAGGAATATGAAGCGTTATGATGTGACAATCCTGAAAATGACTCTTACCTGACTATTAAAAATCATGAACTAAAAATAAAACAAATGTTTCACAAATGTGAAGAGAGATCTCACATGGGTATCTGAACCACCAAATGTTCAAATCTGGGCTGTTACCAGAGTAAAAACCGCTGGTAAAATCTATATTTTTCGTAACAAGGTTGACGTTTTCACGGAATTGCTCTCCTGTGATTCTCTATCGTGACACCAGGTGGCGCTATTGTAATGTAAATTCGACGTGGACACGTGAGGAAATGAGTGATCTTTCTCTCGACGGCTGAGTTCATGATGACCTTTGACATGTTGTGCAGCACGTGACGTGGTTTAGGATTAGATACAGTAAGTGTGTGATAGAGGAATGAAACCAGTCCAACATTACACAATGAGATCAATGATCTCGACACAAGACACATTCTGATATCAGCTTCTACTCAGATCCTGCGCTCTACTCTCAATGTATGTCAACTGTCTCCTTTGTGTTTATATTCAACAGGATTTTGGGAAATGCCTGATATAGAAGATAATTTTGTCTCATAACTATTAAATCCATTAGATGTTTTAAATGTGGTTTACTGGGTGTGTGTTGCTCTGTATGTTAGTCTCCAGATCTAAAAAGATTCTAGGAGGTGTTTGCTTACGGTCTCTTCTGTCCCTAAACAAACCTCACACACTCCTTCACCTCTGTTTCACTAAACACATGATTTAAAATTCATTTATATCTAAAGACCTTTCCTACTAAACTTTAATAAACAGTAAACATGCTTGTTACAAGCATAAATATTACAAAAATATGTGTCTGTCTGTGTGTGTGTGACTGCTCAGGTGTCTCTCAGTGTGTGTGTGTGTGTGTGTGTGTGTGTGTGTGTGTGTGTGTGTGTGTGTTTGCATGCGTGTGTCTGTGTGTGTTTGCATGCGTGTGTTTGCCTGCGTGTGTCTGTGTTTGTGTGTCTGTGTGTGTTTTCATGGGTTTGTCACAGTCTGTGTGTGTGACATATGTACCTGATGAAGCGGTGAGGTGATCATGTCTCAGACAGCTGAGCATCTGTTAAGAAGTGCAGTGAAAGGTACATTTACATTTACATTTACATTTACATTTACATTTAGTCATTTAGCAGACGCTTTTATCCAAAGCGACTTACAAAGAGTTTAGGAGCAATAAGTGATAGTTCATACAGGAGCCATAATACATTAGGTGCCAATACAAAGTTACTGGTTTCAACAAAAAGCTAGACCACTACCTGTTGAGAGAAAGGGTTAGTGTATTTTTTTCTTTCATTTGTTTGTCAAGTATTCACAGAAGAGATGGTTTTAAGTAGTTTTTTAAATGTTGTGAGAGATGTGGTTGAACGGACAGAGTTAGGAAGAATGTTCCACCAGGAAGGAGTTGTGAATGAGAAAGAGTGGGAGAGCGATTTACTGCCCTTATGAGAAGGCAATACAAGACACCGCTGGTTTGCTGAACGCAGGGATCTTGATGGGGTGTAGGAGTGCAGGAGAGTGTGGAAGTAAGCCGGTGCAGATCCAGTGATAGTCCTGTAGGCAATCATTAGTGACTTGAATCTGATACGTGCTGCAACCGGTAGCCAGTGAAGAGAGATGAAAAGGGGAGTCACATGAGCCCTTTTGGGCTGTTGGAAGACGAGGCGTGCTGCTGCGTTCTGAACCAGCTGAAGTGGTTTGATAGCCTTTGCAGGAAGACCAGCAAGGAGAGCTTTGCAATGTGAACCACTCCGAGGTTCCTGGCTGTTTTGGAATGGGTGATTGTGGAATTGCCAAGATGGATGTTGAAATCGTGTTGGACGAAGGTTCAGTGAGATGTTGTTTCTCCACACGACCCGAGATCCTCTCAATGCCCTGACAGGACCCTCCAGTGACATTAACATGACATTTATTCATTTGGCAGACGCTTTTATCTAAAGTGACTTACAAGGAGAGCAAATAAACATTTTGTCAACACATTAAACAGTTCTGTTAGTTTACAAGGCCATGATATATGAGGAGTAAAGAGAATGCGCCAACAAGCTTCAAAACACACATTCACATGTGATGCTGCACTTTACTGTAGTTTTGCCGCAGGTTTGCCTGTAACTTACTGTAGATTTAATTTACAGTTTTCTTTTAAACTTACACTAACCTATTTCTTACATATTTTTCATGAAACAGACTAAAGATGTTACTTCTTGTAAATAAAAGTTTCAAATATTTTTACTACACAACAAAAGTGCTCAGGAAGAACGTCATTTGTTTAGAGTGTTGTTGTGCTAATGCCAGTCTCTTCTTGCTCTTTTTGAATCTCAAAAGGGAATATTTTAAGTAATTAAATCTACTGTAAGTTTCTGGTAATACTGCTTCAAAAATACAGTAAACTTTTACATTCTTGATTTCAGTAAATGTGCTGAGAAATGTTTGAGTTGATATTGAGATCTTCATTGACTTTTGATTCCAGACGAGATATCTGAGCTCACTTTGACACACTGTTGTTGTTGTTGTCATCTCTTCTCAAACTCTCATGACAGGCACATTGACTCATAATCTCAGGAGAAACATCTGAGACACGTGAGATTTGAGCTCCCTGATGTGTGGGAGTCAGTCAGCGTGAGTTTAATTCAATTCAATTCAATTCAAGTTTATTTATGTAGCACTTTTCACAATGTGTATTGTTTCAAAGCAGCTTTACAGGAGAAAACACAGAGAAGGTGAAACACAGCACAGTGCATGGGGTTTATAGAACAACCAAGATCATTCTAATAAATAATTAATTTATAATTAATAAATACAAATAAATAAAAGTAGTCTCCCGGTGAGCAGGCCAACACTGCCCTGCTGTGGCGAGGAATCCAAACTCTAATGATTGATTAATGGAGAAAAAAACCTCAGGAGAAACCAGACTCAACCGGGAGGGCCAGATCTCCTCTGACGTGTCATAGATGCACTCAGTGACCCCGACCAAAAGCCACCGAGCGAATATCCACGAGGCAGAAGGAGAGCCCCTCATCCGCAAACCAGAAAGACCGAAAACCGTGCAGGTTCAACCCAGTCCCACTCCACGATCATCACCAGAGAGCAGAGGAACAACCAGGGAAAAATAGTAATGTCATGTTGTAACTTTATTCCTCTGTTGTCCGACATCGACCACAAAACAAGACCAAACCAGACCCACACAGCCCCAACTGATGAATCCCCACAACCAACGAGCCCCCACAGTCCCCACAAACACCCACCCAGGAACCTCCAATCAGGGCCACTGAATGCAGCTATAACTCCAAACTGCTGACATGTGATGTAAGTTAAGCATTAATGTGACAAGTAGTCCGTCTTTGCTCTTGGTTGGGGATGTAGTGGTCTGAGCTGGGATGGTCCGATGGTCGTATTTCTCTTGGCTGGTGGTGGAATTGCCTTAGATGGAGCTGTGATGGTCAGTCAGTCTGCAGCTGTAGCTGGTGTAATCTCTAGGTGGGGATGAGCATCTGTCGATCATCTGGACCTGGCGGAATTTCTTCCTACCTCGGGATGGGCATCTGAGGCGGACGCAGAAGGCAGAATAATTAGCGTAGCTGCTGTTCATTAACTGCATTAAGTGAAAGCTTGACTGTAAAGATGTGTCTTTAATCTAGATTTAAACTGGGAGAGTGTGTCTGAGAGTGTTCTCTCTCCTCTTGAATGTTTGCCAGCGGACGCTCACTCTAAAACTTCTTCCTCTCCATTCACACATTTATTTCAATCTGTGATTTCTCATCACTTGTCATGAGATGGACACGGTCAGGTGTGGGATTCACAGATCAGATGTTCACATGTACACATGTGATGGTGCAGACAGTACAGTGGGAAATACATCAAGAAATAACTAAAGTTAGTTAGTCTGAGTGACGTCACGCTCGCTGATGCCTGAATCACACAACATCACATCTCTGTTTATCTCCACTTTCTCTCTCCTTCTCCATCATGTCTCAGACGGGTCAGGATGACTCTGTTTACACAAACATTCTGTATTTATCTGCTCACTTTTTCTCCCTCTGCTTGTTGTTCTCTTGAATTGACAGAGATGAGAGATCTGCAAAAGGATTTCAGTTTAACGCAAACGTACCCGCAGCATTTGTGACTATTTCAAAGTGTCTTTTGATTTGTCAGGTTAAGATGTGTGTGATGTCTCTTCTGTTATTGTCAAAAAAGTGTAAATTTGAAGCAAATCAACAGATGAACACAGGCAATAACACAGCACAGCTAAAGATGATAAACTGTGTCAGAGAGGAATGGAGAGGCGGTGTTTTATCTGTGACCGACGTCAAAACACTGACTAAAAACTCTCTTTCTGAAGTCTCAAACTTTTCTTCTGAAGACGTGTCTCAAATCTGGAACATCATCTTTGTGACGGTGTGTGTGTTTATTTTCTTTGTTCTGGGATCTTTTCCTTCGGCTGTCGAGCAACAACACGCTCTTGTGAGATAGACTGAGATTGGTTGGTTTCACTGGTTCTGGATCAGTTCCATTTCCCGCCCTCAGACTCGAGCCAGGTGACGACATTTAACATCTCATGCCAACACCCAAAAAAACATTAAACATGGAAGACTGACAACTGACGACAAAGTCCAAACGACTGAATGAGAGACATTAAACCTGACCGAGTGAACTAAAACATGACCTGAACAACTCACTGCTCTGTTTACTCTCTCTCTCTCTCTCTCTCTCTTTTCTTTTCTCCCTCTTTTCTCTCTCTCTCTTTCTCTTTTTCTCTCTCTCTCTTTCTCTCTCTTCTCTCTCTCTCTCCTCTCTCTCTCTCTCTCTCTTTCTTTCTCCCTCTTTTCTCTCTCTCTCTTCTCTTTTCTCTCTCTCTTTCTCTCTCTTCTCTCTCTCTCTCCTCTCTCTCTCTCTCTCTCTCTCTCTCTCTCTCTCCTCTCTCTCTCTCTCTCTCTCTCTCTCCTCTCTCTCTCTCTTGTCTTTTTCTCTCTCTCTCCTCTCTCTCTCTCTCTCTCTCTCTCCTCTCTCTCTATCTTGTCTGTTTCTCTCTCTCTCTCTCTCTCTCTCTCTCTCTCTCTCTCTCTTGTCTGTTTCTCTGTATCTCTCTCTCTCTCTCTCTCTCTCTCTTGTCTGTTTCTCTGTCTCTCTGTCTCTCTCTCTCTCTCTCTCTCTCTCTCTCTCTCTCTCTCTCTCCTCTCTCTCTCTCTCTCTCTCTCTCTCTCTCTATCTCTCTCTCCTCTCTCTCTCTCTTGTCTGTTTCTCTGTCTCTCTCTCTCTCTCTCTCTCTCTCTCTTGTGTTGGCAGCAGGACTGAAGTGGGCAGGCATAAGGGGCATATCTGAATCTTTTCAGCACTGGCAGGGGGCTCACACTCCAGTGAAAAGCGACGCTCGCTCGCTCACTCCTCAGTTTTTTGCTTTTAGCTTGTTCTTCAAGATGTGACCACTTCCTTTTTTTGGTCATCTTCACAATGTTTCCCGGAGTCTTGCGCAGGACGCCGCGTCTCAGGTATTTCCATCATTCATACTGTTTAAATTCTCATCTTCAGTTCTGCTTTCAGCTTCTGTTGTTTAGGAATAACAAGGTTTTCTCCTTTCGCTCTGTCGTCTTCTCCTCCTCATCCTCCTCTTCCTCCTGCACATGTCTCGCCGCCATGATTGTTTCCATCCGGCGAACTTTTTTATATTAAACACGATCCTAAATGTGTGTGATCTACACGGTGATGCTCTGGTGAGTTTCTCTAGTTGTGTTTGTCTCACACCTGTCCGTGTTTGGTTTTATATACCGTGAGAAAGTCGCTGCACAAAAGCTTTAGAAGAGTCACTCTTCGGAGGCTTTGCAAACATACATTATATCATTATATCGTTGTGAGGACCTGTGACGGAAAAAATGTGAAGGTCGGCAGTAAACTAGTGACATCCAAAGGCCTTTAAAACAAAGACAAACTCTTTGTTTTTGAAAAAAAGAAGAATACAATCTCTGTAGGAGCGTTGTGAACATCCACATTAGCGTTGTTTTTTAGCCCACACATGTATGTTATAGGTGATATACCACACAAAACTCCATTCTTCCTCAATCTACGAAATGTTTAAAGGAACTGAAGACCGACACTGACACAAATAAAGAGAGATCAAGAGATCTTTTGTGAAGATGTTTCATTTCCAATGATAGCTTAACAATCAAAGGGAATATGTTAATAAAGTTCAGAATTGACTATTTTAAAATGCATTCAAGCATGGAATTACAAGACCTGCTATCCCAGCATGCTCAGAGAACAACCCAAAGAACATCTTGAAATCATTCACGAACAACCTGAAACACATTAACACACTCTACGTCTCCTCGTAAAGTCTCTGTGCATCATCAATCTCATTCTCAGATGACAGATCTTTCTTTTAGACGTTAAAAATAGAAGTGAAAGGTCTGTAAGTATCGCCGTGAAACAAAAAGTGAACGGGAGGGACAGAAAGCAGTAAGACGGTGGGTGGGGTGACACACAGAAGAAAACACTTCCTCGACTCCTCCCTCTCTATCCTCACATGAACTCGTCGCCTTTCAGCCTTCTCTACTTCCTGCTATTTTTGAGCGCCCTTCCATTCTCTCTCTCTCTCTCTCTCTCTCTGTTTGTGGCAACCAGGAACAAAGTCGGCGAATCTTTATGGGAAACATGTTTCACTCGTCACCTTCAATAACAGCCAGTAGGAGCATAAACATCATCACAGCTCACAGTCGGATGTCCAGCTGTTGTTTTCTCAGCCGTCTCACACTAACTTCAGCAGGTATTTCTTGTTATTGTGTGATTGGAAGTTTAGTCTGCATGTGGGTCTCACGGGGATCTGAATAAAGACGTTCAGAGGTAGTGATGTACTCAAGGGAAGCTTTTCTTTTCAGAGCACGTGGCTTTAGTCTTGAATCTGTTCATGCCGTCGTGAGCGGGTTTGAAACTTTGAGTACTGACTAACAGGTGTCAACAGAGACTAGACGACAATTTTAAAGAACAGAACTCAGTTTTCGCTGAATGTTATAAGCTGTGTGTTTGTGTTTGTTATACTGATAAACACAGTGAACACAAACACCATCAGCAGGCACTTCCGCTTTATGTCGGTCAGTTTTGCAGTCAGCGCTGAAGGAAGATTATGTTTGTTGAATTTGCAGCGAGACACATTTATGACACAACAGAACAGACACAAACATTTGTTTATTCAAATGTTGAAAATAAACAGGATTGTATTACCTCCAGACGAAAGTGAAGACCATTTCCTCACGTGTCGGTCACATTGATGTGGTGGTCCAGCGTAACTTCAGTCAGTTTATTGATTAACTTTTACATTTTCTGTTTTCTGGGTTGCCGTGGCTGTTTTTTTCATGTCCGTCCTTTCAAAAGATAACAATAGATTTGCATTTGATAAAAATAAAAAAAGATGAAAGAGGTGAGCAGGAAACAACATTTGACAATCATTTAACAGACAGTTTACCCGTTCCATAAAGTTTATTTAAGTATACTTTTAGTATACTTCTTTTGAACTAAAAAATAAGAAAGTATACTTTCAGGTGTACTGTATGTTATATCTTGTTCCAATGATGCAATGGCCATGAATTGTTTTTTGCTTATTGTGTCAGTTGTGCTCAGTGTTGTAATGTAATGAAGTGAAAATACTCAAGTACTGTACTTTTGGTAGTATCTGTACTTTACTTCAGTCTTTATATTTCTGCAGACTTTTACTTTTACTCCACTACATTTCCTGATCAAAATGTATACTTTCACTCTGATACATTTCCCCTTAGCATGTTCGTTAGTACAAAATAAAAGCATAGAAACAGAACTCCAATAGACGAGTTGGTGATCCGGTCACCATGACAATGCTGAACCGATCGTTTGTTAAAGCTCAACGTGCAAGTGAAAAAAGGTGCTTAATGTCAACAAAAGGCTTCCACGTGCTGCTGCTTTTAAGATAAACAGCTTTTTTTCAGTTTCAATGAATGATGATATGAGGGAAATGCAATGAAAGAAAGACGTAAGGGCCAGACAGATGTCATCAGATTTCGTTCCAAGTTGTTCTAGAGGGATAATATGGGGTAGGAGGGAACTATCCTTTTATAAAGTTATGAAGGAAAGTTATAAAGATGTGGTTTCTGAACTTTTATTTTGATAGTTTGACAATTTGGCAACATGTTGTTCCAGATAAAACACTGAATTTGAGACGGAGCGTTTTCAAAGTTGTACATTTCTATGCAAGCACCATTTTTGATCTTTATGCTAAAAATATAGACAGGTTTGCTTCAACTTTACTTTAAAAACTTAAGTAGATTTAATATAAAAAGTACTTTTGATACTAGAGTACAATATTTATCTGTTACTTTAAGACTTTTACTCGAGTCATATTCTAAAAAGCTACTTTCCCTTCTACCAAAATCATTTTCTGGCAGGGTTTTTGTACTTTTACTCAAGTATTGCTTTTAGGTACTTTATACATCACTGGTTGGGTCAGTACTCATACTCAGAGAGTCACTAAACATTACAATAAAACGTGATGTTACAGAAAAAGAGTTCTTTAAAAGAGAATTTACTGTTTTACATTCAACTATTGAAACAAATGAACACCGTCCTGTTGTGATGATATTAAACACAGACGCTCTCTCATATGATATGATACTCATCTCATGTATGTGCACTGCAGCTCATCTCTTCCACGTGAAGTTTAAGCTCATGTTGACAAAACAACCATTAGCTTGTGTTCTTCAGCGAGAATACCATATCGTTCATCATATACTGTGACTGAATATCAAGCAGTTCTTCTCAAATCCATGAACAATGTTAAAGAAGATCACAGCTCCAGACACAGATCGTCTCTAAACGCACACGCTCTGTACAGACACACACACACGTGTTCAACCGACACGAAACACATGTCAACATTACAACATTACAAAAGCGTGCTTTTGATGCTTTCAAGATTAAGACTGTTTAGTGAACAGATTTTGAAACTTGATGGATCAGATGATCAAAAACTACATTATAAGTTTTTCTCATGGGAAATTGTGGTCTAAATGTCTATTGTCAATCTAAAGTATTGAATTAAGCAGTTCATAAATTATTTCTGAATCAAAGTATTTGTGTCTAATATGTACATTGTTATGCATGTATGAAAGCATTATCTTAACAACACGCTAACATTGAATTCACAATACTGAAGTTAGTATTTACTATGGTAAACTGTAGTAAAATTCCTCAACAGTAAAGTGTTTTTGAACTTTACTAGCGTATTATTGAAGTATACAACAGTATTTACTACAGAAGATCAATTTAATTCAGTTTACACCACAGAATATTCCAGTAGGCTATACATATCAATCTCTGTAATATTCTGCAATTTACTTCAGTTTACTATGGTAAATACTAATTGCATCAGACTGGAGGTTGTAAGTTTCTATCTGTAGATTATATTTGGAGTTTCTATAGCTTTAACACAAATGTGTATGCTGTGGGCATGGGCCGGTATGATGGTCTTGCAATTACAACACTAAAATGTGTTATTTTCAAATGATATGACATAGAAAAAAATAAAGCCTTAAAAATATAATACTCTTTCAAAAATATATATTTTTGTCATAGTCCATATATTAGGCCTAAACATCAGACATTGCATCACATGGCTTAATTATGTATTTTTGTGTAAACACCGCTCATCCCTTAGAAAAGGTATCACAGAAAATGTTAGTGGTTTAGAAACCTTGACTCTTTCAAACCTCGGTATACCTTGAAACCCATATTGGGCCCATGCCTAACATGCTGTATAAGTAAGACTTGTGTATGTGACAGAAGCACACACATATGAAACATTACAGTGTTAAGTCTTTTAACTCTTTTAAAAACCCATAACCCTAACCCATGTCACTTTTGTTTCTCAAATGAATGCAAAATGTCATGACTGGCTTTTGATCTGTTCATCTGTTAGGAAGGAAGAACATAGGAAACACAGAAATAGATTCAGCAACGTCCACATTTCCTTTTGCATTTAAACACTTTTTTTTAACACTAAACTGCTACAAATCAGATTGATGAATGACGTGTGAAGACTTAAGACATGCCTCCATGTAACAATGACATACAACTGAAAACAAGACTATTTCTCATATGTTTACGGACATCTCAGACGTTGTGTGGTTCTGCAAGGGTGTTGGCTTTACACTGTATGTTTTTTTGTTTTGCAGCAATAATTCATTTAGGTAATTGTTTATTTAAACAATTATACAATGTTCACCTTAAAAAAATAAATATATATATATGTAAAAATGAACATGAAACATGCTGAGAAACACGCTTCATATTTGTTATCGCATTGACATATTAAGGGTCAATATGTACACTATATAACAACATGTCATTTAAATGTAAATTATGACTAACGAGTTTGGTTCCAAAATGAGATAACTTTTTGAAAATGTTAAAAACTCATGTTTTATATCACGTTATACTGTTTTATTGTGATAGTGAGCTGTATTTTCTTAAATCAGCATAAATTAACTGCCTTTTGATTGAAATGAGTTGGATTGCACAATAAAAAACATGATTTTTGAAAATGTCGAACTCTTCAAAAAAACATATGTTCTATGATTGATATTGAGATACTGAACGATGTTCTTTCTTCTTCAGAAGTGATAAGAGAGAAGCGCTGCACGTGAAGCTCTGGTGTGTTTGTCTCGGTCCCTGAAGTTGAGGTAGTAGATTGAATAGTTGTGGAGTGTGAAATCTCCCTGTGAGATAACTATACAATCTACTGTCTTTCTGAAGGAGACCGGCTCAACTACACAACGCCCGTCACACAGCTGGACATGAAACAACTCACACTTGATGTGTGTCTCTCAAGATGAGGTAGTAGGTTGTATAGTTTACGGGACGGATCGTGTGCCATTCAGAGGATAACTATACAGTCTATTGCCTTCCTTGAGACGCACCGTGAGCTTACGATAGGAGTAATTACAGCATCTCAGACATCAGGATGTGAACTTTATTGCAACACATGATGCATTTACATGATGTATCAATAAAGATGTGTCTTATATGTGTTCTATATCCAAAACGACATGAATGCTTCTGTGGCTGACAGGCCCTCTGTACTTTCTGTATTGTTCTTTTTTAACTTAAAATGTTTCATAAATGATAAAGATTCTGTGAATGAACTTGTCAAGAGTAGTTTTCTGTCTCTATAAAGAGCTCTTTGTACATTCGATGATTTGTTGGATTTACATAATAAATGGTGTCAAGTAGGTTGCACACAAGTAAGTTGAGTATTTTAGACAATTAACAATTTAGTTGTATGAAAAAAAGAAATTTAAGTAAAGTTGAAAAAACATTTGTGAGTAAAATATTCCGATTGTATCAGTAATTTTAAGTTAAAACTACTCAAGATTTATACTTTTTGTTGTCATACATAAATTATATACAGACTTGCATGTAAGTCTAAACACAATGCGCAAATCAGATGAGAGGCATCTCAGTACTGGCATTAGCACAGTTACAGCTCATTGAATGATGCAATAGACATCATGGGTGCGCATGAACCTCTCACAGACTAAGCACATGTAACACTCTTCAAAACAACGGCAACCCTAAAACTAAAAAATACAACAAACTCTTTTAAACCTCAAATATAAATGAATGTTAAGCAGTAACAAGTCTTATTTCTTTATTGAAAAACACTTAAAGCCTAAATGAAGTCTTACGTAAATGCAATCCCCCTCAACCAGTCATGTTGAATTAACTTGTTTATGTGAAGTAAACTCAACAATAGGTCCAATATTATAGTGTGTTGCGTTCTACTCAACAATGTTAAGTTGACCAGTCAAGCACTTGTTAAGTAAAGTTGACCGATCTAAATTTTTTCATTTACTTGCATTCATTATGTACTGTGAACAAGGATGGGTTAAGTAAAACTAACAACAGCGACAGTTCATTTTTTTGAGTGTTGGTTGTAAAACTGTTGTAGCTGCTTTTGTGAAAAGCAGGATATGTGAAATATTACATCTAACATTTAATGTCCCACATGACACATGTTTATCCACATTAACATACTGTACAGGTGTGTGGTGTTTGGATGAACTACAGCAACACTGATAACATATCAACAGCTCAATATAAAACAACATGATGGTAAATAAAAATCATTTGAAATCATAATAAAATACTTTGAAATAGTCATAGGTTTTAATTGTGTTGAATGTTTAATCTTAAAAATAAAAGAGCTAAACATTAGCAACTATTTAGAACCTTTAACTTCCACGGAAGCTTCCTGTTCTTTACAGAGGAAAACATTGTACGGAGTATTAAAGAAAGAAGAAGTGTTTTTTTACGAAACTTTGACTTTAAATGTTTTTCTATAGAATTGCTGGAAAGAACACTTTTAGAACCTTTATTTTACGGAACCCATACTAGCTACAACATAGCTCTACACGTAGCTCTTATTATAAATACATTCATATTAAAAATATGTTTTAGCATAATGACAGAGATTTTTTAGGGCACAAATACCTCTTTTAAATTTTGGGAAAAAGTGCCCAAAATCTCACTGAACACTCAACTGGTCAAAGTTAAATATATTTGAAATGAAAAGTTAATAAAATTTGAATGAACTTGTGTATTTTAAATGAGCTTTTGTTTTTTTAATCGAGCAGAATTCACTCGCCTGCATTAAAATCCACCTGACAGATATTTCCATGACCGGCTCGAGTCTGAATCTCTGGAGTTCTGCTGATTCTCTCTTCCTGCTGCCATGAGCCAGTCACCTGTCTCCAAATCATACTAAACTCCGCCCTAATCTTAGGAACCTTGAAGGCGTACACAACAGGGTTGACTACTGAGTTAGCATGAGAGAGTATGACACCAAAATACATGAGAGAGGCAGACACTTGTGTATTCTGGCTATAGAAATTAATCGTGTGCATGATGTTTAGGGGAAGCCAAAAGACAACAAACAAAACCAAGACTAAAAGCAAAGAGAGGGCCAGCCTGTGTTCCTTTTGAGTATATGCCTCAGATTCAGCAACACCCGCTTTACCTCTTGACAGACTTCTAATTTTAAAAAAGATGTAACAATATAAAGCAATCATGATGAACAGTGGAGGAATAAAGACGCCAAAGAATATGAAGTTGACCATGAATGATGTGGGAATGACGGCTTTAAATTCACAGTTGAATGAGGTTGAGTTGAGTTCTTTCAAGGTTTCATGTTTGTACCATCCAAACATGGGTATGAATCCTAAGAGACACGCCAAAATCCAGCACACGCCAGCAAGCAGCCAAGACCAAGAGTGCCTTTTATTTACTGAAGACTTATACCTGACAGAAAATACAAAAAAAACCATGTCAAACAAAACAAATATTTGATCATCTTCAGTCAATTTCATCAGTCAATAAAAAATATTGTCTTGTGATTAAATAAATTAATATATTGCCACAATTATATTAACACTATTATACTGTTTATATTTTATGTTATTATATTGTCTGTAAGTCCACTGCAAATATGTTTGTGATTTCAATTTAACTTTATAATGCAGACATAGAGGCTGACACATATTCTATTCTATTCTACTCTATTCCTATTCCTATTTGAAATTATATTGCATTCCAATTCTAATTTCCAATTCCATCCCATTCCATTCCTCTATTCCTATTATATTGCATTCTAATTATATTCCATTCCAATTCCTATTTCTAAATCTAATTCTAATTCTAATTCTAATTCTAATTCTAATTCTAATTCTAATTCTAATTCTAATTCTAATTCTATTCCATTTCCATTCCAATTCCATTACCATTCCAATTCCATTCCATTCCATTCCATTACATTCCATTCCATTCATTCCATTCCATTCCATTCCAGTTCCTATTCCTATTCCTATCCCTATTCCAATCCCATTCCAATTATATTCCATTGCAATTATATTCCATTCCTATTCCAATTCCGATTCTATTCTATTCCTATTGATTTTCCAATTATATTCCATTCCGTTCCTATACCAATTATAATCCAATTCCATTTATTCCATTCCATTCTACTGTTTAGGGTACGTATTGGATTATTTGTGTACTACAAGCATACTGTGAGTAAGACTAGTGTTCCAAACATGATTGAATCATTTCAAAGTATTTATGTGTATGAAACAAACGTATCACTCACCTGAAGGGAATGCAGACTCTCAGGCATCGGTCCACAGCGATGGCCAGCAGGCTGAGCACAGAGGCCTGAAGCGGTACAATGAGAACACAACTTATAAAGAGACATAAACTGAATGAAGTTTCAATCTCCATTCCCTCGAGTACAGCGAGAGGAACAGCCAAACAGCCGACAAGAAAATCAGCCATCGCCAGAGAGACGATCAAACAGAAGGTGGACTGATTCAGAGCTCCACTCCTCCACACGGCAAACATCACCAGAGCATTACCCAAACAACAGCAAACCCCTATGAGAACTTCAAGACATATGAACAATCCACCCAAAGCCATGACAACAAGAGCTCATACAGACTGACAGAGAATTAAGAACATTTCCGTTCAAGTCTTATCTCTCAGCTAAAATAGCACTTCACACCCACACAAAAGTGCGACTTCAATTGAAAAAAAGTGACATCCGGTCATCAGTTCCATGCCGTTTACTCTGAGGCTCTGTTTGAAGTCTGAGATAGGGTTTGTTGAGGTGGTGCTGTAATGTTTTCTACATAAGTTAATTCACCCATGTTGACTCACTATTACATGACATGCTCTTAAAAGTGAAGTTTTATGAGCCATTTAATTCACTCCTGGAGATTTTACGATATTTTTCTTGATGGATTAAAGATTACAAGTAAGCTAATGGAAACACAAGCTTTAGTATAAACACACACTTCAGATTCACTGAACTATCAGCTGGTGGCGCTGTTGTGTTACATATCTCATTAAAGACAAACCAACCAACTTTTCTTTCGAAACAACAAAATCTAACATCTATATCACGAAATATACAAATAAATATGCAGATAAATCTTGAGTATCAACCATTTATATACATAAATAAATGAACTGTAACCTGAAGAAATCCACAGTAAACCAGGCCCCTCAGACACAATTCATGACAAAACAATCTCAATCTTGTTGCTGAACCACAAACAAGTTTATCTTTTGAGTGCTTTATACAATATAAGAAAGTTATCATCAACATCTCATCAAATCTCTCCTCAACCCTTCACAACTCAACAATCCAAGCTGTCTAGTTGTCATCGGTTTGTGTTCTCTGAGGATCAAAGCAATAACCCATAACACAACCCCAACACATTTACTCATTCTGTCTAAATAATGAAATAAACTCTCTAAAGGACTTACAGAGGCTTCTTCTAGGACTGATGTTTGATCAAACTACAGAATTAAAGCACAAATCAAACCACAGTATTAGTTAGGAGCGGAAAACCACAGACCTGTGGGTGTGCTACACATTCTTGTGCAGTGTTGCATTATCAAGCAGATGATGAGTCATGAGAGAAATATCATGAACAAACGCTTTTCAACGTTTATTCAACTTTGTTTTTTGTTAGTTGACTTCGCAGACACCACTCTTGATTTTAAACATTTATTAATAAATGCTGCAAGTAACATGAAGATGAATAAACGCTATAGTTATTGTTGATTGTTAGTGTTAGTTAACGCATATATTTATGTTAACAAATACTAACTGATTGTAAAGTGTTATCACTTTTCAAAGAAAAAAAACAATTCTCTTGTCCAGTTTGAACTGAAAGAGAAATAATTGAGTGTCAGGATGAAACAAAACATCACCGCACACAACACCACACAAACCAGCTGTGTGTTGAATGTTGGGCAGAAGTTGTGTGGTAAACAAACTTTAACAGTCTTGTTTGGTAACAGATGCACCGCAGAAATGACACTCTACACATTTAAACTCATTTTTGTAGTTTCCCTTTCTTTCTAAAATGACGACATGGCCTCAAACTGAGTTAAAAAACACAAAACACAAATGTGTTTATTTAGATAAAAATGCAGCTTTTGGGCACGCACACACTGTTTCTAAACATATTCACTTTCTAATATTTGTTGCGTGTGCTTTTTTATCAAGAGGACGTCCGATCTTTCTAACTCACCACCGCCGCCTCCTCTCAGTTCCTCTTGAGTTCTTCCTTCTTCTGCATGATGTCTGACAGCGAGAAGATGGTCTACACGCTCCTGGAGGTCCTCATCGCTGTAGGATGTTGCGTTGGAAATGTGCTGGTCATCTGGGCGGTCTGCTCGTGCCGGGCTCTCTGTCAGACCACCTTCTGTTTTGTGGTGTCTCTGGCTGTGGCTGATTTTCTGGTGGGTGCCGTTGCCGTTCCTTTGGCTGTGGTGGTGGATGGACGGGTCGAGACCAGTTTTCACAGCTGTCTCTTGATCAGCTGTGTGGTCATCGTGTTGACTCAGGCCTCCGTTCATTCTCTCCTCGCCATCGCCGTGGACCGATACCTGCGAGTTTATAATCCATACAGGTCCGTTCAGCTTTCATTCTCACACACGCTTTTACATTTAGGTTCAAACCGAGACTTGAATTGATCAATCTTGGAGATTAATTAACCAGGAAACCGAACTTTTACAGAATGTTTATTTTAACTAGAGCTGCACGATATCAAAGAAAAACATAACACGATTTACAATACAAACATGGTTAAATTTCACAAATCTATACTATAAAACTGAAAATAATATAATGAACATACACTTTTGACTGGGGGAAAAAAAGGCAACACTTTTGAGGTCTCACTTGTCTCTCTCATATGGAAACTAACCATAGTCTGTTATAGCAAAAGTGTAGTGTAGTATGTTTTATTGGTGTCTTGATTATCATTATAGTATTGATATTATATAGTAAACATGTTTTTTTTTGTAGGAAGATGATGGTTAATGTTCATAAAGGCTCTGAAATCTACATTCACATACAGCTTTAACTACAAACAATGTTTTTGAAGTTTTACAATCATTCAGTTTTTCCAAACACGAGAAAATGAATCAAGGGTTACGCTGCATTGAAACAATTCAGACAACACACTAATAGGGGGTTCACACCAAACGCAAATTAAGCGTTTTGCCCGAGTCAAATACATACAAAGTCAATGCAAAGACGCAAATAGACGAGGATTTGTGGCAATCTCCTCTTCCGCGCTGGTTGATAATATTTGTCAGCTCGCGCCACTCACGCAAACTATTCCCACAAGTTATAAAGACATGAAACTCGATTGTTTGGCGATACCAAACGTGAATTAAGCATTTTGCGTGAATAAATTACATACAAAGTCAATGCAAAGACTTTTATAAATGCAAACTAGCGGCAGGCGGTGCGATAATGTCTGGTTGAAAATATCTCTCAGATCGCATCACACACGTTAAATAATAACCTTTCCAGCCAGTTCTAAAGACAGGAAACACGATTGTTTGCATTTAGTGTGAACCAAGCATAAGGCCCGATTGACATTTTGCGTCTTTTCTGCGTACATATTCTTGGCATATACAGCAGGCGTGCGCAAATAGGCGCCGATGCAGTCGATGCGGAGCGCACATTTTTCTAAGCATGTCGGCGCTGCATCGAGATTGGAAATAGTTCAAATTTCTTGAGGCCTACAACCCAATAAAAGCATTAAGATTGTGTAATAACAATGACATCATCAGCAATATATGTCCGTCTCACTTTCAGGTACAGAGGAGCGGTGAGAAAACAGAACCTAAGGGCGGCGGTCACCGTCTGCTGGCTTTCTGCTTCTTTACTGGGTCTTATTCCTCTGTCCGGATGGCACAACCATGACACCACCACAAGCGTGAACTCTACTCTCAAGTGTCATTTTCTCACAGTCATTTCAATGTCTTACATGGTGAACTTTAACTTCCTGGTTTGCATCCTCTCACCCACCATCATCATGATGGCCATCTACGCTTTCATCTTCTGTAAGATCTCCAAACAGTTGAGAAGAGGAATCGGTGAGGCAGTGGAGTCCAGGACGTTTTATCATAAAGAGAGGAGACTGGCTCATTCGCTGGCATTAGTGTTGGCTCTGTTTGCCGTCAGCTGGTTTCCGCTTCACATCCTCAACACATTGACCTACTACACCAGTGTCAGCGTGCCACCTCTCCTCTTTCACATCGGTGTTCTTCTCTCTCATGCCAACTCTGCGGTTAACCCTATAGTGTACGCTTTCAAAATCCCAAAGATCAAGATTGCCTATAAAAACATCTTGAAGAAACTCACAGGCTCGAAGGAGAACCCGGATCAGATCAGTCAGACTTTAGATAACAACATCAGCAGCAACTCAAACAGTAACGTCAGGTATAGCATGAAAAACTCTCAGAAAGACAAAACGAACATCAATCAGGATGTTTAGCTGGGAAGTTGTGTCTAAAGATTTTTAATTGTTAAATAAGATATGTACAGCTCTTGTATTTTGTTTGCCCGTCCGCCTTTGGTGTTCTCGTTTTGTGTGAATTGTTTTCAGGTAAATCTACTTGGACTGTGAGCTAAATATTAATTTCAATACTTTAAATGTGATGTTTAGCTTGCATTAAGTTCTATGTGACCGCACTGTCTGCTCCAATTTCACTCAAAGTGACAATAAAGAATCTTGATAAAGCACAGAAAATGGTTGATAATTAAGTATTTTAAACTCATTTTCACCACGTCTGTATATCCTTCACACATGATTCATAAAAATCACATTAATGCAATGGGTCATCTTAACCATAATGTGTGACAAAACTATTCCATTGAATGAAATGGCTTATACAACATAAAGCAGACTGCTTTAAGACTTTGGGTCTCTGCACATACAGTCAGAAATTTTCATCTGCTTTTTTACATATTTGGCGCTCATTTGTACGGTGTCTCTGAATTGTCAAAACGGATGCGTTTACACAATTTCTTTTGTGTGTTTAAGTAGAATCTACTTTTGTGTGCGATTCCATATGAATTATCCACCTCCTAAATAAGCTATAAGTTCCCGTGAGATCAGGATGGTTATTCTGGTACATGCTTGATTATTCACATGTGCACACATCAGATCTGAAGTGGATTGAATTCTCTTATCAAAACCACAAAATGAATGTTGTCTCTAAAGCTGTCAGTTTGTTTTAGGTCTGATGGTTCTCGTCTGCTGATGGCTCGGTTGTAGTTTTCTTAATTGATTTACTGGCAACGGTCCATTAGACAGTGAATTCCAGGAGGGAGTGTTTGACGCTCAGAGAGAGAAATGTACTGGATGTGCTTCTGGATTTCTCAAAAATAACTCATAGTAACCACAGACCACTCTGTTCTGTCTCCTCTACAGACAGCCAAAGAGAAGAAACTGAATTGATGAGGGTCATTTAACACATTATTGCTCTTTCTAACAGGATCTGAATCTGTTCTGCTGAGTGAGGTTAAGAATGAATCAAATACCTATTTTGGCTCTGTGTTGAAAGACAGCGTCAGTTCTTAAAACCACACATCTTTTTTCCAAGAAATATTATACATGCAAATGTCATTTTTAACCACATCGCATGTGTTGCTCGACCCAAATGAATCAGACAGAGTACACGCTATATATAAGGTGATGCAAATTACAGCAGATCTACATGTTGTGCTTATGTATAGCACCCTTGACACCACATCATAAACATGTCTTGGAATTTTTTGAATTTGCAACATATAAATTATACCGTGTATATACAGTATAAACTTATATATGTTATGAAATAACTTGTTGATTTCATATATTGTAAGATATAAAAGAAATTGTTATGTCACATTAACTAAAAACACATATGTTAAAAACATTAAATGAAATGAAATGAAATGAAAACGTTAACGTATAAAAATCATGTTTGTTTTAAATCAAATATAAATCCGCAACTTGATGGGGTAAACATAATGAAATTATGCTGAGTAAACATAACTTTATTATGTGCAACCGATGTACATCATTTTTTTTCAGTGTATATATGTATATAAGTGTGTGTGAAGAGTTTGGTTTCAATATGAGATATCTCAAAAATCATGTTTTTATCATGTTATCATGTTATTATTGTGTTTTATTGTGTTAGTTAGTTGTATTGTTTTTTAGTTACTATGGCTTAAATCAAATCTGATAATGTATTAATTATATTAAACAAAAATTGATTGATCACTTCATTGATATATATAATCAGAATATGGAATGATGGCTTATCCTGTCGCTCATCGCTGTAAAACTGTTATGCATGATGAGAAATCTATCCCAGAAGCTTTGCATGATCGTCGGAAAACAAATTTCAGTTTGCATTTCATCTCAAAGGCTAAAGCCTGTTTTACGTATTGTATTTGACCGGACGCATGCAAATGACAAGGTCATCATGACATTTATTAATAAAAACACTTTTATATTTAGCAGATGGCTTTATTAAAAACAGACTTTACCGATGTTTCTAATCTCCTCGACAAAACTGACGGTTTCCTTAAGATGTCAACTTTTGTTTAAACATCAAAACATATCAAAACTGAAAAAGGCATCTGCATGATTTTAATGGAATGAAAGTAATCAAAGAGATTGCCTTATGAAGACATCTTCCAACAGTGGGCTACAAGAAGCACTTTTGCTGCATTGGACAATCTTAAAGTGGCTGAACATCACAAAGTTCTTGGCAAGATGTCACTATTTTTCATTACAGCATCAGGAGGTTTCTGGAAGACTTTGGATGAATACAGAGAGACGGTCCACTGTTTTACTCATCACACCATTCAACACTAAATCCATTCACATCTGCAAGATTAAGTGTGTTTTTCAACATCAAAGAAAGTCTCTTTAATATCTCAGTTGTTCCTTTTACTCTAGACAGAAAGACATCAAACAAAGCCCAGAAACTTTCAAGTCAAGATCTCCAAAATCTGCTCAAATATCAGAGATAAAATATAAACTCATCATTTCACATGAAATTCAAAGAGCTTCAATATCCACATCAATCTTTATATTTTTACTGAATGGATGATATTGTTAAATCTCCTGAGCTAGGAAGCAATAAAAACCTTCTAGTGTAGGATTTTAAAAGGTTCCGTATTTGGAAGCACATAAATGCTGAACATAAAACACTCTGAGAAGCCAAATGGACAAGATACAATAAAACCATCCACACGTCTGGACACAATGTTCTGATTCACTGTTTCTCAATTCAATCTTTCTACAGGCATGTTCATATTCTACAGCCATGTTCATACTAAAACAATGAGATTACTTTTGTGAAGAAGTATAAATGATTTCAGTAAAGAAATACTGTCCTTTTGTTTTTATCCAAAGGATTTAACATTCGGTCTAGGAAACAAACAATAAGTGTTATCTATAAGGTGTGCACATAGGAAAGAGTTTATATTTGTATCAAATATTTCTACATTTTTCGTACTTTAAATGACGCAGACAATAATAATGAGTCTGTCCAACACTGACAGTGAGAAACACAGATGTCAAATACATCCCTCATTACTGAAAGTCATCAGTAAGTGCACTATGAGCACTTCTTCTTGAAAAAAATGATCTGATGATGTCAGATTTCCCGTTACTACGTGGAGATAAAAACATGCGTGTTGAAGATTCAAATGTTGCTGAATAAACACACACACAAAGAGAAGAGAGAGAGAGAGAGAGAGAGAGAGAGAGAGAGCCGCAGTGACTACACCTCCCCTCTCATACCATACCATCCAGCAGCTTGTCCACAAGAGAAGGAAACACAAGTTAATAAAGATGCAGAAACACAAAAGGAATATTGAGACAACTCAGCAGACATCGAGTGACTCCAGATGCTAATAAGACTGAAGGACACATGAGATGGAGAAATGAAAGGAAATAGGCACAAGCAACTGAACACATCAAGATCTCGGAGAGTCATTGGGGAATAGAAACTAGCGTCAAATATGGCCAACACCACAACTCAAGAGGTCATAGAGAACGGGGAGAAAATAGATGTGATGTACATTACCATCGAGAGCACGATCGCACTGGCGTCAGTACTGGGAAATGTTTTGGTGGTGTTAGTGGTGGCCAAGAACCAGGGTCTGAGAGACCCCACCTTCTGTTTCATCGTGTCTCTGGCCCTGGCTGACATCGCCGTCGGTGTTCTCGTCATTCCTCTGGCCGTGGTGATCAGTCTGGGTCTCATGACACCATTTTACACCTGCCTCTTTATTTCATGTCTGTTAGTGATGATCACTCAGAGCTCTATACTGTCGCTGCTGGCCATCGCCATCGACAGATTCTTACGTGTCAAAATCCCCACCAGGTGAGTCGGAAACACATTGCTTCGTCAACAACCGTCTACACCAAGAGTTTACTATAGTAAAGTAGGGATTCGTAATGTTTACTACGGTGCTTTTAAATTGTAGTATGTAAATTAGTAAAGATTCGTTCATATTTACTATTGAAAGGTTCAAAAACACTCTTTACTGCGGTTTACTACAGTAAAAACTACAGTAAAATATCATGTGCTTTCCTGTAGCTCAGTGGTAAGAGCATTGTGTCAACAATGCAAGGTTGTTGGTTCGATCCCAGGGGATTGCAGATACCTAAATATAAATATATAGGATAATGCAATGTAAGAAGTTTTGGATAAAAGCATCTGCCAAATTCATAAATGTAGGATATAGGGTGTCGAAACAACAAAATAATGGTTAAACCTTGGTAAAAAAATGTTATGTTTTTAAATGGATTACTGCTTTTATATTACAGCTACAACAGCAATATAATTAAAAACATGTTCAATAAATCCTACGTAGTTCATTTTAATAATCAGAATTATAACTGACAGTCATATGTATATTATATATTGACATTCAAAAAGCATAACTAGCGTGCCAAAAAAATACCAAAAATGGACAAGAATTTATACAATTTTCTATTTTAACAACCTGTAACAATTTGTATAGACAGTATGTAGACATTTCTATAATGAAGTATTAACATAATTGTATTAATTGCATTTTAATAAGACCTCCCGGCTGGAAAAAAGCAGATCTCATCCCCCATTGACTACCATAGTATTTATTATCCCTACTATGGCAGTAAATGAGGAAATTTTTACAAATATCTTCCTTTCTGTTCAGCAGACATTTATACAGGTTTGGAACAACCTGAGGGTGAGTAAATGATGATAGAATTTTCATTTTTACTGAACTGTCCCTTCAAACACTTCTCTGGTTTGCTGTTCCCCAGGCCTGGTCAAGCTGGTTTAGCTCAAGACCTGCTCTTCTCCCACATGAAAAGTGTTTCAAAGCTCACCAACAGACCAGTATGACCAGACCAGTTAAGACCAGCAAACCAGTTTAGATTTGCTAAAGCCTTTTATTTAGCAGGGAAAGCACCTGAATTATCCCTGAGTCAGACTGCAGGGCATCCATATATCTGTTGATTTCTCTAATGCAAATAAAAGGGCTGATGTGAAGCTTTTAGCTAAATGAAAGTGGTCCTGCCTGTCGGGTTGAGTTAAGTCCACTGCTCTGTTAGGATTTTGGCAGCTGACCACTCATTTCCCTGCTGTGCGATACATGTTAAACTCACAAGCAAACACTGAACACTTTGAAATGAGAATATTTACTAGAGCTTCAACAGAATCCATTCTGGAATATCATATTATGGATCATTATCATTTCTTCAACCTCCTGTCAAACCTGTATGAGTGTCTTTCTTCTTCAGCACACAACATAAGATCTTTTGAAGAACGTTGATAATCGAACAACACTGAACTCCATTGACTTCCATTGTATGAACGCAAAACCACTGCGACATTTCTCAAAATATCTTCTTATACTCCACTGAAGAAATACTCACACACAGGTTTTGATGTGGGGTTGGAGCTAAACTCTTGTTATTAATGATCAGTCTTTGTATTGTTTTGACAGATACAGCACCGTGGTCACACAGCAGCGGGCATGGGTGGCTGTTGGCATGTGTTGGATTCTGTCCTTTCTGACCGGTTTGGTGCCCATGACCGGCTGGCATCGCAGCCCCCCTAAAAATGCCAGCACAGAACTCATCGAATGCCAGTTCATCAACGTCATATCCCTGAACTACATGGTCTACTTTAATTTCTTCGGCTGGGTGGTGGCACCCTTGACTATAATGGCGGGACTTTATGCCGAGATCTTTCGTATAATCCGACGACAACTCCTCCGTCGAGCTGAAGCCACTTTAGACTCCAGTAAGTACTATCGCAAAGAGCTGAATTTAGCCAAGTCCTTGGCACTCGTTCTCTTTCTGTTCGCTCTCTGCTGGCTGCCTCTTCACATCATGAACTGCATCGTGTTTTTCTGCCCTAAGTGCAGCGTGCCAAGGAGCGTTTTTTCTGTCGGCATCTTTATGTCCCACGGCAACTCCGCCCTGAACCCGCTGGTCTATGCGTTCCGCATCCAGCGCTTTCGAGACACACTGTGTCAGATCATCCAGCGATTCATACTGTGTAGAACCTCGACCAGCCCGATCCAGCACGATGCCGGACCGATCACTGAAAAAACGCAAGCTACCACTGAAAGACAATAAAAACTTGATGGCACCTGTAGACTGTAGATCAACACTGTGCAGCTTCGAACTTCTCTTCCTTGAATGTAATAAAATAGTTTGTGGTCCTACATGGCAAAATAATGCGCATTGGGTGATTTATTAGTTTTAAAGCATGCTGGGCATCTGACCAGTAGATCTCTTCACTGTGTAGATTAGGTTGTGGCAAGAGCAAGATGTCTGATTGCAAAACTGGTTTTTCATACATTCTGTTTTGACATCAAAGGACAAAATGTGTATTTTTCATGCATAAAAATACAATCCGAGAGTCAATCAATACAAAGAGGAAAAACCCAGTACGTGCCAACAGAATCTCATTGATATGCATTAAATGCTTTGCATTTCTGATCTTTCGCATCCAAACACAACATCTGGCTCAATGTCTCAATATCGGTGTGCTATTTTGTTAAGCCTGTTATTTCTGATATTAGTACATTTCAATGTAATTGAAAGTGTCTGCTAAATGACTGAGGCCTGGTTTCAAAGACAAGGCTTATCTTAAGCCAGGACTAGGATAAATTAGTATATTTAAATCGCTTTTATAAAAAATGCATTAGAAAAAACATCACTGGTGTTCATCAGTAAACAAAACAATGGCACGGACATATCTTAAGATATTTCAGGGCCTGTTATTTTCATTTTATACAGCTCAAACATTCATTTAAGTCAGTGAATACTCTCAAGGCTTTTCTGTGAAACCGCGCCTAAATGTGAACGTTTTAATTGAAGGACTTTTTATTATGAACAGTTTTGGTGCTGTTTTAGTCACTCGTTGATGTAAAACCCTGAGATACAAACATTTAAGAGCCACTGATGTCTATAAGATTTAACTGCTAACGTCTCTCTGACTAGGATGTTTTTCGTGAGAAAAAGACCCAGAAAGCTCACGTCTCCATGTGCGGTTGTCTTAATCTATTCCTATTTCTCCTAAAGTGAAAGTCTTGTGAGAATAAACACCTGAGCAATAAAAGTCTCTTCTGTGAATGGAATTGAATCTTACTAACAAAGAAATGTGTCATGTGTAAAGAATAGTGATTATTAAAAAGACATTTATAAAGCTTAATCTCAAATCTTTGTATCGATCTTAAATACCGTCTCATCTACATGCACATCTTGAAACATCAAGACATTCATTTGGACATTAATGCATGACAGAATTCACTCCTGCGTTTGAGTGACTAAATAATGGCGACCGTAAAAATTGTTTATATTATACATCAGGATTGGGTCTAAGATATGACTAGAAAGTGCCAAAGTGAATTGCAGAGGAACATCCTGCTGGGAATTCAATCAAACTTATTCACATCTGAACTGTAATTTACACAGACATACAAGTCAAGAGTGGTTGACAAGTGGTTTTGCTCTGCTGTGGTGACAGACAAACATGTTGATGGGTGAAACGCGACAGACTGAAAAACAGGAAGAATTCACACAGACGTAAACGTAAACCCTGACAGACATAGGAGCTAAAGCCCCCCTAAAGTTCTTTCTTAGCCCACCATAAAATATTGTAAGTAATAATGTAATCTGTACGATAATTCGAGATCGCTTTCTAGTCCTCTTTGAAAATCCTTATTGTGTGTAAACGGAGTTGGGCTGTGTTATTTAAGCGCATTCTTCACTTCACACAGCACATTGGAGTGAACGTCATAAAGAGATTAAAGTCACGTGGTGTGTGCGTTAACATGACATCTGCATCTTCGCCATTCTTTGTTATAAATGCATCTTAATATGATGCGTGAGCGATACAAGACACTTTCCCCACTATATCCACTGTAAAAACGTTTTGTCTGCGTTCACCCCTCGTCAACTAACGTTAGTTATGTTACCTCCTGCTAAATGAAAGCGCTTCACACCAATGACGTCATTCTTTAGAAAACGATCATGATGATGTTGTAGTGCACATAAATGTGTCATTCATGATATAATAATACAATAATGATATACTGTTGCAGATTTACCGATTCATGTGATATTCTTTTGATTAACAATAACTTGTCTTTTTGCTTTTTTCATATTCTTTCTTAATTATTTATTTGAGTAATGTAAACAGTATGTGGTGCTTACAGTGTGGCTCTCTCTCTCTCTCTCTCTCTCTCTTTATATATATTTATATATTTATATTTATATATCTCCTCATTGAAGGTTGAGCACCTATAAGTGTTTTTTCTTAAATCTTATAGCTGAATGTTAAATTGAGAACTCTGAAAGAATCTATTAGAAAAAGTGTTTAAATGCTTTTACTTATAAAGAGAAAACAACGACGAAAATATTGTGTTAGCGTTTTATATCGAATTAAACAAATGAACGTGCTGATTTATATTATAACATTCCATATCACTATTAATATCCCTGATAAAAATTAATGATGTGGTTTTATTTCGTGTGTTTAATCTACAAATTATAAAATGAGGATCTTACCTGAGAATTGTCGTCTGTAGCTACTGTACTGACACCTCCTCAGGACGGAATGTTACACACCTGCCGCTGCTTCATGATTGTCCCACGCGCAAATTACTTCTTATTTTAACTGAATTAAAGCATATTCTAGGTTTCTGTGGAAAAAAATCTGCTAAAACCACTGTTATAAAGTTAAGTGTGTTAAACTGCGTTATGTTGTGTCGAATCTGCGGCGCAAAACGTAAAGGTCGCGATGACGTCATGCGCCGTTCATCAGCTGGAAGTTTCGTCTCCGATTTAACTCGTTATTATTATTATAAGCGCTTTACTAAACCTTAACCTGTCAACTCAGCGTGGGATCACGTTACTGATTTGTCGTGTTCGAGGTTTGTATTTTCACCACGTTTACTTACGAGACTCGCAAACACACGTCAACGAAGGCGAAGATTTAGCGAGCTAATGCTAATAAACAGTTAGCTTGCCAGTTACGCGTGTCGTTTTGTTTTTTTTGTTTGTGTTTATGTCTGTAAACAGTAGTTAACATCACACTTTTATCGTCACATCAACTAAATGTCAAATTGTGTCGTTGTCACATATTGTGTGGGTTTACGTTAGTCGTGACATATCTCGTGCTTGTAGGAAGCTGTGAAAGCTAACAATTGTGTTTATGATATTTTGTTATAATTCTTGGTGGTTATTTCGTTTCTTTAAAACTGAGTACACAACACACGGGTAACTTAGTTAAGTCTAGTCTATGTACGATGGTAAGAGTTGTATTTAGTTCGCTTAATAAGACTTAGGTGTATAATCGCGATTTTCATGATATCATCACTCAAGTATCGTACGAAAGAAGCTCGCGAGGGCTGGGTCAATATTACGATGACCTCATTGAGAACAATCTGAACTTTATCTTGTTTCCATTCTAAGAATAAGTTAATGACTGGTTGTGTCATGACATAAGGAACAGAGATGCTCAATACTTCCTACATGCTCTGTCATTGTGTCAAGTATAACTATGCACAGCTGCTGAAGATGTTTATGGCATTATCAGCAATAGACCTTGTACTTAAATTGCTGTTTTCTTTATAGATTTTGGAACACGTCTCAATTGTTTGCCTCTCTTCTTTTCTGCAGCACATATCTTCAAGCTACTTTGAAACCACTTGCAGAGTCTGCCTGGGACACCTCTTGTCCCTGACATCTGCAAGATGTCCAGTCATTTCCGCAGCTACATCTGGGATCCGGTCCTTATCGTCTCTCAGATTATTCTGATGCAGGCCATCTACTACGGCTTCTTGGGTTTGTGGTTGGCTGGTGTTGACGGTTTGGTACAGACCAGTAGATCACTTGACCAGATATTCAGTTATGAGGTAAGTGCTTAAAGTTAGATTAGGGCCAGGTTGCACAAACTGTTGAAGATAGTCATCAATTTTTTTCTTCAAGACCGGTCATAACTTCTTTAAATCAATTACATAAAAATATAAATTGCTCTAAATGAAGGATTACTGATTAATCCTAACTAACTTCTAGTCAGTGACACTTGTTGTTTAGACACATGCTGCATTCCAAATGACATACTACACACTATGCACTTAAACCATGTAGTGTATGAATTGTAAAAGGGTTGTATCGTCCCAAATGAAATACGAAACTGTTTTATACTGACCGGAAGTATATCGGTTTCCCAGACGAGTGCAAATGACGTGTGTGAATAAAAATCAATTTATAAATTGATTGTAAAGGTAATATAGTATTCATGTGTTTTGCCCAGCATTACTTTAGGCATCATCAGAGATTGAAGCGTTATCATTCTGCAGGAGAGTTTTTCTTGAGCCTCGTCACAACATAAGCGAAACTACAACCGATGAGTGCGTGAAGTGTCCACAGTTTCACACTTCAAATTTTTGGGTTAAAAAGTGCATCATCCGGGTACTTAAAGTGCATTTTCATTTGAGAATTTTCAATGTGAGCGGACTACTCACACCATTAATACTACAAAATGGCGTAGAATAGTGCATAAGTGCGTGATTTGGGACGCACCTATAGTCTTAAAATTGCAGCTAAATTTATGCAACTGTGTATGCCCTGGGTCGAGTTCTTTTGCTCTTGGGGTAAAAATATTCTTTTTGTAGATTGAATATAAACAAGTGTCACACATGGATGTAGCTATGCCTAAATCTGAAGTAAGTGCATTCTTCTGTATTAATGTGTGCACGTGCTTTCTACTTCTGAATGACAAACAACTGGTTGGCTTTTTTCAAGGTGCTTGGTTTTTCAACAACACAAGGTCGCCTCTCGATGATGGGGTTCATTCTGAACTCTCTCACAAGGTAAGTTTATGTTTACGACCTGTTTGTCTAAACATCGTTGGTTTTATGGCTAAATCTTTATTTTTCCGCTAGTGCTCTTGGCCTGTGGTTTTTCATCCGACGTGGAAAGCAGTGCTTGGACTTTACCATCACGGTGCACTTCTTTCACATGATTGGCTGCTGGATCTATAACGCCCACATGCCGGCAGCTCTGTCGTGGTGGTTGGTCAACGTGGCCTGCATGGCACTAATGGCTGTGATTGGCGAGTACTTGTGCATGCGGACAGAGCTCAGAGCCATTCCAGTAAACACTGCACCCAAATCCAACCTATGAGAAGTCAACAGAGACAGAGAGTGAGCACAGCTGGCATGTGTGATGCTGAAGCCTCGGACTGGACTGGCGTGTGGACTAATGCTGCTGTGGTTTTTGCAGAGTTTCCAGATGGAAGGATAACAGGCCCTGAGGGGGAACAGAAATGCCTGGGTTTTAGTGATGTAATAGTCACCTCACTGTATTTAATCAAAATCATGTCTAATGGCGGATGGAGCGTTAAAAGCTCGGAAAGGACTTCGCATTTTCAAGCAGTAATGTTTGGCGTCAATAATGATCAACTGGGACTTCTTTAACTAGCATTATTTCCCAGTTCTCATCCATTTAAAGGGATTGTTGCCATTTTCTTGTTTAGGACCAACATTTTTACATTAATTATAGAAATAATGACAGATATGGTTTTACTTGTGCAGAATCCTCCTAGGTCTTGCGTCATCGTGAGAGTAAAATATGGTGTGATACTGAATGCTTAATGGTTACAATAAACATTTATGGTGTCTTAAAGGTCAAGAGTCACACTATTGTGAATTATCAATTATTATTGTGTATTATCATTACACAATAACAATAACTTTGCCTGCATTTAATGTTTTGATTTAATGCTGGTTCATCTCATTATACTGTTCACAACAAAAACTGATTTAAAAACAAGTGTTGCCTTAGATATTTGTCAAGTTTTGACCTCTTATTTCCTCATTGTGTATGCATTTTCACTTGATAAATATCCCGTACGACATCATGTATTGAGATACGGGTTGAGGTGCATTCTGTTTTCCATTTCAGATTGGCGTGAAATAAGTAAAGAGGCAATAAAGGTTTTTGCCTATAACTTGATGGTTCGCTGTCTGCAATTAAGTAATTGGAATACACCATCTTATGTCAATTTTATGTGTAAGTGATGTATACAGTGCCCTCCACTATTATTGGCACCCTTGGTAAATATGAGCAAAGATGGCTGTGAAAATAAATCTGCATTGTTTCTCATTTTGATCTATTATTTAAAAAATCTACAAAATTCCAACATTTCATTGAAGCGAGACACTTTGAAGTATAGGGGGAATATCACATTGTAAAAAAAATATTCCATACATGTTGGCCTCAGTGATTGACACCTTCGTATTTAATTCACTCGGCAACATCAATTTATAAGAAAAACAGCTCTGAGTGTTTTCTTTTCTGTCGGATGAGGTTTGAGAGTCATCTGAGTCAATTCTTCCAAACAGCATTTCTCCAGATCCTTTAAATGTTGGTGCTCTCTTATTTTCAGTTCATCCCCCTCATTTCCATAGTTTTCAGATCAGGGAACTGTGATGGCTATGGCTGCATCTTGATTTTGTGCTCTGTGACACATTTCTTGTTGAGTTTGATGTTTATTTTGAACCAATGTGCTGATGGAAGATCTAACCAAAACCCATTATAATATTTCTAGCAGAGCTGGTCAGGTTTTGATTTTTATATCTGTTGGTATTTGATATAATACATGATGCCATGTATCTGAACAAGATGTCCAGAACTTCTGGTATAAAAGTAGCTTCACAACAATAAGATCTGGTGGTGTATTCAACTGTGGACATGCGGCACTTTTTTATCCACCAAATCTTGTGTTATTGTGTTAACTCTCATTTCATATGGCCATAGAACCCAGTTCTGTTTGAATTTCCAGTATGCAGAAGAATTTGCTGGAGTTTATTTTTTTGCATGAGACCAGAAGATTTGTTTCATGAATTTGTGGCGATGGATGTTTATCTTTATTTTAAGGCAGGTGCATGTTTAAGTTCTGTTTACACTAAGTAAAATGTACATTTAGTTATTTTGTGGATGCTTTTATCCAAAGCGACTTAGAGAGTTCAGGTGCTAATACAAAGTTAGTAGTTTGAACAGAAGTTAGACCAAAACTTGTTTAGAGACAGAGAGAGAGGGTTAGTGTTATCCATTTCTTAGTGATATGCTGTTTACACTCACCGAAAATAGCTGTATTTTCTTTGGATTAAGTACTAATAGTAGTTAGACGCTTTTTACTTATAAATAGTGGCAGATAACATTACCACAGTATTGTTTTGCATTAAATATTATGCAATAATGACAGTTTAAAAGTCATTGCTGCACATAGTGGGATATAGAATTTCTAGGCTTTCCAATAATAGTGGCCAGGAAGTATTATTTAATTAAATTTAGTTGGAAACAAGGCAAATTTATGATTACAGCCTTCTTTGCTCATATTTACCAAGGGTGCCAATAATAGTGTAGGGCGGGGCACTGTATTTCCTGTGCTAACTTTGAAACACGCGTGTTGAGCACTTTCTGACTAACCCTGATATAAATACTTGCATTAAAGCATTAACTCACTTCATGAAACAAAACATCACTGGACGATCAAGTTGACACTCGTGTTACCACATTTAACAATCTGTGTTGCAACACTTTCGCCACAAGTTCTGCTTATGTGACTTTAAACCTCGAAGTAAACAAGCTAAAAAAATCTGAGTGAATATTGCAGCTTGATTTTAAAAACTGCAAAAATCTTCTCGTTCTTGAGAAATTGTTTTGTTTCAAATATGAATAACTGATATTTCTTAAAAATAATAAGTTTCCATGTTTCCAGAATAAAATAAAGCCCTGCAAAGCCCCTTTATTTGTCATGTTCAGAGAATTGCTAAAAATGAAGCATAAATATATATATATTTCTTTGCAGTTTTTTGCATAGTAATCTAGTGTGTATCTGTAATCAGATTCTAATTACTGTACTACAGTAGCTCGCCTTAAATAATTTTACTAAATTAAATACTTTTATTAAAGATTTATTTAATGTTTTTTTTTATTCAAAAACTATTATAACGTTGGAATCCTTGTAAGACAAGTCGCTGTTCGGTCACGTTCCGCCAAACCTCAAGATGGCGCCAGCGCGCGCAACCCGATCAGTGACGAGAAAGACGTGACGTAACGGACGCGCTTGATTCTTTTTCCGGTCATTGACGCTCCGCGCTGCTGTGTTGCGACGATGCCGAAGTGAGTCGTGCTTAATTTTTTATTTATAAGCGTTTATGGTAAAAGAAACCGTGCATTTTAGTGTTTATAACTTAAGTAATGTGGTTGATAAAAATGAATTATTTTAAACGAAACACGGAGAAGATTTTCTCAGGGATGGACTATCTGCTCATGCCAATCTAACGTTAGCGTTTGAGTTTGCTAAATAAACGAAGTTGTCTTTTCATTCTTCTTCATTTATTTAACGTTTTTCATCAGTTATTAGCACTGTTACAGATTCAATGTATTAAAAAGCATATAAATATGTTTCAAATATAATTGTAGTATCAATAGTAAGGCTCGTTGTTTGTTACTTTTTGTCTTGCCTGACGCAGATTTTATTGTGACTATTGTGACACATACCTCACACATGACTCGGTAAGATGTAGTTTTCTCTCTTAATATGTATAAACATTACTAATTTTGTGTAAAGACGGTAATCATGTTTGTGTATATTTTATGGTTGCAGCCATCTGTGAGAAAGACACACTGCAGCGGACGCAAACATAAAGAAAATGTGAAGGATTATTACCAGAAGTGGATGGAGGAGCAGGCACAGAGTCTCATTGACAAAACGAGTGAGTGATCTCTGATTCTGATGATCATAACACACACACACACACACCCTTCACACTGGCGTTTCATTCACGTGATTATTCCCTCACTGGGGAAAATCACTCTTATTTGACTCATTTTCTACAGCACATTGTTTAACGTTTTCTTTGGATCCAGTTTAATATGTATTTTCTGTGTGTGACAGCGGCTGCCTTCCAGCAGGGTAAAATCCCCCCCACGCCGTTCCCCGGAGCTCCTCCACCTGGTGGATCCCTACTGCCTCATCCAAGTATTGGTAAGTTTCAGAGTTCAACAAAGAATCCAAGACATGGAGACTGCAGTTCATTGGGTCTTTGCATGTACACAGCACAACGTCAAGTCAGAGGCCGCGTTAACCGAAAATGATCCGTTGTTGATGGATTTTTTTACTATTGCCGGAAAAATCAGAAGGCCTTTTGATGGACTACAATAAGGGCAAATTGTAACTCCCCGTTTTGTCATTTCCCTTCATTAGAGCGTGATCGTAGGCTACTACACCTGCTCGGGACAGGATGGGTTTCACATTCATTAGCATAACAATTCCTGGTCTGTTTTGGAAGACACGCGAGCTGTCAGTGGTAGGGATGGGTATTGTTGAGATTTTAGCGATACCGCTTAAAGATACCGGTACTTATCAAGAATACGCTCTATACTTTAATGCAAAAACACTTGATGTGAATAGATGTAAAACATACTAAGTATCTGTATTACAGCTGAGCTTTAGAACTGCAGTTTACAAATGCTTCAAACAGAAAATGCCACATAACAAAACGTGTGTGTGTTCCTGAGCATACCACTTGCGGCACTTAGCATGTGTATAGGAGCACATCATAATGTCATTCAACATATATACTATCACTGTGGTTATTTGGCTGGTAGACCCTATTTCTTTTTTTCCTTTCTGTTTTTAGGTCTACTTAAATTTAAGTACGATATGATGTACGATATACAATAGAAGTAATATATTTTAATTATATCTTCTACTTTTTATCATTTTGAAAAGCTTGATATATTGAAAGCAATGTTTTAACTTGTTCTCAAATAAAGGACTTTTATTTTGACGGGTTGCCGCAAAAAAACCCTTAACTGTCAGTGAGTGGGGAAAATGTCTCTCCCCACATCTGCTTTGTTCAGTGAGCAGCAGAAGCAGCACATTCATGGCTGCTTACTTTTGAGTGAATGAGTACAAAACACCATTTACAAGCACCTGTCATTGTTACTGACTAGACAAATGAACATAAACGTTTGTCTGTAATTTTATGTCCGTGTTGTTTGGTTACTTAAGTCTACAGATACATTAAGTATATAAATAAATATATACAACAATGGCTTTATTGGACATTCACTTGTATTTAAATACAGCAAGTTCCGACAGTAAACGCAAGTACAGCGTGATGACGTCACTTACATGCTAATAACATGCTGTAACACCACCTTGAACCATAGTGACGGGTATCAATAGATTATGACAGATTTTTTTTGAGCCTATGTGAAAATGACAAGCTATAGAAATGTCAAGTTTCTAATATAATGGGAGCTAAATGGGACTGAATGTGACAGAAATGTAGGTTGTAGTGGCGTAACACTTTATTTTTTTTCAGGTGGACCTCCAAGACCGGGTATGTTACCAGCCCCACCAATGGGTGGCCCTCCTATGATGCCCATGATGCCCCCTCCACATGCCATGATGCCTGGAGGACCAGGTATGACTTGTTTAGATTTGCATGTTGCTCATATGTAATGTGTCTTCGCGGTAAACTTCATGTTTATAGCAGTCTGTAATTATTTTCTCTCTGCTTTTGCTTTTTAAGGTCCGGGTATGCGGCCACCAATGGGTGGACCAATGCAAATGATGCCTGGCCCGCATATGATGCGACCTCCCGTTCGGCCAATGATGTTGTCTGTTAGGCCTGGAATTGTGCGACCCGATCGATAAAACTACCGCTTTCCCACCGCTATTCACAGATCAAGAAATTGGCCAAACAACTGCACTGGTTTTACAGTAGATATAAGACTTTTGCAATGACTTGCGTATGTGGATCAAAGTTTGGTTCAGAACATTCTGGTGACTAAAATTAAACAAAACGGTGAACTTTGCATTGGCTTGCGCCTTCATGACAGACTTTGAGGGAGCTATGGAATGGATTTGTGTATGATGTGTTTATTATACGTTTTAATGTTTTATTTAGCGACTTTGTCAGGGTTTTTCATTTTTTTGAGAAAATAAAAATAGAAACCTATTTTGCCTTTGTGCTTGTTTGTGTTTCAAAGTGAATCGTGTATCTTGTTTTTTTTATAAAGTAAATGATCTCAATAACAGCAGCTCCTGTCGATTTAAAATGCAGGAAAGTTGAATGCAGGTGAAAGACACACAGGTAGAGCAAAAATTCAAATTGAATTTATTTGTTCAATGGCATTGAGACAGTCAAATGATTGTTTCTTAAATAGTTGCAATGAACATACAGAACAGTATGAACATTCCGAATGAAAGTACATGGAATCGACATCTTTTAATCATAATTCACCTTCAACATAGGCCAACAGTGGTGTTTAAACCTGTGTTCAAGTGCATTCGTTCAGCCCTGATCCTCATGGATTTTGACATCATCATGCCAAAGAGATGATACTGCTAATGTCATCAATGGATGTTTGCTCAAACTAAAAGTAGTTCAAGTGAATTCAGAGAAGGTGGTGAGAAGAACTGTGGCCTGAGGGGTTTTGTGTTTTTTTTTCCTGTAAATCAGTCAGACGGTTTCACTGCAGCATATGTTCCCAGATTCACATCAAATCAAATTATAAAGTGACGCTTGGACAGCGAGTCTTTGTGATGCGTGAACATAAAGTGACATTAAATCGGACTCCTCGCTTCATATTGCAAATCAATAGCCTAAATCTGCTACATCTCTGCTGTTTCACAGTAAATCACATTGCATCAGCCACTGGTTTGAAAATAGTGTCTTTTTTTGTAGTTGATTTTAAATAGAGCATTCTTTTCTAAACATGTTTCCATCACAGACTCGCAAAGTTCTGACACATCACACGTCTTCATCAAGCAGTTTTCAACAGATCTCGCTCGTGTTTGCTGTGTTTTCTGACGCTCGCTCACAAAGTCCTCGATGAATAAAATAAACCAAAGTTCAACAGACAACATTGAACACAAATGTTCACACAGTGCTCAGGACAGAGTTCAGCTTTTTTTTTGTCTTTGGACAGCAGTGAAGTAAAAATTACTTTTTTCTCATTTAAAGATATAAAGTGTGAAATCTCACAAAAATGGGCAAGAAATGTCCGAGCCAACATTTTCAATCCAAATTATTACCACCACAATGCATGAAAAAATCTTATCCTGTTACGCATAACAGGATATTTTGTACTGTAACTATTTTGTATTGCAGTAGCAAGAATGCCCTTTTCCCACGATTCTGCCACAAACGAATCTAAATGTCAAAAAAAAAAGAGGCTCTTTTCATGCAATATATATATATATATGTTTACATTGGTTGTTATAATGAGCCGGACATTTCACTGTTTGACAAACTCAAATTCAACTTCACCCACATTCATGCTGAATTGGAGTTTAGTATTTGAGGTTCATATTCACACCAACAGCACATCAGGTTTTTTTTAAGTAAAAGTTATTCTGGACAGTCGCTCTCATACGGCAGTTAAGTGCTACTATAACCTCTCTCTCTCTCTCTCTCTCTCTCTCTCATCTCTCTCTCTCTTTCATCTTTCTCTCATCCCATTTGGATTCACACACAATGTTTCACCTGATTGGCCTTCCATTCACACCTTGGTGTCCGGAAACTTGAAAGGTGGTGTCAGCTACACAAGGAGAAATATATTGGAATTCTGTCTGAGCCACGACAGGACAATGCAAAGAACATAGCAAATATAACAACATGATAGAATACACATCAAAATCACATTAAACATGTGACGGTGCGAGTGAAATGGATTTGGAGCATCTTTGGATAATTTGGTTAGAAAATGATACAAAACAATGACAAACAATAATAATGAATGATGGGAGAATGAATGACGATGTGCAACACAGTCACAAAGCGAATCAGCAAAGCGTATGATTCTGTCCACAACAAGAACCAAACGTACACACACGACACCATTTAAGAGTGACAACCGCACTTAAAATGAACAACATTCATTCGGTCTGTTTGACAGAAGTGACTCCTGGATTTGGGAGTAACTCGGGTGGAGACGATCAGGTCAGAACATGTGCTTGTCTTTATTCATTTGTAGCAGATTTCATGTTAAAAACACAGACTGGATTCTTTAGATCTGAATTTGGTTGGAGAATGCGGTTGTGACTTGTGTGAGACGACCACATTGATCTGCATAGTGTGCGTGTCCTTTGAGACGAGACGGACATCGAAACAAAACATCAAATATCATCTCATCCAACATTTGTGAATAAATCAAGTTTGATAAACATCCGGTTCATTTCACAATAAACCTACAGCTGCTCTCTAGCTTCAGTGCTTGTGTGTTCACCTCATCATATTCTCTTTTCACAGTTACAGCAAAAATGACCACATCCTTCTTATGTTTACCAAAATGTTTGTTTCAATCTCCTGCAATGTGGAGAAAATCACAAAATGAAGAAAAGATGATATGAAAACACATTTACTACGTGATGCCACGGTTACAAATCTAGAAGTTTTTTGATCATCGTAATCAATCTCTTCCCATAAGAGAGACATCAGAACGGGAATCTAGATATTAATATAATGTTTTAATTCTAAAAAATCCCCACACATTTAAAATGCAAATGTAAACAGGCGCCATCCTCTCATCCTCAGATCTGCAAAGCGTGCTGAGACAGAAGGAAGCACTGGATGTAAACTGACACGATCTAACTCTATCTTCTGTAAAAGTGAAGGACCGCTGGGGAAAATGTGTGGTGCTATGATCCAGCGATGGGAGAAAAGTGATCTAGTGCTACAGGGCTCAGGGACCGTCGCATTCGTGATGATGAACGCATGTAAACATGAGAAACTGTGTTGGTATTGCTGCTGCAGTTTGTGGATCGACTGGTCCTGCCGACATGAAGAAATGCTACAAGTGTTCAAGCCACCCGCAGGAGTTCGGCGGTTATGACAGAGAGCCCTCTGACACGAGGAAGCGAACCGTAAACATTCAGCGTGATCTAGAAAACAGGGAAGCTTTCTGAGGCGGTTCTGATGGTGATGGAAGAGTTAGAGAAGGCTGGTTATACGCCGCTCGTCGGTCAGATAGACGGAAAGGGAAGGTGCAGATTTGGGGTTCTCCGAGAGGGAAACGCAGGCAGGAGCGGGGACGGGAGAGCAGTCTTGCCCTGAGGGAGGCTACACATCACAGTGAGAAGGCACGGGGCACTAGAGTTCACGGGACGCAGGGTTGATTCAGGACGGCAGGGGGGATCGGATCAGAATATGGTGGTCTCGTACTTGGTGCTACTCGAGGGTCTGGAGGAGTCTCGGGGTTCGAAGAGCCAACTGGTGCTGCCCGACGACTGCAGGTCCGTCTCGGGCTCCAGAAGATCCATGTGACGCTGGAGGAGGAGCGGAGAGTAAGACTGCAGGAGAGAAGGCAGCCAACGGAAAGCCAACATCACATCAGCACATGTGAGGAGACTGACACACTGAGCACATGTCTGACAGCACTGATGTCTGCTGTCTTGAGTTTATCTACTCAGAACACACTTCATTCTTAAACCCAATTTTTACTTCTGCGTCGGACCTACACAGTGGCATATAGTGTAAAAAAAATCATTAAAAAAATACATTCCGTAAACTGGAAAATCAGAAATATACTGAAAAATTATTATTTTTAAAAAATAAACTGTAAAGAAAAGAAATCTTTTCAGCCATTTTCTGTAATTTTACGTTTTTGGCCGCAATAAAAAAACATATAAATCTGTGAAAAACAGTCAAATGTAGTTTTTTTCACATATTACGTGTATAATCTGTAAAAAAATAACAGAAAAACTCTGTTAAATAATATTTTTTCTGTAAAGTTGTAGGATATAGGATATATGTTCAATTGTTTTCTTGTAAATGTGTTGTCTTTTTCTGTAATTTTATAGTTTTCGACTGTATTTAATGTTAATATTATTAACACTAATAAATATCATGTAGAAAATCTGTAAAAAAAATTACAGTGTATGCAGGTCAGATGCAGAAATAAAAATCATAATTAATCGATACAACTGTTACTGTTGCTGCAACTAAACAGCTGCACAATATTCTTGCAAATCATTATGAAAATATTTCAATTTAATAACACCTTTTTATCAATTGCAATGTATCTGACAAGATGACAATCAATGAAGAGAATCTGTGACATACAAATCTAATAATCTGACTTCAATCATAAAGTTCAGTTATATTTCAACCCCACTAAAAAAAAGAAATTCTAATGCGCAGAGAGTATAAAGCCTTATTTTAACAACATGTTATACAATCTGTTTTTACATGTAAAATATTAATCAAATAAATATTTAAAATGACATTATATAAAAGAGAATAGAATTGAATAGATTTATAAAATATATAAACGCACTATAAAAGTGTTTAATACCTTAAATAATATAAGACTCCATGAAACATAATTTACTTTGATTTTGTGGTGAATTATGACCGGCTCTGTTAGATTTCCTTATTAAATAAATAAAGTCATCCTCAGGAACATCACCGTTTTAAGTTTGTGACCTGTTGCTAGTGTCAACCAAACATGTGCATGAGGGGAAAATGTGTGGATAACAGTGAACGTTGAGAACATAACAGGAAAATTAGTCAAGTGAAAAGGTGGCAGGGTAGAGAAAGTGAAGAATGAGAGAGAGAGAGAGAGAGAGAGCAGAACCTGAACTCCAGGGCTGAGGGAGGGCAGCGGAAGGTAGGAGGGGCGGTGGGCGGAGCACGTGTGACAGTAACAGCAGCGGGATTCAAGCACAGGTGCACCCTGGGAAGGACACACAGATTACAGGTTTACAGAGGCAAACTGAAGAAGACATTTAGGAGGTGACCCATCTATGGGGACTGGTGATGACCACGGCCTAAAGGGCTCATTCACCCAAAATCACACTCGCTTTCACATGTCAAACCATATCATCAAACCGTTCTCCTCCATCCACAGTCACGCATGAGCCCCTTTGATTTTTGGGTGAAGAGTTTCCTTTAAAGCCTCCTTATAACAGCACGATGAGGATCTACACAAGCAGTCAAGACTTCAGCTCATCAAATGAGAGATGTGAATCGGTTTAACTTCAAAATCAATGAGAATGACATCCAATCACTATAGGCCTTACAGTAGAGGACATATTTAGACAAGAAATGAGGATTAGATGAAGCTAAAGCATGTGCAGTACTGTGAATATATTGTGATTATATTGATTTACATTGAGCTACAGCGGACAACAGACTTCATTCACCAGCAACTTAAACAAGGTTGTGAAGGATGCATTTATATCTATACAGTAAATACAGGGCTGGACTTAAAGGACTGGCCGATGGCCCGGGGGCAGCATGGGAGATGCTCGGGGCAGTTGAGAGAATTGTCACTTGCCCGATCGGGCTGGTGTTGTAACGTCATGGGAAATTATCTATATTTATCTATATATTTGTACGTTTTTAAGACTATCAAATATTCCCAAGAAGATGCAAAAGAGGACAGGATTCCGTTCTCACTGAATTGAGGAATTTTGCGAAGGAGCAAAACGCATGTGGAGACAAATCGTTTATGTTATATTATATTAGATCCGTGCAGCTCTTAAAGGGGTAGCAGCATAATAAACGTCTCAGTTTGTTCATCAAACAAAAACACTCACTGCTCTTCACTGATTCTATTATAATTTTAGTAAGGTTAAATCAATATTATATTTAAAAAAAGTGAAGACTATAAAGTATTTACATTATTTAACTTTTGTCCCTGATATTATTACTATTATTAGATAATTCAAATGCAATGATTATATGTTGTGTGTTATTACATGTATCTGTGGTATTGCTCATACTTTGATTACATGATCTTATTTTATTACTTACTGATTAGTTGTCTTCAATAAGGTTTGAAATGTTGAATTAAAGGCTAATCATTTTATGGTATCATACCCTTTTATATTAAGATTACATAGGTAATACAAAAATAACTAGATATTATTTAATACATTTTGTGGTGGGGCCGGTGAATATTTTGGCAGGGCTGGTAAAAATTGGAATCATTTGCCCGATCGGGCCGGTAGAAAAAATCCTTATCAAACTGCATTTGGCTTGTTCTGATTTACAGATTTACAAAATACAGCTAACTAACACAATGAATTTCTCTTTCTGAAAAGGAACTCTTCATATATACACTGTCTGTAGCTGATTTCTCATCTATTCAGTTATCTGCTTCTGTTCCACAGATAAAATCAGAAGGTAAATGATGGCAGAATTTTCATTTTTGGATGAACTCATCCTTTAACACAGAACGTGCTTCATCTTTATTTCATAGCATCATATATTTCCGAGGACAGTTGATCCGTCATACTCACTGGCGTGCGACGTGTGCTGCTGCGGGATTGAGACGTGGGTCGACTGCTCTTGGCTTCTTGATTTTCTGTGGCTGGACCTGCATAGGAACTGTGCCGCCGGGACTTCTGCGCCTGTAAAGCCATCTGATAGGCCACCTCGAACGCTTGTCCCAGAGTCAGAATGATCTCATACGTCTGCGTCTGCGTGAACAAAAGCCATTGCTTCAATGAATCCTTACATCATACGCATTACTTGTGTATTCTTACTGAACACGTACCACTTCTACAGTGGTGAAGACATGACAGAAGTGATGACTAGACTTCAGATCTTTTGTGATGTAGGCGAATGTGCAGAGGTCATCAGGATCCTGCGCGGCACACGAGATGTTCTGGATCTCGTGCTCTGCGACTTTAGCCTGAAAAACATCAAGAGCTCGTCACCATCTCCAAAAACGCAGAGAGCTTTACAACACAACAATCTTCAGGACAACAAACAAATGTGAAACAAGACACAAGAACTGATTAGTTTTGCATTGTAAATCAAAGTTTATTTGGTCAAACTGGATTTATTTTGGATAAAACTATTATAAATGATTCATTAACAAACATATTTATAAAATAAAACATCAGTTATGATCTGATGGTTACCTTGGTGGCAGCATCAACAAACTTGACTCCTCTGTAAGTGATGTGCAGGACGATGACGGGACCTTTCCGGTGATCTTTAGATTTCTGAAGAACATCACAGTGAAAACAGATCAATGCGTTCATCTCTGCACAAACTCAACAACGGCATATTGACTCAAACATACCCGTATTCTAGTACACGCCTCCTGCGTAGACTCGATCCCTCGAAGATCTCGAATGATCACAGAGCCCAAATACTGAACAGAGAATCAAAATCTAGAGTCACATAACAGCAATTCATCATGAGAAAAGAAATTGTTGTGCAAACACCAACAACACATTTACTGAAACATGAACATCTGTCAATAATTATACTGTATGTAAATATTAGTGTCACGGCAAGATTCCCATTAAAAAATATTGATGTTTGAAAGAGCTTCTCAATGTTTTATGTGGGGCTTATTAATGGAGCTCTTTATAAACCACTGAATATTATTGAATATTAATGACATAAAGCGCTTTACAATCAGATTTAATCCACTGCTGTTTACGACACTTGTGTGATTTCCACTGCTTTTATCTTGTAAATGTGAAGCACAGTAATTCATAGATCTCCTTAACATATTTATACTAAAAACAGAGAAAATATGTGGGGTTACTCCTAAATCTACACTGTAAAGAAAATTGCGTAAAAAAAACCTGAACATTTTCTGTGAACTGGAAAAACTGAAATATACCAGGAAATATTTTTGTTTCTGTAAATTTATAGGATATACGGATATATGTTAAATCATTATGACAATTTATCTTTTTTCTTGTCTTGTTCTGTCATTTTATTTAAAAAATTGTTTTAAATAACAATGTCAAAATAATATACACATTTAAATAAACTTTACCCCTGTAAAATTATATTTCTCCCCTGTTCTTCTTGTAAATTTGTGATATTTCAAAAAATAAAACTGTAAAAAACAGAAGTTCCATGTTTTCTACATTTTACGTGGATACAGTAATTAAAAATTCATTTACAGTGTAACCTAAATTTCAGAATTGAAGCCTTATGCACATTCAATATTTAGGATTATTAGTCTTGATTATTAATGTGTCTGTGGAATATAGATTTCTCTTATGTTCTTTTAAAGGGAGATGTTTGAGTGCAAAGGAGTCTTACAACAGAATGAGAGATGTGACGTCACTATAATAACATCAGTCTGAGATTACACAAAAGAACTGAAAAACTATGGAGACACCAAGAATCCTCCATGATGCTCAATCCCAGTGCACATCATTCCTCTGTATTGAGTCAGAATAAGAAAAGCATCACTCACTCGGGCCTCATAGACACACGACTCTGTGATGAGTTTGTCAGGATGATGGTGCCAGGTGGACACAGTGGTGTATGTGGCGGATTGACTGGTCGGACGGAGACTGAAGCGAGACTGACGATCTGCTTGCCGATCCTGAAGGGAACAAACATGACCACATGTGAACTCTGTGTCCCGCTACATGGGCACAACGTTTTTAATAAAACACTACTTCTATAGAACAGAAATATAGTAAAACATCAACTAATTATAAATATACTTTCACCAGTGGACCTTGCATAGAGAAAAACTTGCAATTATAACATGCATCTTAATATCATATACTGTCTTTTATTTTTCCCTTTTTAATTACGATATATGTAAAGGTGCTTTACGAAAATTGTGAAAAGTGCTTTATAAATAAAATTGAATTGAACTCTCTCTCTCTCTCTCTCTCTCTCTCTCTCTTTCTCTCTCTATATATGTATTATATAAAGTTATCTATAAATAGTTGATCTATAACAGTTTTCTTCAGATTATTCCAATGATTTATTGCATAATGATGATTTTATTCACTCTGATATCATGCAAACTGAGCTGAGATAATGTTTGTTAACCATGTTATAATGACAGTACCTGCCTGTGTTTCCCCACACATCTTTTTGACTTCATCTAAATTATTCAACATACACGTGTCTTCAAAAACATATAAATGATTTATGTACTGTGACTACAAACATCAGGAATCTGTTACTGTGACTGAGCAAACGTGCTTATTTCTCTAAAAATATCACCTAACAATTACACACAAGCTGTTAAAGAGCATAAAGATACACAAAGAGTACAGATATATGTTCATGAAAAACTTTACATCAGTCTTCAGCTGCTTTTCTTTGAGGGTCAGATTCCAAAAGCATAAAAATGTATTTTGACCATATCATCATTTCTTCTGTTATTTTGTATTTCTGTTGTATCTTATAGGTCATATATAAAAACATATACCGTACACAAAACACACATCCAGTATCTGTGCCTTTTTATTACATTGACTTGAAAGGGATATTGTTGTTATAAACGTTTTTTTAACTGATACTCACGTGTGATCGTGATCTTTCACCGAATGAGCGGAGTGAGATGGTGCCGTCGTGGTCCAGCGCTCGACTCTTTCGTCCCGACTCACCCAGAGGAAGCAGCATGTCCATCGATCGGCTGGTGTACGAGTCCAGTAATCCCAGTGATGATGTGTTCTGAGACAACAGATCCTGAATCTAAGAGAAACACATCATACACATCTTGTTCACGTGTGTATTCAATGAGACATTTTGTGTTTAATGTGAGAAACGTAGGTTGCACATTATTTTACAGTCCGTGTTCCTACAGTGTACTTACCTAAGAAAGTACTGCTGCTATAAGGTATCTACATGGAGTAAGTTTAGGTTCGGGGTTAGTACCTAGTTATTACACAGTTATTACATTTGTGGTAATAAGTACAAAGTATGTACATGCAGGGGCGTGTTTACCATTTTATTGGCCCTAAGCCAAGACCTGAGGCCCCCCACACATTGCCTAACATTTTTGGTTGAATTGCACAGCAGTGTTGAGTACATGGAATTAATAAGATATACTGTACATAATAATATAAACTGGATTTATTTTACTTTGAACCGCATAAGGCCACACGATTCTCTACAGTTTTTATAAGAATAAACCCTCTTGGTTTTGGGACATAAAAGTGTCCTTTGTTTTATTTAGAATAATACAGAATGCATTTAGCAAGAGTATAAGAAAGTAAAAGGTGCAAGATTATTCTTTTCATGCTTCTTTTTCATAGCATTGTTTTGCTACATTCATAAAATTACTATTAGATTTATTTTCTTTTGATTTCTTTATGAGTACCGCTTTGATATGTACGCACCACTAGGGGGCCCCCAAGTTTGCAGGGCCCTACGCAGTTGCGTGGTAATTAACAACGCTACTTTGTTCATGGGAAACAGGACTGTAAAATAAAGTGCAGCCCAAATCGTCCGTCACCTTGAGCTGGGAAAAGCGGTTGGATTTTGAAGGGGCTTCTTCATACGGACGCTCCGCTATTGAGGCGATGATTCTTTTTCTGTGACCCAGCAGACCGATTTTTAACACCTGCGTAGACAATACAAGCGTAGAGAACGTGACACGCTGACACAGCCAGATTGTGGATTTCTAGCATAGAAACTCAGAGACACAAAGATTGTTGAGCGCACTTACATTGACGATTTCAAGTTCCCACAGGTTCTTCACACAGTCCAGAGTCCTGTAACCACTGGACAGAAAGTTGTGCAGATATTCCAAAAGACCCAGAGTTTCCAACCATGAAGACAGAGACGTGCTGCCATCACATCCCAGAGCTTTCACCTGACAACACATGAAAATCAACACAACACATGAAAATCAACACAACACATGAAAAGAAAAACATGCTTTCAGCCAGAAACTTAAAACCATTGCAAAAATGTTATTGCTTCTCTATCGCCATCTCTGTTCAAAACATCAAACTGCAAGTTACTTTGTGTACTTATTTTTAAGTGTATTAAAGTTAAACTCGCATTCAAAATCAAACCAGACAGCTCTTATTTTAAATCAATATTATAAACTTATTTTTGTTATTTTCGCGTGAGTGACGCGATCTGACAAATATTTTGGAACAATGCGGAAGATGAGATTGACATGCGTTTGTGGCAATCAAGAGTTTGCATCTATTCGCATCTTTGCATTGACTTTGTATGTAATTTACTCACACTAAACGTTTCATTCACGTTTGGTATGAACCCAGTGTTAGAACCTCTTGCACAATAACAGATTTTGTTAATATTTGTTTGATTAAAGATGTCTAACATAAATAATGTATATAATGACTATATGAACATTTCTGCTGGATGTGACTGTACCTTTGGAAAGCTTTTAGCCGCATGAAGGATCTTCTTCCGGTGACCTGGATCTGTGATGCCAAGTTCACGAAGATCTTCATCTTCCATTACGTTACTCCCCTAAACAACATTCACAGCATTTTCTTAAATTCACAGATCTTGAATAATAGACATTGATCAATTTCTTAGTATTTTTGCCTTATTTCAGTATATTTTAGTACAGAATCTAAACTCTGAAAACAATAAAAACTATCTGACAATTTAATGTTTTGTCTGAATTAAGTTTATTTTTTACAACATTGGCAGATTTTTCTCTTGTTTTAAGCATAAACTCACATATTTTTCTTTGAAAACAATACATCATATTTAATAAATGAAACTTAATAAAGAATGTTTTGATTTATCCTGAAAACAAGACAAACATACTGCGTGAGAAAATGATTTGTTTTGGAGAGAGTAATGTCCTTTTTGTAGGTGAAACAGACTTGTTTCGTTCATTATTTATTCACCCTCATGTCATTCCACAGCTGTTTTACTTTCTTTCTTCTCCAGAATACAAATTAAGATATTTTGAAGAACAACACTGACACCATTGACTTCCACTGCATGAACACGAAACCACTGAGACATTTCTCATAGTATCTTCTTTTGTGTTTCACAAAACATTTTTACAACTACACGAGGGAGAATAAATAATGACAGAAGACAAGATTTTTTTTCTTCTTATTTCTATTTTCTGTATATATATATATATATCTAAATATGAAGAATTTGGTTCCAAAATGATTTTTTTTTATTTCTATTCTTTTTATGTTCTCGTGTTTTTATTGTGTAAGTGTGTAACTGTATTTTTTGAATTATCATGACTTAAAACAAAACCAACCAACTGCAGTTTAATTAATATTAATTTGAATGCACAGTAAAAAAACATGATTTTTGACAGTTTTAAAAACGGAATTATCTCAATTTGGAACCAAACTCTTCACGTGGAGGAATGAGTTGGATTACAGGATCGAACAATCAACATCATCTTTATGTCGTGAATCGTGTACGCCTCGTCCCCAGGCTTGACAGGACTGGGGTGTTGATCAATGATGCTCTTTCGACACTTACCATGAAGCGCAGGTCATCGAAGCCGTTGAGCACCAGTCTGCTCTCGTACTGAGGGAAGCCCACGTGCTCCAGCCACTCCCCCACCGACTGCTCCAGCACGCGGCTCCCCTCTGCATCTGTCGACAGAGGAGGACGCTTCAGCAGCGAGAAACCGTTCAGCCGATAGCAGCGGCACTCGGAGGCCGAGATGTGGCATTGCCACATCATCTTCGGCCAGCAGAGCTGAGGACAGCAGCAACAACAGCAAGGCAGTGTCGAGGCTTACACCACGGCCCCAACCACAGAGAAACCCACCAAACGAGCGACTGGGCGAGGCGAGGGTCAGGCTGAACGCCGGTGTGGAGGTAGACCTTTAAAGAACGAAGTCAAGTACGGGAGATGATTCAACACGAGGTGGCAACGTCAACTTTCGTGTATTTGAGCGAATAGCTGATCAACAGAAGCTTTTGGCTTGGAGTTCTGAGATGCTACGAGAAGGTCGCAAGGAAGCGCTCCCCGCATTACTCTACACGCTCTCCGTGAGGCCTAACAGGAGAAATCCTGGAAAAGAAGCACGACAATGAATTCACTACGAGAGACCCTCAAACCGGACCGGACCCCATCTCGTCTTCCCGCCCAGGTGCGGAGCGTGTCAGAGAGTATCCCGCTAATCCATCCGCGGCTCATTCCAAGCTCAGAAGCACCTCGCTGGGTTAACATGCCAGATCAGAGAGAACCATGGAAGCGAGACGAAGCCGAGCCTTCATCCACTGGAAATAAAGCGAGAGATCCCTTTGCACCCCAACCCGCCGCTCCGGTTCCTAAGGGTCCCGCGGCCCCCGTTTAGGCAGCGCTCTGGTCACAGTAATCCACAAACTGCCGGTCCTCCCAATCTCACACGCTAGCATACCAGAATGGAGCGCGCCATCAAAGCGAGGAGAAGCCGAGTCCGGATCCAGCAGGAGCTCCGACGACGCAGAACGCATAACCCCGTGAGAAAGCCCTGTTGATGGCTCCGTGTGGTTTTTGGAGCCCTGCACCCGGCTCCGGTCGCTCCGTTCTTCTAGCAGACGTTCCTAAGGGTCTTGCACTCGGGGGCAAGGTTTGCTGCATCCCTGATCCAGGAACGCACAGTCACAGCGGCAGCTGCATTCAGCGCTCACAAAGCACAACATCCAGATGACATACAGCTCCTCCAGAAAGCCATCGCGTCGCCTTCACACTAGCGCCTCGCTCATCACCTCTCGCACATCGCATTCACTCGCTTTCGCCGTCTCTCTCTCTCTTTCCTCTTGGATTGCTCTGATGCTCATTGACAGAATCTCTATAAGATCTACAGCGCTGCCATATGCTGTCTGACGCCGAGAGCCGCTGCACGGCATATACACTCCGTTCCTTTCTTAAATCCCCCTCCCTCCTGTCTCTCTGCCTCTCTTTCTGTCTCACACACACACACTCTCTCTGTGGCGATCAATCCCTACCCTCTCTCTCTCTCTCTCTCTCTGCCCCTCTATTTTTTCCCCGCTCCCCATACTGATTAAAATTGCACGCAGGCTCTCTGATCTTGTTGGTGCAGAAAGGACACCATCAGAGGAAAGAGCAACGGTGAGACAAACCCCGATCACACGCTACTGTGCCAGGATCGGTTGGAGAAGACCGAAATGGAGAAAACGCACAGGTCCCACCGTCTCACCCCCCATCATCAGCACTTAAACCCCTCCAGAGCCTCCATGAAATATTCAATCGCGAGCCTCATACCGCGGTAAATCATCAGAGGAATTAAATTCATGAACGTGTCACCGTGCGGTTGGGGAGGAGGGGGGGCGCGTGTTAAACGTTAAGTCAGCGGAACGCACCGGCGGCGCTCACCTTCCTGGTATCTGAAATCCTGACGTTTGTCTGTCGTATCTGCATTTTCATATCATAGTGCGTTGTCATTTGGGTACACGTGCGTGTGCTGAGGGCATGATCTGCATGCGGCCGAGAGATTCATATGAGACGCACATTATTCACATCTATAAACACATTCAATTCAAGTCCAGATGTACAGTACATCCACACAGCCGCAGGCCTTCAGCAAACTGTTCAACCACATGAACCTACAGAGAAATGACAGCTGGATTTGTGACTCCAAAATAACATGGAAACATACCCTGGTTTTACCGTGGTTTTGTATGTGCATATCGTCATTTGGTAGATGAGCACAAGTCAAATGATTTCAACTGCACGAGTTCACACAAAAATGAGAATCCGTAAGTAGGTCAGTTTTTTCTTCATACTTTTCTTCATTTTGCTTCATGAGATTACACAGACAGGCAGCTGGCGAACGTTCTCTTCACATAATAATACTTTTTCTGTCATGACAACTCTCGGAGGGTTTAGCATGGTAGTGTGCATGATATATAAATGGTATTTGGTCTTGGCGGAATAGATCTGCTACAATCCTGATGCTGCGGCTGAGCAAGTACAGAGACTTTCTAAAGCCACATCAACAAAATAGTACTGTGTGCATGTAACATTCAGAGTAAACCCCATGATCACCTTGTAGCAGATCTATACAGGTGGAGATGGGGAAGGAGGAGGGTGTTGAAACGCGCTGCAGGGCTACAACAATCATAAGTCAAGATTTAAAGAGTACATTACATGAGATCATGAAAATGACATTTCATGTTGTTGTGTTGAAAAGTATGCAGTTTGCCGAGTTGTAATTCTGAAGGTGAATGAATAAGAAAGTTATTGACTTGGAAATAAGGGAGTCGGCTATGAATCACTCAAACAAGTCGTCACTAGTCCGAGTCGCGAACCGCCACGGATTTACGCCACAACATATATTTCCGCCTATGTTTTGCTAGGACTTCCCACCAAAACTTCATTCTTCTCACTCAAACACTGTGGCTCGTGATCCTCATTCGCGGTTGACCAATCACAGCAGACTAGACCATTTGACCAATCTCATCAGACTAGGGTAGCTGAAAGGAGGGGATTAGACGGATGAATCACGTAACAAATAATTTGAGAGTCAGTCAAGAGGTAAGGTAAGAATAACTGCATATTATTACGCAATAACAGTGTTTTAACACCTTCTGTGTACATTAACTCCATAAACCAAAGTAGGACGATAAAAATCACTAGATATGTACTCTTTAAACATTGAGTAGCAAGCTTGTTGGCTGTTGATACAGAGGAACCAATCAGCTGCGCAATGGGGTTAAGTTATTATGTCAGATTGGTTAACTTTGGCAACTTTCAGTTCTGGGACATCATCCACTACCATAGTAGGAAAAAAATATTGTATTTTTATTGTTCTGTTGAACATAAGAATTTAGGAAATGTTCTCGGGCACCTTTGACTACCATTTTATTCTTCCTGCTATGGTGTCCCAGAACTGAAAATGACTGACATTCTTCCAAATATCTTTATTTGTGTTTATCGTAACAAAGTAACTATAGAGGTAAAGAAATTACATAAGTGTGAGTAAATGATGACAGATTTTTTATTTTTGGATGAACTATCCCTTTAATATTTCCACCTGATCTCGGTTCATCCCATTAATAAACCGCTCATGGGCCGGAATTCTCATAACGTCAAACATTTTTCTTTAAAGGGGGATATGACACGGCTGAAAGGAATATTATGTTTTGTTTTACATGTAACTCAATGTGTAAACATGATATAAGGTTGATAAACGCTGTATTCTTCACACACGTGCATGTTTGTATCTCCTCTCAGATTTTGAACGAAGCTCATGGCTCTGAAAAGCGAGGTGTGCTGTGATTGGCCAGTTCACCAGTGTGTAGTGATTGGTGGAATACTGCAAGCGTGTGAGGGAAATGTAACACCTCTGACCATATTTGGAACATCAGGTTCCTCTTCAATTGTACTGACAGGTACACCACCTTACTTGAGTATACATTTGGGCGGTCTTAGTCAAATAGTTAGACCACCAACTGATGTAGATTTGTGGGGGTGTGCTTACACCAGGTGTTTCAGGCCTTTTCTCTTTTAGATAGAATGCATCTTTTGTTAATACACTTTCATTTCTGATACTTTACACGTCTAATACATGCATGATCAACTTATAACACACCAAACACACAGAAAACAAGCCATATGACCCCTTTAAGAGCAAACGAGTCATTACACGCAGATTCCCGTGAAAGTTTTGAGGAACAAAAGCATCCCCAGATTCTCTCTCCATGACGTGTCTCTCTATTCAAAAATAGTGCGCTCGCTCCATATCGGGAGACACGACGCTAGAGGAAAGAGATCACGTCCTCATTACTGAGTATTGAGATGGATCTCATCACAGCCTCCGGTTCACAATAAACTCACATACGGCTGGAAACTGAGAGTTTGTGCTCTAGATAGAAAATGAAACGACTGTGAGATGATTCAGCTGAAGCTTTGTCAAAATATAATGTCTGTTAATCCTAATGTGAGATTTCAAAACAAATGTATTTGTTCAGACAGAAACTCTACTGCTCAACAGTCTATCACAAGTAATTTATTTATTAGCGGTATAAAAGTAAACTCATCAAACTATTATCTTGTCATTTTCCTCAAACAGCTTCTTGAGGTCTCAACCTGACATGCATTTAAACCAAGTTTACATCTATTCAACTCATGTGATATTCATTGATGTTTCTTAAATATTCAGTTCAAATACATCTTTTGGCTTTGTGATGAAAAAACATTTCATTTAAATGACCCTGTACTTTTGACCGGTTTGAGCCAATACATAAAATCACACTTATTCTCATTGTTTATTTATAATATTCATTATTTCTGTTCTTCTTGGTCCGTGTTAATCTCTTATTACTTTAGCAGCCGTGCTTTAAAAGACATACAGTGGTTCTCTTCTCACCTTCCACAGCCGCTTGAAGATTCTTGGAGATCTGGAAGCCGGCAATTTGAGTCATGATCTTTTCAATCTAAAAGAAAACAACAAGAAGCACATGGTTAGAAAATTAAATGAAATATTAAATTTTGCTGTAATCTGCCACGATGGGTTATTCCTCAATGGATTTTGTTAGAAATAATTTTTCGTTCATAATTCATGCCTGTTGTGTGCCAAGACCCCGTGTTTCTGAATTCAGATGAGCTGAAATCTTGGATATATGGGAAATCTTTTCACCTGTAATGTAACAAAGACACTAATAAAAAAACGGTCATCTTTGAGTTTAAAAACATAAACGTAAGGGTAATGTTGATAGTGAAAGAAAATGAAGGGATGAAAAAGTCCATTCCTCACTCAGAGATAACTCGTCTTCAATCAAAAGACTTTCAGGAGAGGACCGGAATAGAAAAACTTTGTTTTTTAATGTAATATTTAAAGTCATAAAAACTTGTGATGTGCGCTTGTGGCATAAAGCCTCAGGATTCATTAAGAAGTCAGATAGCACGCTCCATGTGCTGCATCCCCTCCAGCCATACAGACCTTCACATCTCCCACTCGCAAGTAACCTACATACTCAATATACACTTCACATCTATCCATTATACAAGACACATTACATCATCACCATCACACTGTCCCAACACCACAGACCTTCCAGAATCTCTCCAACCCATCGCTTATGTGTTCAAAGCTACAGTCATTTCATATCACAGCTCATTTAAAAAACAAACAGATCCTTGTTTCTGTCCAGTATAACAGAACATGGAGTGGATTCTTTTGTCTTAAAATGACACTGTTTGTGTGAGAAATTCTATTTTGAGGACTCAGAATGACCTCATCTGGCTACCATGAGCTACAAACGTGCAGGTTTTGAGGAATGATGATTTTGAGGAATTCACTAAAGTCTAGTGTTCTTTTAGACGAGAGAGAGAGAGAATTATTGTGTCCGTCGCCTCGAGCCACAGAATTTCAAGGCTTCTATAAAAGCGGTTCATGAAAGTAATAAAGAAACATCACACAACATCCAACCTAATGAGTGAGTATAAAGAAGACAACACCTTGAGAAAACACGAAGGAGGAAAAAAGATTTCATAGAGCCCTGTCTCCTGTGCCGTGTGCCAGAACTGTAACTACATTACAGGCCTTCAATATACAGTAATGGACCGACCGCAAAACACTGCTGACACCACAGAGAGAGAGAGAGAGATAATCTGGAGACATGAAAGTGGGAAAGAAAAGAAGAAAAAAGGAAAATAATAATAATATTAATAATGAATAAAAATAAAAATAAAAATACATAAAAATTATAAAAATATATAATGATCCCAAAATTGGATCTTGAATTAAACCTTTCCACATTATTGTATACCTTACTCGTCCATTTAAAGACTTTAAAACGGCAAATTGTCGGTCTTTGGAAAACTCTGTGCTCCACTCTTATCCTAGATTCAACCAAAGCAGTAAATAGTTGAGAAACATAAATATTCCGCTCTTCAGCAGCTAGTCTACAAGACTTCCATATACAGTAGCTAATTTGGCTTGTCCAATAATAAAGTTTGCCACAGTGCTGTTTGTGTGCTCATGAACACTTAAACCCAAAGATAAAGTCTCGTTGAAAACAAAACCCAACACCCTAACTAAGCTTTCTACCAAAATAAACAACGGCATCAATCTAAAACACTATGTAAAAACATGAAAAACTGTTTCCAGTGAAGATCACAAAAGCACGCTGGTGAAACATTCATATTGAATTTGGAAACATGAGTGTTGGTGGGCAATGCATGGTGCAATATCCTCCACTGTACATCATCTGACTGTTTAGGTACAGGGCCCTATGGACGAATCAGAACGATCAGAAGGAACAATCAAAAAATCTCTTCATTTTGTATCTCCTCTGTCATTTCTACGGCTGGAAGTCAAGCTCTTGTAACCTAGAAAAAGTCAACAATCTCCTTTCCTGATCATCTGCGATAAAACCCTTGGGAGACACAAATTTGACAAAAGTCCACGTGACCATCAGAATGTCTCTGACAGCTGAAAGCCTCTCTCGACCGCATCTCCTCCCTCGTGCTCCTCTTTCACTTTCGCCTTTTGATGATATTTTCTCCTGACATCTTCCGTTTGCATATGAATTATGGAGAGACTTACATTGCCATCTGTGGAGAGCATGTTTGACCGCTCATTCAAACGCAAGATGACTTTAGCTTTTCTGTGGAAGCACTGAAACATTAACATGCAGAGGAGCGTATGGCTGAACGTATGACAAGTACACGCAGAACCCATTCCTTACATCATCTCATTTAACCCCTTGTGTAGTGTTCATGAGCTTACATTAAATTCTCAAGTATGCATAATACTTTACAGATGTTCACTCATTAAAGCAAAACTGAGCATACATAGGTACGGTTTGTCATTTGGCTCCACTAAAATATATATAATATGGGAGAAAAAACAAGTTTATCTTCAATAAGGTTGATAAAAAAACATTTACACATTTATTCATTTAACATACACTTTTATCCAAAGCAACTTATAAATAAGAGTATTTAATATCTGGTGTAATAGTGATGGCAACAGATGTCAATACTGGTATACACCATGCTACCAAATCACTCTGGATTCATATACCGACTGTATATCAAACATCTCTAACAACATCAAACTGAAAATAAATTAATAATCAAGTATTATACAAATTATTCACATTACACTATTAAAATAAACACTACTGATATTCAATACAGTCTGTATTGTATTTCTGTACCAATACGGTCATCAAACAATAAACAATATCAAAGTACCACAATATAACATCTAATACACCACAACAAGACATAATTCATCCTACAAAGAGCCGCTCCGCTCTGTGTGCACATGAAAGTGAAATAGAAGAAATAATGACACACTTCACCTTCAATGACAGTTCACAAGTTACCGATGTGATCAGAGAAGCGTTCTCACAGTAAAGTGCTGATCCAGCTGTATTGTGTCAGAGCGCTGCCTCTCTCTCTCTCTCTCTCTCTCTCTCTCTCTCTCTCTCTCTCTCTCCGTCTCTCTCTCTCCCTCTCTCTCTCTCCATCTCTCTCTCTTTCTTTCTCTCTCCCTCCGTCTCTCTCTCTCTCTCTCTCTCTCTCCGTCTCTCTCTCTCTCTGTCTCTCTTTCTCTCTCCCTCCGTCTCTCTCTCTCTCTCTCTCTCTCTCTCCGTCTCTCTCTCTCTCCGTCTCTCTCTCTCTCTCTCTCTCTCTCCGTCTCTCTCTCTCTCTTTCTTTCTCTCTCCCTCCGTCTCTCTCTCTCTCTCTCCGTCTCTCTCCGTCTCTCTCTCTCTCTCCGTCTCTCACTCACTCTCTCTCTCTGACTCTGTCTCTCCATCTCTCTCTCTCTCTCTCTCTCTCTCGATCTCTCCGTCTCTCTCTCTCTCTCTCTCTCTCTCTCTGTCTCTCTCTCTCCCTATCTCTCTCTCTCCGTCTCTCACTCACTCTCTCTCTCTGACTCTGTCTCTCCATCTCTCTCTCTCTCTCTCTCTCTCGATCTCTCCGTCTCTCTCTCTCTCGCTCTCTCTCTCTGTCTATCTCTCTCCCTATCTCTCTCTCTCCGTCTCTCACTCACTCTCTCTCTCTCACTCTGTCTCTCCGTCTCTCTCTCTCTCTCTCTCAGTCTCCACAACCGGTGTGTGTGTACCCACAATGGTAAAAAAAAAAATACTTTACAAGTTCTTTTAAACACAAGTTATTTTGAAGAATGTAGGACAGCAAACAGTTTTGGGGCACCCTTGACTACCATTGTATTTTTTTTACAATTGTATTCAATGGGGTCCAAGAACTGTTTGGTTACAAGCATTTGTCCAAATATCATTCGTTTAGTTTAACCAAAAAAAAAAACTAATTTACACAGATTCGGGACAACTAGGGAGAGAGAATTTACTGTTCCTTTTAGATGTTGGGAGGCAGATGAGTGGATTGAGTGAATGACCACAAAACACAATGTTCTTACAAACAGAACTCTGTGTCCAGTTCGGCTTGAGCGCTGCATAGATGAGCAGTTTGGTTCAATTTGATCCTCTTGTTTACACATAAAAAGAACAAGAGCAGGAATCTAACATTTCCTTTCAAAGTCATTGTTTTAGACATTTTTTTTAAAACAGATGTTTTTGCTGACATTCATATTTAAACTAGTCATGTTTAAAGTTGGCGTGAAACGGAAGTAGTGATTGTATTTCTATTCGTATCGTCCCAAGGGAAACAACTGATGAAATGAGCAAAAAAGGGCGGGACTTGATGTCATCAACCGAGAACTGATTGGATCGTTTAAAGTTGAAAGATTTGAAACCACGTTAGTCATCTGTCAGTCATTGCAGCCCCGCCCTCGCGCCAGTCCTCGGGACAGAAAGTGAAGAGAGGTCCATTCCAAAATGATATGCAAATACATACTGCAACACTGTGTAAAACAATTAGAATGATCAATTTTAATATCATGTTATTTAAAGGTGTTGAAAATGATCTACTCTTTATTAATAAAATGGATAACAAAATGGGTCTTATGGGACAATATTTCGAAATTGAGATTTTTACATAATCTGAAAAGCTGAATAAATAAGCGTTCTATTATGTATGAGTTGTTAGAATAGGACAGTATCAGGAATCTGAGAGTTAAAAAATCTAAATATTGAGAAAATTGCCTTTGAAGTTGTTAATCAGAGACTCTGTGACAGGACATCCACTCACACAAATAAAGTTTTGATATATTTAAGGTAGAAAATGTACAAGATATCTTCATGGAACATGATCTTAATATCCTAATGATATATGGCATAAAAGAAAAATCAATCATTTTGACCCATACAATGTATTTTTGTCTTTCACTAAAATAAATCCTGTGTTACTTAACACTGGTTTTGTGATCCAGGCTCACATATTCTATTGTCTAGTCACCACCTGAAACCACCCAGAATATCCTAGAGAAACTGTCTAACAATCACTCAGAAAGCCACTTAAAAACATCTTAGCCACCTCCATGAACTATGCCCACTGCCTAAAACACTCTAGACACCAACCAGAACACCTTAGCAACCGTGTGAAAGAGCCCTAGCAACCACAAAATCACAAACCGTGTTTAAATGTCAAGAAGACTTATTGCCATTTTAAAATTCTAAACAGACCAACATGAGAAGCAAAGCTTCCTGTTCTAGTGCTTTATTCTGACTGCTCATATAAATGAAAATCAATGATCCAAAAGCTCAAGAGGTTATAGAAATTTGAATAAAACATATATATATATGTTGGTCAAATGTATTTGGATAGCCTGTGAGATATCATGACGGCTGATTGAACGTTGATCACGGATGAAACATTGTGAGGTGTTATTGCAGCAGAGGAGATGCTGCTGTAGATTCAGCGTGGGCCGATCTCTGGGAAAGTTCCTGAGAAGATGAGGAGTGACAGTTCAGGCCCAATTATCCCCGTGTGCCACGTGTGCAGAGGGACTGAAGGATCCAGCCGAGCGTTCAGCAGTCAGCCACTGGCACTGATACTGTCAGGACCTCCATCCTCACCTCAACATCACCCTCTGACCCACACACAACCATTACACAACCTTACATCACTGAAGAAAAAGAACAGCGGGTTTGTTCATGCCGGAGACGTTTGCTTCAAGTCACAGATCAGATCTCCTTGATACATCAGTTATTTGTCCTAGACATCAATTAGATGGAACACAGCAGATCGAAGTCTCTTGTGTGTCTCCTGAGAAAATCTGAGAAAATGTCTCTGTCATTAGTGTTTGAGAAGAGATGTCAACAGTGTGTCAAACTGAGTTCACGCTGTATAAAAACATGATTTTTTACAGATTTTATAATAGTATTTAATTGCAGCCCCTCAGCACCACACGATTCAGGACACACACTTCAGGACACACAATTCAGGCCGGAAGTAAGCGGCTATAAAACATCACAACATATCTGAGAGCACTGTGAGTTGTGTTGTTATGTTTCAGCAATTATTTATTTAGATATTAATTGAAGTGTTTTTCTGCTATGTATTGGTTATATGCATTTCATTCACATTTTTACTGAAGTTTAAAATAGTTGTTCTTTGTGGTTTATTAGTATCTTCCTGCAGAAAGTTCCATTAATTTTAAGATTAGTGTCGTAAATAAGGTTTACGATGAAGTGGCCTCAGAGTCAGATCGAGACAGGCCGGTATGTCAGATGCCTGTGTGTCTCTCTCCTCTGAGCGTGAGGTGAAGAAGCGTTTGCATCATTATCAGTCCAGGTCTGATAGACCGCCGGGGTACGGTGAGCATCAGGAGCGGGACTGGACATTCTGGTTTTCCTCTGGTCCGTCTCTGCTAGAACAAAAATCCATTTTACAGTTAGTCCCAGTGCACCTGTTATCAGTCAGCGTAAATCTTTATAATCTCTGGAATTACACTTAAACTAATAGGCTCAGATTGCTTAATTCCAGCAGTTTGAGGAGGAGTGCCTGCACTCATGGCTTTTAAAGACATCGGTCTAATGTTGTCACAGAGGTTTGCACACAGTTTGTGTCCCCTTTGCCCTCCCCTTGATAAGAGACGCTGGGGCTTTAAAAAACGTTAAGTTAATGAATCGTAATTTAAGAAGCTTTAAATATTTTAACAATGCTTAGGAAGAATATCATATTTTGAAGTGTTGTTATGCTAATGCCAGTCTCTTCTTGCTCATTTTGAATCTCAACATTAAAGTTATTGAAAACACTACTAATTATAAAGTATATTAGTAGTAGTTCAATCTGACAAACTTGCTGCAAAAACTACAGCTAAGTTTTACGGTGTAACTTTAAAATCTGTGCTTCGATGTATAAATTTCACATCTGTAATACTTTGGTCAGTTAATAATACTACTTTATGTTGTTTAATATTATATAATTGAATGAATTAAAATGTTGTTTCATGTCTTTCCTTGAATCATTGAACTAATCAAGATTGATGTAGGATATAGAAAGTAATTACTAAATACTTTTTGGAGAGAGTCATTTGTAACTAGTAATTAACTACTTTTCAGAGTAACTTACCCAACACTGGAGACCATAAATAAAAGCTTCTGTTTAGCACTAAAAGGAGTTCTGATGTTGTTTTAAAATGATGCTCCATCACGACTCTCTGAGCTATTGTTTGACATTAAAGTCACCCTGTACAAAACTAAACTTTACAGTTTTTCTCAATTGTTTACACACATTTTCTGAAAGCATGCCTCATATTCTCAGAACTCTACACACAAATCCAAAAAAACACACACAATGGCTAAAACCCCTCAATTCTCCTGCAAAATGAAACTTTACATTCAAAACAATGTTATTTCTTCTCAAAATGGGAGTTTGTTTTCAAATGACACACACAAACCATCATATGTATAGACATTTATAAGAACCAGCTGAACACTGATGTGCTCAATGTAAAACACTATGATGAATTTAAAACACTTCTTCTCCATTCAACATAATGACTTAGCCCTTCTTTTGGTATAGTGTTACACTTACTGCAGACAGTACAAACATAAGTGTGTTGTAAAATATTGAGAATATTGTTTTTATACTCAGAACACACAAATACACGGTAAAATTGTAGTTTATTTGTCCCGCAAAAACAATGTACACAGTTCGTCCCATTCCCGACCAACATAAAGTTGCACACACACTACATACAAAACAACAGAAGAATTTACTGTATACAGTGTTGAGAGTATGCATCAATTGTGGGACTCACTTGCACATAGTTATATCGCAATTCTTTGTCTCTTTATGAATTGCATTCAAATGGCACCCTGTAGACCTGCTTCATCCTGAGATGATTTCTGCGCAAGACATGGTCCATATGATTGATGCTACAGTGTACCTGCTCAAATGTGACTGTTCTCTTCGCCCAGCCTCCCTCATTGTTAGACCATGGTTGACCACATGATCAACCAAAGTGGCTCGGATCTCATCAGAGATTACGGTCATTGGCCTTCTTCATCCTCGTACTTGTACTCCCCGTCCTCCTCCTCCTCCTCTTACTCTTACTCCTCAGGCTCTGACTCTGTTTCCAATGTTGGTATCCATTGCTCCAAAACAGAAGAGCGCACATATTGCCCTTTTATGCTAAAGCTCTGATTGCTAATTGTAAATCTGTGTGACGGGTGTTTGCCCTTGTGATAAGTCAGTGTGCATATTTGAATGGCAGTGTGTTCCTTATGAAAACAAGATATTTTCTGCATGAAAATTGTGCCAAAAGCAGAGAATTGTGTGTAGTGTTTTGAAAAAAGTGTGTTTTAGAACTGCAATTTGAGTGTAAAGAAGGAACTGTGCTTGTAGTTTAGCAGAATTGGTTCATGGGGTTGGTGAATTAGTTACATGTTGTGGTCATTGTGTCTCAAGTACCAGAATTTGTGTGTAAACAATTGAGAAAAACTGTAATAAGGAAAATCAAACCATCCGATATTGATTGTTGAGAGAAAATGCATGCATGACACATGATGTAATAATGTGAATGTTTTGCTTCGGTAAGGGTGATGTGGTCTGGTTTTATTAATGCTGACAGCATCAGGTTACTGAGACTTAAGTCTGGCTTTATATGATGTACTGCATATGGAAAAGGCAATTTAAAATAAAAACATGGGATGTATTATTTGTTTATTTTTATTATTCAATGCTACAAGAAAAAGAGGTTTTACACAGAGACATTATTAAAACTAGCTGTTAGAAAAACATATTTATACGTTTAAATAAATTAGCCAGATTCAAATCATTACCCAGAGCTTTTTGTTTGTTCCAAATGGTTTGTGAAATGTGAGAAATATTACAAAGATGCCACCGAAAAATAAACAATTGCACGAACGCTCGCGATTACGACACGCTCGAATAGCAACAGCTGACGTCGCTCCGACAGCGCGCGGTGACGTCACACGCAACGCCCCGCCCGCGGCCATGCGTACTGAGCTTGTTATCGGGTCGCTTGTTATGACTGGAGAAGGCCTCGGACTCAATTAAAACTTACCCCCCCGTCGCTGCCCCGGGACAGCCGCGTGCTCATGGAGGGCATGGACATAGACTTGGATCCGGAGCTCATGCAGAAGTTCAGCTGCATGGGCACCACGGATAAAGATGTCCTCATCTCGGAGTTCCAGAGGCTGCTGGGCTTCCAGCTCAACCCGGCTGGCTGCGCCTTCTTCCTGGACATGACCAACTGGTGAGTCCGAGGCCTGAACGGCGGCCTGTCGGTGGTCCCGGGCCGTGTGTCGGCACGAAGAGTTTCTCTATATGATTTTCTCACGTTTAACGTGTCGAGCGTGATACACAGCTTCGGAATGACAGCTGTCACGTGCCGTGACGAGTTTAAATTGAGCTGGAGCGAAACACACAACAAGCTAACTGCTAACAGAGTGTGAGGAAAGGGGTGAATCGCGCGAGTTTCGCTAACCCCGAGCGTAAACAGTGTTTATGGGCACGTGCGTGATTTTATTGAGACGTTTTGCGGCATTGGCTTCTTAAATAAGACGGGTTGGTATATTTCTTGTCAGTTGACAAACAATTAGCTTGTTTGTATTAGCGCCCGACCACTACGCGGGCTGCGCCTAAAACTCTACCGAGTGCCCTACGTAGACAGCACGTGTTTGCGTCATTAGAGGTTTCCGAGTCGTATGAAGTTAATCGATACGTGTCTGTCATGACCAAAAATGCTGCTGACTCCAGCCGGACAGGGAAGTGTTGTTCGGACAGCACATGTGTGATGTGATGGTGTCTTCTAAGTGCTGTCTGACTGGAGCCCACTCGCTTTTTGACACGGACATTGTGTAATGTCGCTCAGTCACGACTTTACGAGCAGATTGTTTTTACATTGTGACTGTGAGATGGAAGCTCTCACCTAAAAATAATAACAGTCTGGTTGTTTACATCGTTCGGGTTTTGTTGTGTTTGTGTCAACTTTGTGTTTATTCAGTGAAAGACTGTAACTATTACGTAACGAGTGTGCTTTTATCTCACACACAGGCCAACACAAGTCTGACCCTCGCTTCTTACGTTTCTGCTCACTTTTAATTTTCTGTTTTTGCATCTGTATCATTGTTGCAAAGAACAAAGAAAAAATAGGAATGAAATGTCAATTCAAAACATTTGACAATCCAATAGAGAGTCATTTACTATATGCTACTAATAATTGCTTTTTGTGTATTATGTGCAACAAAATCGTTGTACTGACAATTCGATGAGTAGTTTTTAATAGAATTAGATAACACTGAAGCTTCTGCGTTGCTTTTGTTCACATCAGGAACCTTCAAGCGGCTATAGGTGCGTATTATGACTTTGAGAGTCCCAACATCAACACGCCGTCGATGTCTTTTGTGGAAGACGTGACGATTGGAGAAGGAGAGTCGGTCCCTCCTGACACACAGTTCACGAAAACATGGAGGATACAAAACACGGGTGAGACAAACCGTTTCATGTTAGTTTAGTTTCGCTTGTTTGTCCGATAACTAAAACAAAATCGGCGGATATAAACATGCGGTTTGGCTCGAATGGAGCAGTTCTGTATCTGAATGCGTGTGTGTTTTTACAGGTCCAGAGTCGTGGCCTCCGGGTGTGAGTCTGAAGTACATCGGAGGAGATCAGTTTGGTCACGTGAACATGGTGATGGTGCGCTCTCTGGAGCCTCAGGAGATCTCTGAAGTCAGCGTGCAGATGCGCAGTCCAGCCGTTCCCGGCATGTATCAGGGTCAGTGGAGAATGTGCACGGCCACTGGACTCTTCTACGGAGGTGAGCACACAGGAACGCCCTCTTCTTTTTTTCATGCTCATTTATTGTTAGAAAAGCTAGAAATGTTCACTATTAATTCTAAAAGAAGTACAGTATACCATTACGTCGCCTGGGATCCCCTTTAGTTCTGTCGCTCTGGAAATGTCAGGTCAAGTTGGCAATGGCTGTTTTCTGATACGGCAGTGTTGTAAAGCGGTGCTTTGTTACTCTTCTGTGTGTTGTGCAGATGTGATCTGGGTGATATTGAGTGTGGAGGAGGGTGGTCTGCTGGGGGTCACGCAGCAATTATCCTCCTTTGAGACAGAGTTTAACACGCAGCCACACCGCAACCTGGAGGGAGATTTCAACCCCTTCGCATCACCGCAGAAGAACAAGCAGGACACCAATGAGGATCATCTAAAAGACCCCGGGGGCCCCTGGGACGCCCCCCTGGACTCCATTCAGCAAGATCAAAATGGACTCACTCACAGCTCTGTAAATATTACACCAAATGGTCTCCAAAACAACTTATCAGTAGTGACGTACAGCCAGGTATGTATGCTGTTTTCAGACTTTGGAAGAGTTTGATTCCATGTCTCTCTTTGTCTGGCGCATCGTCCTAGATTGAATGACGCTCAGTAACTGGCCGTTCACAATATAACGGTGACTATAACTATATTTGCTGCCCCACCAGCGGACGATAACAATAAGGTTATGTTTATTTTATGCCTGCACGCAGCAGTGTTCCCAGTCACAAAAATGAATGTAGATGACCTGCGGCTGAAGCTTTCGTTTTCATTCCCGAACGTCTTTTCTCCAAAATATGACAGCAAAGGCTGGATGCTCTCTCTGAAGGCTGAAAGTGCGCTCAGGATATATTTTACCAGCTTGCTGACTCATAAACGTTACATACACTCACCTAAAGGATTATTAGGAACACCATACCAATACTGTGTTTGACCCCTTTCGCCTTCAGAACTGCCTTAATTCTACGTGACATTGATTCAACAAGGTGCTGAAAGCATTCTTTAGAAATGTTGGCCCATATTGATAGGATAACATCTTGCAGTTGATGGAGATTTGTGGGATGCACGAAGCTCCTGTTCCACCACATCCCAAAGATGCTCTATTGGGTTGAGATCTGGTGACTGTGGGGCCATTTTAGTACAGTGAACTCATTGTCATGTTCAAGAAACCAATTTGAAATGATTCAAGCTTTGTGACATGGTGCATTATCCTGCTGGAAGTAGTCATCAGAGGATGGGTACATGGTGGTCATAAAGGGATGGACATGGTCAGAAACAATGCTCAGGTAGGCCGTGGCATTTAAACGATGCCCAATTGGCACTAAGGGGCCTAAAGTGTGCCAAGAAAACATCCCCCACACCATTACACCACCACCATAATTACATTAATGAGAAATTGAAGATGTGTTCCTAATAATCCTTTAGGTGAGTGTATATAATATCCCGCCTTAAACCAACCGCTTTCAGACCGCTACAGTCTTTAATTCTGACATAAAATCTGTGTTGCAATCACAAATAGTCAAACGTTATCTGCCAGAAACTGTCTGAAAGTATGTTTGATCGTTCCTCAGCTGGAAAAAACTCTCTCTGAAAGTGATCTGAACGATATCGTTCTCTGTATCGTTATAGTTATGGTGTTAACCCTACTATTCTCCTGAATTAGGAATGGTTTTTAAAAGGTTATTTTTTTATAGTTATCGTTATAATGTGAACGGTCCTTAACAGTCAAAGTGTGTGATACAGAGCCATTTTATTTAAAGGGAAGTTTATAAAAGTCAAGCCACTGTTACATCTCTGAACAACACAGAGGCTTTCCCGTAACACGTCATCTGTTTGTTCCTCGCCCTGTGTTTTGTGACACCAAACGAAAACAAAAAACACATCATAATGATTGATTGGCTGTGTTTGATTAGGCCTTTCTCCATTCCACACACACACACACACACGTGTGATGCATTAAGCGCTGGGCTTTATCACTATTAAATGATCTGTCTCCTGTCCTCTAATACATGAACACAGGGATGAATGTTTCATCATTTTCATTTATGTGCACCGTTGAACAATACTGTGTAATAAACCGCAATATTACCTGCATTTGTTTTGAAGAAAACATTTCACTTACAATCATTCTCAGCATCAGTCATTTATTTTGTGTGTGTAAAAATAAATCTAAATTAATTTAGTTGTTTATTATTCCGTGTAAAATTTTAAGCAATTTGGCTTTTTGAAATGATAGGTGTTCAGATGGGTAAAAATTTAAGTTTAATTTATTTAAAAAAAAAAAAACATTTAAAAACAGAGCGAAGGCTGACCAAAGTGCGGTACAGAGGAAAATAGAACCGGCTTAAAAAGATAAATAAATAAAAGAAGAAAAAAGACAACAAATCTAATTCAATACAATAATAAATATCAGTCCACAAGCCTCAGACAGTTAGAAATGTCAGTGAAAAGTAATATGTTTTAAAGAGGTTTTTGATGGAGCCATTCTAACATGGACCGGCAAACTGTGCCACAATGTTGGCCCTGCAATGGCAAATGTTCTGTCCCCTCTGGTTTTTAACTGTGATCTAATGAACAGAAGAAGATTCTGATCTCAATGTAGGGGATTGATTTTGGGGATGGAGAAGCCCAGGCAGATAGGGAGGTGCTTGATTTTTCAAGGATTTAAAAACACAGATTAGGATTTTAAAGTTGATAGGGTATTGCACAGGAAGCCAATGTAGAGATCGAAAGATCGACATCGTCAAATTTACACAGTTTTTTTAAGAATTTATCAGCGGCAATCTGAAGCAATTGAAGACAGAATTCTTGTAAATACCACAACAAAGAGCATTGCAGTAATCCGAGAGTGATGTAATAAAAGTATGGATGGCAACCTCACACCATGTTTGTTTAATTATTCTTAAATATCATTATAAGGACACTTTTTTTTTTTTCGTGTCTCCTCAAGTTTGATTTAGAGTTTTGTTGTGGTGATTAGTTTGGGCAAATGTTTAAATGTGAATATGAGTCCAGTGGCCACATTGCTTGTTGGCCACAAGATGGAGTGCCACACAAATGTATGAACGGACACAGAATAACCAGCGTAAGAACTTCACATGTTTAAACATGTCACAATCACTATTACTCAGATCAGATAGTTGATATATGCTGACCACAAATATCGAACCCCATTGACTTCCATTGTATGAGCACAAATCCACAGAGACATTACTCCAAAATAACTTATTTTGTGTTACACTGGAGAAATTGTCATATAAAGATTTGCAAGCACACGAGGAGAACAAATGATTGATTGTTCCTTTAAGAGTTGAAATTTGTGTGTAAATTCTGAGCAACACAGAATTGTTGTTGGCCTCTTTTAAGGGATATTTCACCCAAAAATGAACATTCTGTCATCATTTACTCACACTTAAATTGTTACAAACCTACTTAAATGTCTTTGTTTTGCTTAACACACAGGAAGATGTTTGGAAGAATGTCAGATCTCACCCACCATTTACTGCCATAGTAGGGAAAACGGATACAATATGAGTCAATGGGAGCTGAGATTCTAACTAAGAGTAAATGATGACAGAATTTTCATTTTTAGATTAAATATCCCTTTAACTCTGGTCAGCGGCGTTGATGTTTTTGTGCAGTTCCAGTTAAAAATGATCTTGTGGGTTTTTTTTCTGCGTTTGATTTGTGTCTCACTTTGTGTCTTTATTCTCAGGGCATTCACGGACCCTTCCCATTTGGACAGTCATAAGAAACAGAAAGCACCCGGAAGCTCATCTGAGCTGCTACTTTTGCCCTTTTTCTGGGGTTCGGTGTGAGGGGGAGCAGATTTATTCTTAAGACTTGCTGAGGCCCCCCTCCACCCCCCCAAAACGCATCACAACATCACCTGAAAGTGTGGACAGATGGGTTTGGCTCCAGATCAATATTCACCTGAGTTACGCATGTGTGAATGCTAGATTTAGACGAGTGCTAGAAATGCTAAAGTGATATAATGAAATATTACACACCGTTTTTGATCTGTATCGTCACGTTACAGTGGGAAATTCTGAAGTGTGTGAAGAGAGAGAGAGAGAGAGAGAGAGAGAGAGAGAGAGGTGAGGTGGATCAACGGGTGAATGAATAGATGAATCATTGATTCTCGTGAAAACATGTTTGGGTGACATTTCAAATCAAAATCACACGTTGGAAATTATGTTTTGCATCACTGAAATGAAGGCCAGGTTCTTTTTGAATAGTAACATCATTTTAAAGACAATTGCCATAAAAACACATTATATTAAAGACAAACACAAACACTACAATATGCAGATACGTTTGAAATTATATATGAAGTTTAAACTGTGTAATTAACATTGAAAGGCTCTCATATAGTCCTGTTTTTATGCAAAATATAATTTCGTGTCTTTCTGGTCTTGGGGTGAAATGACCAGGACGTGTTTTCTGAGTTTCAATAGAACACGTGTGCGATGTGAGAATGTTTCGACCATGCGCAAAAGCCATCAACAGAGAAAAAAATGCCCGTTCTGTATTATTGACATTAATCTTCTTTTACTTTGAAAACAGAATTCAAAAACAGCCCATGATGATACACGTTTAACTCTGAACGCAGTACTGCCGTCACCGCTGTGCTCAGGATCTCGTTGCTGTTATATTTGTTTACATCTCTGTTGTTCTGATTTCATTCTCGATGGCAAAATACTTTCAGCGAAAATAGTTGACACGTCTTTGATCGTCTGTTGATGGCGTCACTATGGAGACTAAAGACGGTATTAAAGCTGTTTTAAATGAACCCGAGGGGTTTTAATGAATGAGTCCATTAAAGAAATATTTCAAGTTAAACTCTTTTGATCTGTTTCGATTTGTCCTGTCCTGTGATTTCTAAAGGACATGTTACAGTGCTTACAGTTTAAGAGACCAGTGCGCATCAGTTGTTTCTCGGTAGAGATTAACCTTGAGATTTCGATTCGCTTGAACGATCCGTGAATGTCACAGTAGTCGAGCCCTGTGCTCCAGATAATATTTTAATGCGTGAAGAAAGTTTGTTGAGTTTATTTGGTTTGAATCGTGCCTCTGTGTTTGGTGATATGATGGAGCGCTTCTCTGGATGTTTATATGGAAATATATCTGAAAGGCCCGTGTGGCGTTTTACTGGTTGTTTTTTTTGTCTTTCTGCATTGGTTATAAAGCGTAAAAATGAAAGAGATGATGAGCAATTGCTTTCTGTTGTGTTTCTCTATTGGTCAGTTTTATTAATGAGAGGATGAGGGGTTGAAGGTGTTTAATCAAATTGTCTGGCGTCCTGAGGCATATGCAAATCCACGACCTTCTTATGTAAAGACAGAAGAGGATGATGTTATCATGTTGAAGGCGATTCTTATCAGATGCACTGAAGCTTTAGCCACGAGCAGCGATGTGTCCAGACGATCAGACGTGTGAATGATCCGTGCCGTGTCCATATATTCACTGCACTCACAAACACACGAGCCGTAAACATTCTGATGACACGCAAGGACAGAGACGAGTACTCACCTCATCCGCAGAGTTGTGTTTGTGAAGTTTAAAATCACATGTGACCGGTGTGACTGATTCATTGTCTCTTTTCTGCTTCCTTTCTCTTTTTTTTTTGTTATTCTGTTGGATATTCTGCAGTCGTGGCATGGTGTATGATTGAGCTGAGAGTTTGCATAGAGTCCTATAACAGCACATTGAAAGAGAAAATATGAAACGCCTTTTCCTGTATGTATAATTGAACATTTGTATGATTAAATTAACACTGAAACAAAGTCCTTTGTTGTCTTCATGACGGGTCTCTTCTTCATGTCTCATTTTAACCTTGTGCTTTTTTTTAATAACACAAACATACTCCTTGACCTCTGAAAGATAAAAGTTGACCAAAAAACTCATCTAGAATCAAAACAGATAAACAGGAAAAAGTTTGACCCGAATTTATCAAGGGCATGAGGTATTAATAACGATTTTATTTTTTGTGAATAGTCATTTTACATGGGACTTATCCGCTGCATATACATATACAAAATACTCCAGTTTCTGGACAAATCTTGTTCTAAATGTATTTGAAAAGCTGAGACTGTATCTCAACCTGTTCAAATCCCTTTTTATTGCTACTTAAATGGCATTTAAACCTTCAGTTTGTATTTTGAAGACCGTTTTTGTGGATTTATGAGGTCAAGTGTCCTAGCAGACTAACAGGTGAAGTTCAATGCATTTGTGGTCATCAATCAGTTAAAGGGATACTTCAGTCAAAAATGTAAATCTGTCATCATTTACTCACCTTTGAATTTTTCCAAATGTGTATAAATGTCTTTATGAACACAGAGAAATATATTTGGAAGAATGCTTTTAACCAGACAGATCTTGCCCGCCATTGACTCCCGTAGTAGATCTTTTAGATAGAATTGTTGTAGATATTTTGAAGAATGTAGGATAGCAAACAGTTCTGGGGCACTATTGACTCCCATTGTATTTTTTCCTACTATGGGAGTCAATGGGGGGCAAAATGTGTCCGGTTATAAGCATTCTTCCAAATATCTTTCTCTGTGTTCATCAGAACAAAGACATTTATACAAATTGGAACAACTCAAAGGTGAGTAAATGATGACAGAATTTTCATTTCCGGGTGAACTGTCCCTTAAAGAATTATAAACCTGATCAGCTATTTGTAAAGTGAATAATTTAAAATGAACACCATTTGATTTCGTAGTCTCATCCATTGAGGATCGGGTTAATGTTTCTGTTGGCCATTTTATATCGATGCATTAGTTTAAAGGCTTTAAGCAAAAATTGCATTTGTCTTCACTGAAGATAAAGGTTTCTTTCATAACATCATCATCATGTAAAGTCTTCCCACAGATACTGAATGGCTGAATTGAACATATGACAGTTAACGTTACATTTGACTTTTTATTCAAACCCTGATGGTGTGTTTCCCGTCATAAACAGTGTAAAGGGAAAGCCTGATGTGCTCCAGGAAGAATATAATCTCGTTTAAAGTTATTAGCATCTCTTGCTCTTGTGTTGATCTAGAATAAGAAGGCAAATATTTGCTCACCTTTCAGGTCTTATGCAACTTTCCTTGGCACATTCATAGTGTTACCCACCTCACCTGACAGACGCTTAAAATCGTGAACAAATGCAAAACACTTCCTCTTGCTTTGACAGCTGCTCTTCCTCGCGACCCGCAAACACGATGAGAGGCAAATTCTGTGGTATCACAGTGATTACGGCTCATGAGCTTTTATAGAAAATCACAGATTTGAGTCAAAGCCTAAAGCGTTCATCCCTGTCCTCACGTTTAATCTCGGAAGCGCTGCCTTTACAGAAGAAAATTACCGTCGCGTTTAATTCCACAACAAACAACTGATTTATAACATTAATGTGCATAAATCATGCTATTGCAATTTAGCTACACCGGAAAAGAGACAATAGAGTGCATTAGAACCAATTATAATTTAAAATTTTGTCGCGCGACCATCACACTAGAATAGGCCGCGTCGCGTCGCGTCGCGTCGCGACCGGTGTAGACACGGTGTGAAGTGCTTAAAACGTGTTTATTGACATTTGAGTTCAAATGTCACAACACAAATCTGTTTTTTTATTTTGTTAGGATGCCTGTGTAAAAAAGTGTTGCCCTCTCATAAATGCATTTATTTTGTCAGTGTTAAATATGAACCCTATTGGGGTGACGTCATTTGTCCTGAGGTGTTGGACGTCTCGCATATGTACACAAGGACGAGTTCAACTCCTTCAGGGCAAGTGTTGGATTTCTGGAGAACACGATTTCTTTAATATCTTCATTTTCTTTGCGCTTCACTTGTCGACTGATGTTGATTATTGTATTGACACAGTTGGGTGTAATAGTTTGTTGGTAATCTTGATGTGAAGTTTTGACATGTAAACATTCATCAGCGCTCGATTCTTCTGTATACTATCTGTCAGTTGTATGTTGTTTAAAAGTGGTTGTGTGTGGGCAGCCGTGTTAATTGTCACGCTGATCTAAGTGGATCATATGAGGTGAAGAAATATAATATTGGGTTTTTTTTGGCAGCTGGTGTCGTGTCAATGAAAGTTTTAATATGTCTGATATGTGGTTTAACATCAAACGCCTCGTGTCCTCACCTGAGGTGATATTTAATTGTGCGTGTGAATCATTAGTGTATCTGTAGCAACACGCTTTTACTTTCAATGAAACCTGAACTTACACGAGACGAAAGGCAGCAGGTGCATCGAATGAAACAACGTAAGGTGAAGTTCTCAAAACTGTGTAATCTTGTTATTCGGTTCACAGTTTTCTCCTTTAACAGAATGTTTGTGTGCTGAGTAAGAACAAATACAAACAAAAGTGCCTTCAGTAAAACACAATATCATACTCGTGGCCTGTTATTTCTGTTGGCATGTCACAAAAGACGTTTAAAAGTATTTAGCCAAAGCAACTTTCTAACAATACAAACGTTATACTTGTCGTTAGTAACTTTATACTGAAACTCTTTCCTGTCAAAAATCCAATGTTAGATGCATTTCTGATCTTATCTAACTGTTTACATTCATTCCTTACATTCTTAGGCATATTTAATTCAAATATATTCAAATTTATTTCTAGAGTGCTTTTCACGATTTTGCATTGTGTGCAAAGCAGCTGTCAGGAAACACACCGTCGAGAAAACAGTAGAGACAAAATGGCACTGAAATAAGGGGAAAATATGAAATAAATGAGTTATTTTATTGTAGATGTTACAACAGCATCTCTAATCAAATTATTCTGTAAGATTGTAATTTGTTCTCAGTAAGGCAATACTGTTAAAAACGCACGTTTAGATGAGTCACAAAAACACTCAAAGCGGATGATTACTGACATGTAACAGATTCTCAGAAAAACAAATGTGAGCCGCAAATAAACCCAAAGCTTCATATTGCTGATGTTATAAGCAGAAATGATGGAGAATGATCTGATGGAATGTGAGTTGAATGCGCGTGCACGCAGTGAGCTGAAGGTGAGCTCGCGCGTGCTGATGAATGTCTCAAGCGAACGCTCGTGTCACTAACCTTTCTGTTCACGAGCTGTTGTGTAGCGCATGAGAATGTTGTTTCAAAGTAAGAGAGTGAAGAGAGCACATCTTAAATCTGCCGTCTTTCTAACTGCCATGCAAATGAAGGCCCTCTGGGACATGTTCTACACAAACACAAATACACCGTCGAGAGAGCAGAGAGAATAAAGCTTTGTTCGATAAGTCTCCAAATCCTCATTTTATCAACTCGACTATTAGAAACTTAGAAGTTCTTGGTGATTTGGGGAATTTAGCCTTTATTTTACTGTCGGCATATATTTTATTCCAAGATACATTTATTAAACAACATACAGTTTTTTTATTTGCTTTGCAGAAAATATATTTTTATTCACAAACATAATTTTCTTGTTTCCTAACAGTCTGTTTTGCAGTGTTAAGATTTTGGTTTGAGGTTTTCTTTGTAGGTTATAGCAGGTAAACTGATAATGTGACAGAATCTCTGTGTCGCCCTTTTTTAATTTTCAATAAGGTCTATATTAAATGTGTGTGTGTGTGGTTTGGTGTGTCTGTTTAACTGTGCAAACACGCGCCACACTGAGCGCTTACAGACGCTGACGCAAGCAAACTCTCACACGCTCACATACACGCACATTTATACAGAAATTCACAAATACAAACTTCCGGAAATATGAAGATAACATTTCTTTCTGATGTTTTTTAAAGAGTCAAAACTGTTATTGAGGAGTCACAACTTCACATAGAATTAAACTTCTTTAATGAGATTTCCTATTAATTTGAATACCTCTGGACATACATGGTGCTTTTTTATTAGATAATTATCTTATTCTTAATTTTCTTTTTTTTTCAGATGTGTTTCTTTCTGTTTTTAATTTTTGCTTCTGTTTTTTAAAGTGTATCATTTAGCATGGTTGTGTGTGTGATCCATAATGCATGAAACATTGAGAATAATAATGAGAATTAGAAACATCAACGAGTCAAAGGTTATTGTGTGCAATGGTGGTAAATGTATTTTCTTTATACAAAATGTTATTTTCATAACTCTTCTGGTGAAATCGAAACACAGTTTCAGTGAGATTGTCTCGATTAGTGGTTATACAAGTCTCATGAATTTCTAGTGAATTTCCATTTTAATTTTTAAAGGAGGAAATGCTCTTAAACCATATTTGATGCTCTGCATTTATTTCACCATTTAATGTCCATCTTGACATTTCTGAGACATTTTGAGTCTTTTTCTTCAGGTGGGGGGGGGTTTGGTCCAGAGGCGTGCATGTCAGAAGCCTGGAGGCATAGAGCCCTGAGACAATGTTTGCTCAGCTTAATAAGGCCTGTATAAAAGTCAATGAAGCAGGCATTCCTTCACTTACTCTCACTTGAAGTCTTGTGCACACCCACATCACCCTGACACACACGCTCACACACACGCAGGCCAGAGGAAGGTTGTCACCAGCAGTGTTAGTCATTATTAGAGTTAGTAATGCAGCTCTCAACAATAGCATTTCATCACATCCACACTTGTGTTAGATTTGAAAGCGTCTTGATTCTGTAAGACCGACCTTAGGCCTCCAATCATCTTCACCTGTTCGTCTGAGAGACCAACGCAAACTTAAAGAAGCGACTCGCAGCGCTCTCTTCACCTGGACAGGTAAGCCTAACCTTCATATTCATCCTCTGTCAAGAAATAAATCATCTGTTTTTAAGAAAGACAAGCAAAGAGTGTGTTTTGACTTTGGAGACACCTAATGTCAAAAGAGCTACGGGTTCATCTTTAAATGCTTCAAATATGGGGATAGCTGGAAGGAAAAAGCAGCCAATAAGAGTCCAGAGTAGATACGACGTAGCCTTGCAAGATGGTTGTGAGAGCGAATCTGTCATTTCTCCTGAAAACCTCATATGACTAACCATAGTCTTACGACAGTAAACAGGTTTTTTATTTGTAGGAATGATTCATTTGCCCCAGGGAAGCTCAAACCGTGGTGTGTTTTAAGGTCACCACATAATTCTTATACTTGCATTTGTTTCATTCTAGCTGTGATGATTTGTTTTTTTAACGTGCGTGTAAACCGTAATAATTGAATATCGTGTTGTGGTTGTGAGTGCAGTTGATGTGTTATGTTGTACATGAGGAGAGGCGGGTGTTTTATTTGGGTGTGCTTGAGTCAGTGTTATCGTGAACATTGTTCTGATTAATTGAGGCCGATATGAGCGCACCTGTTCTCAAAGCGACATCACTCACCTGTGCTTCATATTCACAGACATTCGTGTCACCCCAAAATTAAAGCTCTTAGATTCTCATCTGGCTTTCCCCCAGAAAAACCAACAAACCGCAGATGACTGTTTCTTTCTCCCTGAAGGAAAAAGTGTAAGTGACTTTTATTGGCTGTTGTCCAGTTGCTTCAGAAGAAGGAAGAAAAGCTCAATCGCCAAAGGCAAATGTAAACTTTTAATAGACTGCTCGAAGGCTAAAGAGGCTATTGTGGCTGAAATAGAGTCAATAACTCTAAACACATAATGGATATGTTGAGTTGACTCACAGCTCATGTCAATTATTCCTTAAAGAAATACACCAGTATCCCCAAAATTGACTGATTTCTATCATTTGTCACACGTGTTGTGCACAAAATACCCCAAAAGATCTTTCTGCATGCAATGAAAATATAAAAAACAATGGAAATTTCTAACCCATTGTCTTGAGAATTGGCATTTACACCTGCTGCAGAAACCAATGACATGTTGATTTAAAGGGACAGTACATCTCAAAATAAGAATTCTTTCATTTGTAATCTCATGTCAGTTTGAACCTGTGAATTCTGACCTTCGTCAGAACACAAAAGAAGATTTTTTCAAGAGTAGCCAAACAACACTGAAGCCACTAAGAGCAAAACCACAAAGACATTTCTTGAAATATCTTCTTTTGCTTTGTGATGTCCCTTTAAGAGAATATCTTTCGTTAATGTTATATGGCTTCAAAGGACTTAGCTCACATTCTTTTATCTTTCGAAGAATAAAGTCATTCAGGTTTGGAATGACATCAGGAGGATGACAGATGACGTGATGTTGGATTTCAGCCATTTGGAGATTGACGTGTAGATAAGCCAATAAGAAATGAGCTTGAGAAAAGCTGGCACAAGTGCATCACACCTGCCGAATGAGATGTTGAGGAAGCAGTAAGAACGTTCTAAAGAGAACGCAAGAAGTACCTGAACAATCACCCAAAGCAGAGGATTTTTTTCGGTTCTCTGCCAAAGAACTAAAATTCTTGTGCTTGGAAAGTACTGACGACAAAACACTTTACTCTTAAACTGACGACAGCCAAACGCTACTCATGAACCAAATCAGTGAAGGTTAAACTTAAAACATGAAGCGTAGCATATTTCTGGCATCAGGAAGAAGAATCTGTTGAATATACTGTATACGGTTGTGATGGTTTCTTCTTTGACCTTGAAGGCCGGTCAGTGGCACTCATGGCGATTGTTTAAGATTCAGCCAATGATTCTGCACCACATCACTGGAAATCGGTCACATGGTCGGGAAACTCCACGCTAAACGCTTGTAATGATTGCCAAATATTTTATGTCCTCATGATGTGAACAAGCTGAGAATAAAGCAGATGTTCATGAGCTCAATGAAGCGCAACGCTCATTAATAATTAATCTTTTCCCACAAAACCATCCGTAAATAATAACACACTTTAAAGGGAAATTCTTCTTGTTTTGTTGGTAAATGAGATTCTCCAAAGTCTGTCAAACAGAAATAGATTTTATTTACAAAAAGTTTCAATCTATAATAAAAGGAAGTGTTTGACATCGCAATCAAAACGCTGTGGGTGCTTTGGCATATTTCCTGGTCCCATGGCAACGGAAGCTCTGATGGGTGAATTCCTCCTCAGGATTATGGGTGGTGGAGTGATGCAGTTTGGCTTTTATTGTTCAAATTTTCATTTGTTCAAATGAAATCTTGTAGACCTGCGGCTTCTAACAGAATCACAATCGGGTATCGGTCATGAAGGTTTGATGAAGAACACGACTGAGACTTTGTGAAACCTGCGGTTGGTTTAACTGCACTGTCACACCTGACCTACACCAGCACATTGATATGAAAATGTCTCTTTATTTACCAGGAAAGAAAAACGTCGTTGTTTTCTTGATGTTTTTACTTGGGCGTGAAGTGTGTAAGCAGAGAAGTTATTATTTGATGCTTATCTGTAACTGCCACAGTCATCAAGTCTCATATCTCAGTCAACTCTTAAAATTACAGGTTGAGAATTGAGAGGAAGAGTTTCGCTTTCAATGAGAAAAATGTTAATAGTGCAAATGGTCTTGAAAGGAATAGCAGGTTTACTTTTCGTGATGTTTTATTTTTGTGTTTACATGTCAAGTAAGACTCTTTTATACCCTAAAGTTGGATGACTTGTACGATTTCCAGGCTGTTTTTGTCTCAGCAGAAGGTAAATCTGAAAAGCCAGAGACTCTGTTTTCTCTTTATTTAATCTCAACGCAGTCTACGAGAAACACACAAGACATTAAAGATTGATTTCTCGTTTCTTTCCTCGATCACTGACGCTCTTCTTTCTTGAACCGTGAGAGGCCGATAAACACTAGAGGGTTGAATGCTATTGACCTGGCCAACGGTGCGTCTCTTCACCCTTCCAAAATGAATTCTGGAGTCTTTAACCAAACTCATTTAAGGCTCAGTCATGGGTTTAATCCCTGTTTGCATCTGCTGTCCACAGTCAATATGACTAAATGTGCCTGTCTAATGGGTTTATGGCAAGCTGTTACGAGCAGACTGGACACCGGCTCACAGACTGAAACTAAGCCCCTCGCACATGAATCAAACCTCCATCTTTACTCTGGAATAGTGGGTGGGGGGGGGGGGTGAAAGCAGCAGGGGGGACGGAGGATGAAAACAAGGATTCTTAAAGAAGGATAACTTCATTTCCTTTAGCGTTTACCCCACTGGATCTTCAAAGCCGTCCCGGGCCTCGGTTTGTGTACACGTACAGAGAATGAGAGACAAATGGTTTCAACTTTGACCTTTCAATACATGCCAGGGTCCTCAGCGCCAGCATCGCAGGATAGTCATAAATGTGATGTTTTTACCGTGGTCATAACAATAATAATGTAATTTCCTCTGCTGGGTGTGGAGCCATCTCACACTTTTATGAATGAATGTACAAACAGAGAGTCTCAGAGAACATGTGGCAGACACCAGATTCTGTACACATGACCAAATGCTTCTTATTCTCCATCTGACGATTATGGGCACATATTTACTTATGATATGAACAGAGGACATTACCCAACAAATACCTACACTGACCTGTACATTTATGGCTGGTTTATGGCATAACAACACGTACAAAATCCAGAAAATTACTGAAGACTTACCGAAGAAGAATAGTGCGAGGTGGTAAAAAAATGGAAATTGGGTGGTCACAGATGAGATCGCCTTAACATCTCAGTTATTTCTCACAGACATCAATGAGATTAAATGGAGAGCAAACGGAAACTCGTCTGCATCTCAGATGTTTCTCCAGAGAAAACTAGTCAGAAATCGGACAAATGTGTCTGTCATTAGAGTTTGAGAAGAGATGTCGACAATGTGTCAAACTGAGCTCAGATTTGTCTAGTCTGCAATCAAAAATACAAACACTTAAACCAGCTCATTACTAGTTAAAAACAGCAAAAAAACATCTTAAACCAGCATATACCATCTTAAACCAGCACAGACCAGCTCAAACCAGCTAATGACTAGTTTAAACCAGCACAAACAAGCTTCAACCAGCTAAAACCAGTATGCTTCAAAACCTACCTAATCAGCCTATGCTGTTTTCTTCACATAGTATGTAAATGCTTCTTAATATAAAGCTGTAGAGTAAATAAACGCTGTAAATGTCATCTTTATATTTGTTTGATGAGCGTCTTTAATCATGAAAGACCTGAAAACATCACTTTGCACTTCCACAGATGCAGTTATATGAATATTCAACATGTGCACACGAAGCAGCACGCTGCACAACACTTCACCGACTGTCTGTCATGTAAAACCAAATGATTTATGAGGCTTGTTTCTGAGAGTCTGTGGTCGTTCCTCAGTGGCTTTGGGACATTACAGCGACAGAGCGTTTAATTCTTAACACTACAAATCATTCAGGAGATAATCATCTCAGCTAGTTCTTCCCCTGAGGACCATCGCTCACAGGTTTCTCTTGAGATTTGATGGAGGTCTGTTGTGTTTCATTCAAGTATCAACTAAGTCTCAGATGTTTCTCCTTAAAATAAAAAATAAAACAAATGAAAACATATAAAGCGTCTGGAGATGTAAATGAATGTGGATTGTAGAGGTCAAATCATCTGTATTTAATGAGAAATGTTTGAGTTGACATCGAGATCTTCAATAATTTTGACTTTTGATTCCAGACGAGACAAATCTGAGCTCAGTTTGACACACTGTTGACGTTTCTTCTCAAACTCTCATGACAGACACATTTCCGACTCATTTTCTCAGGAGAAACATCTGAGACACACGTGAGACTTAAGCAATCATTTGTCCTTCATTTAATTTAATGAACATCTAGGAGGAATAACTGAGATATTAAAGATATTAACCCTCCATAAAACAAGCAAAACATCTCATAATTTTCCTGAGCGTGTGGGACGTTTGCCCTGGACACCCTTGACATGTGACTTTGAATGTTTGACTTTTTGGAGGAGCAAACACCGGTCACAGTGTCTTTATTAAAAGGGATTATGTCAATTTCACTCAGAAATCTTTCTGGTTAAACACACTCATCGTATTTATTTATCAGATATTTTTCTGAAAGTCTTGTGTAATGCGAGTCTGTTGAGGTACGTTTGGCACTACAGATATGCTCTCGACTCATCTAAAGCATCTTTAACTCCGTCTTCAGTTTGATTAAAAACTCCCGCTGTCACAGGAGACAAGAGACTCACATCGGCACCTTAAAAGCCGACCTCAAAATCACTGATGTCACTCGCCATTCTGTACAGATGACCCAGAAGTAAACCGTTCAGTCAAATCCATTTGGTTTCCCCAATGCTGAACGCTCTTTTTCTTCCCGATGCTCATTTGGGAGCGTCCCGGGACTCTTAAAGACCCCGCCGCCGTCACACAGACTCACAGTTTTCTTTGAGTAGCTTGAGGTGGTTGTGTTGCTGGCAATGCGTGCGACAGAACTCTTGTGTATGACCGCTTGTTTCTACTAACAAAGTCAAAGGAATCGATCGACTTGATCCTTTCTTGATTTTCTCAGATAATATTGTGGTGTGTGATTTTCATTTCTTCATCTTCTGCAGGAGACGATGGCCAGTCCAGTTCGAATCCACACGGACAGTTCAGGTCTTCAGCTGCCGCGCTTCACAGAGAGCCCGCCGTCTTTCCTCAAGCGTGAGGACGGAATAGTGCAGACATCAGACATGCTCGACCTCAAACCTCGTCCAGACGCCTCAGACCGTGGATATCCAGGACTCTATCTGTCCTGCTTTGATATGTTGTTTACAGAAGACACCACGTGGCTGGTGAGGCTGTCGGATTCATGCGGGCCGGCGGGCGGCGTGCCCAGACTGGAACCCGAACAGTGTCCTGTGATTGACAGCCCGGGTCTGGGAACATCTCCTCTGTCTCCTACACTGGAGGAACAGGTGGAGGAGAGATCTCTGGAGCAGGTGCAAAGTCTGGTGGTGGGAGAAGTTCTGAAGGACATCGAGACGGCTTGTAAACTTCTCAACATCACACCGGGTGAGATATTTCTTTTTGGAAGTCTTTCTCAGATGTTTCTCTCCAAATGTCCCAAATGTGTCCGTCATTAGAGTTTGAGAAGAGATGTCACCAGTGTGTCAAACTGAGTCTCGACTGCAATCAAAAGTCGATATGATTGAAGATCTCAATATCAACTCAAAGGTTTCTCATCACATTGACTCTAATTCAGATGATTTGACCTCTTCAATCGACGTTTATTTACACCTCCGGACTTTTCGTGTGTCTTCTACAATTTCGCTCTCATCTGTTTCTCTTTTTATTCCTCCTAAGAGAAACATCAAAGAAGTTTATACATCAAATAGAAGAGCATTTTTCTTCCGAGTCACGATATGACCACATCACTGAGATAATAAAGTAAAAAAAATTATGCAAAATATGATTAATGAACTATTACGGTGCGTTGTTACATCGTTTGTCACATCTCATCAGGAAAACAAAAGAGCTCGATATCACGGTGACACATATTCAAATGAAGAAGTCATCGCTCATCGTTCGCGCTCGATGTGAGACAGCTTTAAGTTATTATTGAGCCGTGTAAACACAAAGAATGAAACTGTTAGAAAAGGCATTTAGTGAAGAAAGCCTGAGGGCGGCTGAAAGTAAACCTACCAGGATCTGTGTAATCCTCCCAGTTTCACCGAATGGATGTGAGCTTTGTTCCGCTGTCTTTCCTTCAGGACATATAAGCCACTCCCATCACCACAACAATCATCAACCCATTCAACAAAACACAACACATCCAACATCTCGTTCACTGCGGTTTAAAGATGAATATCGCTGCTTTTGAATTCAAATCATCAGTGGATTTCAGGACATATTGCTGTCGATTTCCTGGTGTCATGCCATAATGAACGGCTTTAAAAGGTCACACCACCTTGTGTAAACACCCGTCCCGCGTGTTTGCTTTTTCAAAAGCGCTCTCCTCAGCTAACTTTCTGTAAGACGTTTGAAAACATTTGGAGACTGTCCAAACAAAACCCAATCCCGGCGGCCTGGAAGGACGGTTTGACTCACTCCTCTCTGACGTTTCAGATCCGATGGAGTGGAATTGTGGGAATGTTCAGAAGTGGTTGCTGTGGACCGAGCATCTCTACCGGCTCCCGCAGGTGGGCAAAGCTTTCCAAGACCTGGACGGCAAAGATTTGTGCTCCATGAGCGAGGAAGACTTCCTTCAGCGCTCGCCGCAGTGCAGCGAAACCTTACACGCACATCTGGAGATATGGAAATCAGGTACACGCCTAAAACATGTGTTTGAAAACAGTACCGTTTACTCTCTAACCGGGTTTCTAAACACGATTGTGTTTTGGTTTCTTCATGTCATCAGCTGCCTGGATGAAGGAGAGATGTGCAGTCGGAGATACGAGGATGAGAGGTACAGCACGCGCTATGTATCTGCAAACTTTACCACGCTTTAACCATATCCACTGATGTAATGATGTGATCCCACAGAAACAGAGGAGCTGTGGTCTGAGGCCGACTCATCTTGTTCTGGTCAACCCATTCATCTGTGGCAGTTCCTCAGAGAACTTCTCCTCAAACCTCACAGTTACGGCCGCTGTATACGCTGGCTTAATAAAGAGAAAGGTGAGAACACAACCTCCAGCCCAGTTGATCACTTCACCTTCATTTGATTGACTTCAGTTCAGGTATATTTGAGGTATAGTTCAGGTAACGCTTTACAGTAAGGTACCTTTTATAAATATGTTATTAACGATGTCTAAGTCCTTTAAAAATGCATTATGAAGCGGTTATAACTATAGGATAGTGAGCAGGAATAGGAAAAAAATAAACACATCCCTGACTGTCCAGTCTGACGGCCTATATCGCAAACCACATCAAGAGAATAATGAATCTGCTTTCCCATTAAAATAAAAATGAATAAATACATTTATTAAGAATTTATGGTCACACTTTATCTTAAGGTCCACTTCTCACTTTTAACAAACCATTAACTTCAACTTTTGCTTCAACAAACTTCTAATTTGGTGGTTATTAATAGAAAGTATGATAGTTATGAGGTTTAGGTTTTGGGTAGGAATAGGGATGTAGAATATGGTCACGCAGAGTATGTGCTTTATAAGTGCTAATAAACGGCCAACATTCTAAGCATATGCATGCTAACTTATTAATAGTGAGAATTGGTCCCTATACTAAAGTGTCACCACATTTATAACATGAGGATGTACTTCATTAGAATCCCTCTTTTTATTCATGCAGTTATAACTGCTTCATAATGCATTTGCAAATGACATTTATCATTAATGAACACATTTATAACTGCTTTATAAAGGGTACGTGAATGTAAAGTGTTACCATAGTTTAGATAGTAAGCAAACGAATGTCAGTAGTACTTTTCAATGCTATTACTACAAAACTGGCCCATTAAATAGTTTATTAAAGTAAACCTTTAAGTGCACTTAAGTGTAAGAGTCGTCCATTTTAAATTTAAAAAAAAAATGTTCCTTTGTACAGTCACTAGTAAGTGAACTTACATTCTTACTTACTTGCATTTTTGGTACACTTTGAAGTACACACGCATTAAACTTTCTATGCTTCATATATTCTTTAAATGAACTAAACGTCGGACTTATAGTTTACTCTTTACTTATTATTGTGCACTTTATGTATACTACTGCGTTTACTTTTTTTATTTTTTAAATAAGCCTTGAAGTATCCTTAAGATCTGAAGCTTTAGTTTTACACGTGTTTTATTTGCTCTAAACTATTTCACCTCAAAACTAAACTTGACGTATTTAAACTTTAACTTGAATGAAAAACATTATTTAATAGAGTAAACAGGAATATACATCAAGTACACTTCGAATACTTCATTTTACTTTGACAGAGTTGATCTCCATCAAATGATCTAAGTGTAGAGCGTACAATCATCTAGGCAGAATACTTTTGTGTTTCATTAAAAGTTTATTTGTAGTATTCACTATGTGGTGCTGTCTTTTGAGTGAAGGTTGTCTTCTATGATGTCATCATGGAATTGCTCTGGTGTTTTTACACAGGAATCTTTAAAATCGAGGACTCGGCTCACGTGGCTCGTCTCTGGGGTCTGAGGAAGAACCGTCCGGCTATGAACTATGACAAACTCAGTCGTTCCATACGCCAGTACTATAAAAAGGGCATCATCCGCAAACCAGATGTCTCTCAAAGACTCGTCTATCAGTTTGTCCATCCAGTTTAAGAGATGAGACAACGGCCTCTGAACTGACAGACCTTCAACATTTCATTCAATCTTTATTAAGGAGAACTTTAAGATGTCAATCATTTTCTAAGCATCAAGTGTGTTTGATTTTAAATGCTTTAACACGTGTTACAGATGTGTTGGCTCTTATCTGTTACTTTAAGACCGTTCTGTCACATCATTTATGATGTTTAATAAGAGGTTAAAAACAAGAAAGGTTCTTGGGGTATGTTCAGAAGAGAAGATCACTCGCAGCGTCTGCCTGTTAGTCAACACCACAGAGGGTGGAACCTTCATTCAAATATTGTTTCTCTTTGCACCTTTATGTACATTCAGGACGTTCACATGAGCGTGTGAATATTTTTGAGCAAACCTTCATGACCCAGCCCATGATCTTCTGGGGAAAACCTTCCCCTTCCTCTTAATCTCCGGCCTGCGCCCAGCAAACATCACAGTTTTTCTGGGTTTGTGAGTAATTGTACAGCAAAGCTTTTAACTCTGCCAATGTTAATTCAGCTTTAACTGAAATGATGAATGTTCACCTTTACACACACACACCGCTTAAGATACACGTCATACGTGACGCCCGTGAAATGATGATAATTGATGTCCTGCATCAAGTTTACGTCAAATATCAGTCTGTATGTTTCTGGGGGTTTTTCTCTCGGGTTCTCTTGTGAAGAAATTTCAGTAACAGTTTTACTCTTTTATTACAGATCAGAATCATTTTACGTGTTCATTCTGTTGTGCTCAGACAGTTCTGAATTCATTTATTAAAAAAATCTTTATTTGTTGTTATGTTTTGTCTGTTTCTCTTGGCTTTACTAAACTTGAGTTTAAACCTCACACCAGTAAATATTAAATCCCACTGCACACTTGCTGCTTGAAACGGTTCTTCGATGCCATAGAAGAACCTTTTGGTTTCTTAAAGAACCTTTAACATCTTTCGTGAAACAGAAAGGTTCTTTAGATAGTAAAAAAGTATGAGTTTGTTCTTTAAAGAACCTTTGGCTGAATGGTTCTTTGTGGAACCAAAAATGGTTCTTGAAGGGCAGTGCTGTGAACCATCTTTTAAGCACATCTTTATTTAAGAGTGTAACTGCACTGATCCAATAAATCACGGCCACGAATCATACAGATGTCTTTTAGACTTTTATTTTGCTCTCTCTTTCCTGTGTCGATCCGAAGATGTCACGGTCTAAGAAAGACACCGTGAAAACTACAAATAAAAGACATATACAACTTAAACACACCTCTTTTACAACAGAATCCCATAACAAATAGTCCAATTTGCCTCATTGTTACAATACAGAACACGTTACATTACACACATTAAAGCACATAAACTCAAACATAAAAATTATAACATGCAACAAATATAAACAAATACCGTGTGCGCCTTTAGGACCATATGCAGAGATTATACGTTTTGAAGGAGCCGCACGTGTTACGACCTGTTCGCATCCATTGCTCTCTGACCCACAGTTCTTCACTCCCTCTCTTAGTCATGTGACGCATTACGCATTATTAAAGGAACATTACATACAGAAAAGCTTTTCATTTTTAAACACAATATAAACAATTTATAATCAACAATTTTCTCTAAACATTGTATTTTAACCATGTTTCAAAAAACCTCAATGAACTTTACAAATCATATCAATAAGCATTACAATATGTCATCGGACATTTACACTCCCATCAAATTACTATGATTTATGATGAACTTCAATAAATGTTTGAATAAATCCAGTAATTTTCAAAATCAAACATCAGAACAAATTGTGTTTTTACTTATCCATGTTCATGTTAAATGAGTACTTCAAATTCCATGCATTATTGCATTTAGAGATTACCACACAAATTTAGTTGTTTTCTACAAGCACAACCAATTTATGAATTGGACGTTCAAGAATAGAAAAATTATTGTTTTTGCTTTTGCCCTCTTTACTCGCCTTTCTATCGCCTAATTGAATTGTGACCTTTCGCACCAATCCATCTTCATCTGTACGAACATCAAGCACTCTTCCTAGTCTCCAGCCATTGCGTGGAAGTGCGTCCTCTTGGAGAATGACAACATCTCCGATTTTTACATTTCGTTTTGCGGAATGCCAGCGCTGTCTGAGTGCTATGTTTGCCAAGTACTCCCTTTTCCATCTACCCCAGAATTGCTCTGTCAAGTACTGGACTCTACGCCACCTTTTTTTGGAATAAAGGTCTTCTGCTTCAAATTTTCCTGGTGGTGGCAGCGGTACAGAAGCTTTCATGGTGAGCAAGTGGTTTGGGGTAAGAGGCTCTAGGCTCTTTGGGTCATTAATGGTATCAGTGGTGAGTGGACGGCAATTTATGATAGACATGGCTTCATAAAGGAAGGTTCTTAAGGAAGCATCATCTAATCTGCCAGCACTTTGAGAGAGGACCCAATTTAAGACACTCCTAATTGTTCTGATCTGCCTTTCCCAAATACCCCCCATGTGGCTGGCATCAGGTACATTGAATGTAAAGTCACATTGTTTTTGGGCTAAGTATGCAGTTAGTCTCTCTTTGTCCAACTCGTTAAGTGCCTTCGTCAGTTCATTCTTTGCCCCAATGAAATTTGTGCCTTGATCTGACCGGATTTCTCGTACAGCACCACGGATTGCTATAAAACTCCGCAGAGCATTTATGAAAGCATCAGTAGTAAGGTCTTCCAGCATTTCCACATGAATTGCTCTAGAAGAGAGACAGGTGAATATGAGGCCATATCTCTTGTACTCTTTACGGCCTTGCTTGGTGTGAAATGGCCCGAAACAATCCATGCCACAGTAGGAAAACGGTGGCGAGGGATCAACACGGTTAGCAGGTAGGTCTGCCATCTTCTGTGTTTCTGTTGGCCTGCGAGCTCTTCTGCATGTAACGCACTGCTTAATGTAGTTAGCTACAACTTTACTGCCACCAACAATCCAGTAACCGTTAGCTCTCAGTTCGTTAAGGGTTTGCCCTCTGCCTTGGTGTTGAGTTTTCTCATGGCAGTGACCCAAAATTAGACGTGTCACCGAACCATTCTTTGGCAGGATTATTGGATGCTTCAAGTCCAAAGGTGAGGAAGCTTTGGTTAAACGCCCCCCTACTCTGAGAACGCCATCGTGCAGCACTGGATCAAGCTGGAAAAATTGATTGTTATTTGGAAGTTTGCCATGACTTAGTGTTTCCATTTCTTTTTCGAATGCATCCTTTTGTGCCAATTTTATAAGCGCGACACCTGCTTTCTTTAAGTCCTCGACATTTATGGGCTTTGGGAATTTGTTTCCTTTAGCTAGTTGCTGGATTCGAGCGACCACTTTCAATGCTGTATGCCATTTTGAGAACCGACTGAATCTGTCCAAAAATTGTTCTTCCTTTTCTAGCTTGGTTTGTAGTACCTGTGTCACTTTTACTTCAGGATCACCCACCAAGAGCTCTGGATCTGACTCCGACGTGACAATCTCTCTTTCCCACAAAAACTTGGGTCCAGTAAACCAATTTGAACTGATCAACTCTGACACACTGAGGCCTCTGGAGGCATGGTCTGCTGGATTACTGTCACTATCAACGTAGTACCACTGTGCGGGGTCTGATGTTTCTCTGATTCTTTGAACTCTATTGGCTACAAAAACGTGGAACCTTCTAGCTTCATTATTGATATAGCCCAAGACTACTTTTGAGTCTGTCCAAAAATATTCTTGGTCGATTTTGAGTTCTAGCTCTTCCCTTAACATACTGCTGACTGCTGAAGAAACTACTGCAGCTGATAACTCAAGCCTGGGTATTGTCACAACTTTAGTGGGTGCAACCCTTGCTTTCCCAATGACTAAAGAGCAGTGTACTTTGTCTTCACTCAGCAATCGTATGTATGAGCACTGACCATACCCTTGACTACTCGCATCGGAAAAATGATGAAGTTCAATTCTCTGGGTCGTTTCCATTTTTCCAGATGTGATGCATCTTGGAATCTGAAGACCCTGCAGATTCTTTAGATCATTTAGCCAGCTTTCCCATCGTGGCTTTAATTCTTCTGGCAGTGGTTCATCCCATTCAATGCCCTTTCGGCACATGTCCTGTAGTATTTTCTTTCCCAGGAGGAGGAAAGGAGCTAGAAAGCCCAGTGGGTCAAACACAGAAGCTATAGTTGAGAGAATTCCCCGCCTCGTTGCTGGTTTCTCATCCAAAATAACTTTAAATGAGAAGGTGTCACTATTTGCACTCCACTTCACTCCTAACACAGTTTGGACTGGAAGGTCATCATGCCTGAGATCCACGTCATGCATTTCAGTTGCTCGTTCATTGTCAGGTATTGACTCCAAAACTTCTCTGTTATTGGAGATGAATTTATGAAGATGCAGTCTTCCTTTGGCACACACAGTTTGTGCTTCTCTCACTAGGTTTATGGCAGTGTCCACATCTTCAACACTGACGAGGCCATCGTCAACATAGAAATTTTTCCTTATGAAGTTGGCTGCTGCAGGATAGTCTTTCTCATTTTGGTTTGCAAGATGCTTCATTCCATAATTTGCGCAGCCAGGTGAGGATGCCGCTCCAAATAGATGGACTTTCATACGATATTCCTTTGGCTCAGAATTCGTATCCCCGTTCTCCCACCACAAGAAACGTAAATAATCTCTGTCCTCCTGGCTTACATGGAACCTGTGGAACATCTTCTCCACATCACAGATGACTGCTATAGGGTATTTGCGAAACCTGCAGAGCACTCCAGTCAGTCCATTTGTAAGATCTGGTCCAACGAGCAGATGATCATTTAGTGCAGTGCCATCATACTTGGCTGAACAGTCGAACACTACCCTAATTTTGTTTGGCTTTTTAGGGTGGTAAACACCTTGGTGAGGGATATACCACACATTTCCTGTTTCAGATTGTTGTTCAGCTCTCTCAGCATCACCATCCTTGAAAACACCTCCCATGAATTTGACATAGTCTTCCTTGAACTTTGGATTTTTCTCAAGCTTCCCTTTTAACCGCTTCAGCCGTGCCAAAGCCAACCGCTTATTTTCTGGCAGGTGTGGGCGTGTCCTAAAGGGTAGGGGCATTTCCAAGTGACCATCCGCATTGTAGTTTGTTTTCTCATTTAATAGTTGCATGAATTGTATGTCATCTTGTGACATGCTCCTTTCTCCAGGGTTGGTATCCTTGAAGTCTGATTCAAGAGCTCTGATGATGGTGGCTGGTGTCAATGGTGGAACTTCCTTGACGTGTACGCGATGGCACAGACCTATTACTTCTGTAGACTTTGCAACCTTTGGTGAGCTACCGACAATACTCCAACCTAAATCTGTCTTAATGGCATAGGGCTCATCTTCACCTCCTGTGATGACTTGTCGTGGTGCCAGTGCTCTTGAGCAGTCGTAACCTATCAACAGTCCGACTTTGCAATCCATCAGCTTTGGCATTTCCTGCACTATACTGTTTAGATGATTCCACCTTTTTGCAGTCTGAGAGGTAGGTATGTGGGAACGTTCAAGAGGAATGAAATCTCTGGTATAGGCGGGTGGCAAGTTGACAAGACTTTGAGAGAGAAGCCCTTTAACTCGAAGCCCATTGACTCTCTCACTCTGAATAATGGAATCTTTTCCCATCATTGTGGTAAGCTTTAACTTAACTGGCTCTAGACTCGCACCTATCTCTTCACATACTTCTTTGTCTACAAAGGTGTTGCTGCTTTGGGTATCCAGTAAGGCATACACCAGGATCTGTTTTTCTGGATTTGTAGATGAAGAAATCCACACAGGAACTATCATGGATGTACTCCCACCACAACCTCTGTCAACAGAGCAAGAAAGGGAAGAAGTTGTTTCTTCTGTTTCGATAGCATGAGAGGATGTGTCTGCTGCAGCAGAAGAGCGTTCTTCATGAAGTGGGGTTGGATGACGTTTCTTACAAATGCTACAAATTGCCTTGCTTCTACACTCTCTCGAATTATGTCCTCGTCTAAGACACCCAAAGCAGAGATTGTTATCAAATATAAGCCTTTTCTTCTCTTCCACTGGCTTATTGGCAAACGTCTGACATTTGTGGATGGAGTGGCTGTCTCCACAACACAGGCATGGAACTGGCTCTGAAAATGGCGATGTGACATTTACTTTATTTGATTCCTTTGGTTGATTTTCACCGGCACTGTTCGACCTCATCACTGTACAGAACTTATCAGGTGCCTTTACATTTGTTATAAACGCGTTGGCCCTTTGGCGCTTTACGTCTCTGATGGGCCTTTCTTCTGTTGACTTCAAGGCATTAAAGGAAGTTACAGGGTTGCATGCCACTTCTGCCTCACGGGCCACAAATTCAGCAAACTCATTGAACTTAGGGTATTCCTCCGTTTCTCTTAAGTGCTTTGTGACATAACGGTTCCATTGAGAGGTTACCCAATCAGGGAGTTTTTGTACCATTCTCTGATTCTCTTCACAGTCATTTAACACCTGAAGTCCTTTGATGTGTGGTATAGCATTGTTGCAGGATATCAGGAAATCACTAAATTGTCTCAATTTAACTGACTCCCTAGAACTAATCTTGGGCCAGTTATTTAGTTTTTCTCTAAATGCCCGCTGTATTACAAAGGGATGACCATATCTAGAGTTCAATAGCTCCCATGCCTGTTCATAGGCTTTATCATCCTTTCGGAAAAAGCTTCCCTCCAGTACACATTTTGCTTCACCACTGATGTATTTCTTTAGATAGAATAACCTATCAACTGGATTTGTGCATCGTCTTTCAATCAAAGCTTTAAAACTTGAACTCCACTCTAAGAATGTAAGTGGATCGCCTGTAAAGACTGAGGGTTCGGGTGCTGGTAGTCTGGTAAGAACCATTGCGTCATGCAAGGCTTGTGCTAATGATCCATCATCGTTAGATTGATTTGGTTGCACTTTGTCAATGTTAATGAATGTCTGTTCCTTTTTCATTTCTTTAGGAGAATAAATGGGACTATTGGCCACTTCACTACCTGTGGTTCTACTTTCGTCACTAGAATCAGCTTCAGAGTATGCTTTAAGCTTTGCCGCTATTACTTGTAGATCTCTTTGGTTTTCCAGTCTCTTTAGCTCCTGTTTTTGTGCAGCTATAGCTTCTTCCATCTTAATTTCAGCCTGTTTTGCTGCGAGTTGTGCTGCACATTCTGCTCTTTTTGCTGCGATGCTTAGGTTTTCGGACGAACATTTTGAATGGCTACTTTGGACAGTGTGTTTTGATTTTGTACTTCCAAATATTGAGTTGGCGTACTCTTTATCCAGCACCATGTGAATTCTTGCATTTTCTCCTGTAGCATCAAATTCCTCTAACCCGACTTCACACATACGTACTTTCAGTAGCCTCATTAGGTCTGCTGTTACTGCTGTACAGGAATCCATCTTCCTTCTAATTTCGGTAGAAGGTGCTGTTTGAGAACGAATGGTTTCATACATTTCTTTTACTTGTGTCTCCAGTCCTTCTACGGCATCCATCATTTTACTTAAGTCTTCCTCAGAACACTCATCCTTTATTTTGACACGTGTATCTTTCGCTTGATCTTTCCAACTTTCATAAAGCTTGATCCACTTAATCTCCTTTTGAGAAATTTCTTGCTGCTTAAGCTCCAGCATTTTTTCAGTTAGTTTTCTTTCCCTTGAAGACTTTCTTGGTTCTTTTTTAGAAGGGGCAGAAGTAGAACCTTTCTCTACTTCTTGTATTGTTTCTAACTCTGTCTGACTGGTCTCCATTTGCTCACCTTGCAACAACCTTTCATTATTTGACATTGTGCCTGGCACTTTATCTTCTTCTTGTTTAATTATTTTTTAGCTCTACTTTATATACTCTTTGAGACCAAGACAGTGTTTAACTGAAAAATCCCAGTAACACTTAAAATACCATTTAAGAACTCAGATCATATAACAGAGCAAGAACATGAACAACAGTTGAATTGTACGATGTTGATAATAATAGAAAGTGTAAATGTAATGATAATCAAATAAACACAATTATATTTAAATGAAACGTTTCCCTTTTATCAAAGTCCTTTTAAATGTCCAGAAATTTTAAAGTTAACAGTCAAACCTGATGTTTGTATGGTCGCACTCTTCTTCCGGTATTGAGTAACGTCACACAGTAACGCTGGACTCTGAAGTCTTTGCCGAAGATTTGCGGCGATGTTGTCAACACAGGTAATTCACGCCCTCTCCTGGTAAGACGCGATATCTCTAAAGATGCCAGAAACCAACACTCCCGGTCATCTGTCGATCAGCAAACCGAAGCTCCGCCTACACCAGCGATATCGTCTTTTCTCTTATGGCGTCTTTCTTTACTCTGTACTCTCGTCGACTTCGGCGGTACGTTTTCACTGTAACTGCACTGATCCAATAAATCACGGCCACGAATCATACAGATGTCTTTTAGACTTTTATTTTGCTCTCTCTTTCCTGTGTCGATCCGAAGATGTCACGGTCTAAGAAAGACACCGTGAAAACTACAAATAAAAGACATATACAACTTAAACACACCTCTTTTACAACAGAATCCCATAACAAATAGTCCAATTTGCCTCATTGTTACAATACAGAACACGTTACATTACACACATTAAAGCACATAAACTCAAACATAAAAATTATAACATGCAACAAATATAAACAAATACCGTGTGCGCCTTTAGGACCATATGCAGAGATTATACGTTTTGAAGGAGCCGCACGTGTTACGACCTGTTCGCATCCATTGCTCTCTGACCCACAGTTCTTCACTCCCTCTCTTAGTCATGTGACGCATTACGCATTATTAAAGGAACATTACATACAGAAAAGCTTTTCATTTTTAAACACAATATAAACAATTTATAATCAACAATTTTCTCTAAACATTGTATTTTAACCATGTTTCAAAAAACCTCAATGAACTTTACAAATCATATCAATAAGCATTACAATATGTCATCGGACATTTACAAAGAGTGCAGTATTTACAACAGGTTAATACAGTACCATGTCTGTTATATTGCTGTAACATGGTGAGGGATGTGTACCGAGATCCTGTACGTCTTTGGACCGGTACATATTTATCTCTATAATAATGTCCGAATGGCAGAAGTTTGCTCGACGTATGTGTGATATCTAGGGCCATTTCTGCGTTGTATTAGAAATCTGCTTGTTTTGCGTGTTTAAGAGTGAAAGAGGGGGATGGTTCAGCGTACGCGATTCACAACGAAGAAGCTTCCGTCAAACACTTCTTTGCGGCAACCCGTCAAAATAAAAGTCCTTTATTTGAGAACGAGTCAAAACATTGCTTTAATAATTCGGTCACGGAGTATTTACTTACTTTGGTAAATTGAAGTAAATTTGCTAGTAATTAGAAAAAATAGTACATATAATTAAAAAAATATTACTTCTTTAGAAAATCGTACTTAAATTTATGTAGACCCATAACCATTAAGGAAAAAAGAAATAGGGTCTACCAGCCAAATACCCATAGTGATGTAAAGTAAATATGTTGAATAACATTATGTTGTGCTCTTAACGCATGCGATACATGTTTTCAGATTAATGCGTTTAAAATAATTAACGCAATTAACGCAGCATCTGTTTGTTATGTCATCCTTTGTGTAGGTTACATTATATAATGTACAGGCTTTTAAACCACTTATGCGCGTTTTAAGACAGTTGCTTTGTTCAGTGAAAATATGAAGCTTCTATCTATAGGACGCGGCAAAACGCAACGCGAGGTCCAGTCTGGTCACGCGCTAAAGGCGCGTCAGTGAATCTGTCAGACAGCACATCATTATTAAGTTCTCTTTTGTGCTTAAATGAATAAAAGAAAACAAGACTACGACAGAAAGGCCGTTCTGTCAGAAAGGCCGAATCTGTTCTTCTTGAATCTAATGTTCATCAAAGAACAAAAAGAAAGAGTAATTCAATGTATTTAGTAGCTTTAATGAGAATTCTTCTGTATTTAATTTACAATTTTGCGTTAAAGACTGTATTTGTGTTTGAGAACTTCTATTCAATTGTTGTATATGTCCTACCTGTTAGACAAGATAGTTCTCAATTATACTTTTCATGAATGGTATATTAAAAATAATCAATTTAATAGAGACACCAGTAACAGTACTAATATCAGAATGTTGGCTTTCATTCACACAATGATGCTGTTAAAGAAATCTGTTGTTCTTGCATTAATTTGAATTTTAAATGGGAAATTATTAGATTGTAAAGTACATTTAAAAATATTAATGTTATGTGTGATTAATCGGATAATTGTTTTTAACCGATAGACAGCACTAGCTCTTATAAGTGGTATGTTCAGGAACACACACAAGTTTTGTTATGTGGTATTTTCTGTTTGACAGAAGCATTTGTAAACTGCAGTTCTAAAGCTGCAGCTGTAATAAAGAAACTTAAAATGTTTAACATCTTTTCACATCAAGTGTTTTTGCATTAAATTAGAGAGTGTAGTATTGATAACAGTATTGATAAATACCGGACGATAAGCAGTATCTTAATAAAATCTTAACGATACCCTTCACTAACCATGGTAAACCATCAGTGATGTTCACAAAATGACGTCCAGCTCAACATGAAAAGCAGAAATTCTATTGTGCAAACACTCATAAAGATAAAGATGCTTCACAATACCGTAGAAGAACCTTTTTGTCTAAATGGTTCCATAAAGAACCTTATCAGCCAAAGGACGTTTTTGTTACTGTTCTTCGTTGTGAAAAAGGTTCTTCTGATGATAAAAGGTAAGAAAGAGATGGTTCTTTACAGAACCTTTGACTAAATGCTTCTTTGTGGAACCAAAAAGGTTCTTCTGTGTCCTGGCTGTGAACGACCTTCTAAGCACCTCTTTATTTTCAAGAGTGTAGACATGTCCGTTCAGATTTTGCCTGTTTTAACAGATGTGAACATGTTAGATGAGGTTTATCTGTCAGATGTTTGAGAGATGCTGACCTCTGCTGGTGAATTCAACTCTCTGAATGCTCATCCGACCGTCTCACAGTTTTATTGTGAACTTCACAACACATGGAGAGCATCTGAGCACATCGGTCTGTTCTAAACATACACTATATACAGTCTCATCTCATCCCATCATCATCAAGATTCACGACTATTACTGTAAGACAGAATCTATAAACAGAACTTAATGAATCTGTCATGGATCACATGTAGAGAATAAAGGCAAAAGAACATAAAAAACAAACATTTAAAAGCATTTGAACAGAGTTTAGCTCAACAGTCATGAAGTCATAACTAATATCTGCAGTTAGTCACAAAAAGTCCCACTGAAACGTTCATTCACTTTCAAACATCAAGAAGAAGAAAATGTTGATTTTCAACCAGAATGAAAGTTCATCCAGTGAGATATTAGAGGATTATCATTTTCTCTCTTGAACGTTCCTTCAGGATATTTGTCACAGGCTTTCTGAGCACTTTTCTAAAATGAAACTTTGTCCTTCAAACATTGAACTGAATAAACATGAGAAGAGTGTTTCAATGAAACATGACATGAAGCATCTGCATTAATCCAACATGAAATGTGCTCAATTCATCAGTTCACATAAAAAAATACTGTGGTATACTTTAGCATTTACTACTGTAAACTGTGATATAAATATACACTACACTAGAGTATTTACTACAGTTCATCTATTCACTATGATTAATCATTTATACAATAACAAAGTGTAATCCTTACTATAATGTATTACAGTTTACTCTAGTAAATACTAAAATGAAGAGTTTATTTCCAAAATGAGATCATCTTTTCAAAAATCATGTTTTTGATTAAGTCATGTTTTTATTTTGTTAGCTAGCTGGATTTATGATGTAAATCTTAACAGACCGACTGCAGTTTGATGGATATGAATTGCACATAAAGAAAACATGATTCTACATTTTTTTAACGATTTTGGAAAATTTTGGAACCAAACTCTTCAAATATACTACTACAATATTTTTCTTGTGAAGATCAAGTCTTTTATCGTCTTTCATTAAAAGTTAGATGATGTCTGTGTGAGCCCTCTTTGTTGGTTCTGCCCCTCTACAATAAAACAGATTGTAATACGAAGGGTCACAAGTTTTAACGCTGAACGTTGTACTTCAAAATAAAAATAGTTTTTATTGCATGGCTGATTTCTGCTCATTCCGCTTCACGGATGTACATGAATGTTACACATCAGCATCACAATACTGATGCACAGACGCACGGCTCCTCGAGGGAAATGTTGATGTGTTCGCTTCTTCAGCAGGAGGTTCAGGGAGGGAAAGAGTTGATGTGGATTCTTTAGAAGTCTTTAAGGCGCATGAGAGAGTTAAATGGACTCCACATAGTTGGCGGGATACAAACCCAACTGACCGCTCTTCAGTCGTCCTTTACACCAGCCCTGCCCATCTTCATCTTCTAGTTTAATGAGCTCATCTCCTGTGAGACAGACTTCACTCAGCATCAGAAGGCCACAGATTCACTGATGTCTGCGTCACATTGTTTGTGGTGTTTTAGGATTCTGACCTGCTTTGAAGCTCAGCTCGTCTTGTTCTTGACCGCTGTAGTCGTACAGAGCCCTCACTCGCACTCCTCTGCCGTCCTCGTCAAATCCGACTCCGTTTGTTTCGTCGTCCGGTTGAGCGGAGGTAGGCTGTTCATCATCCGACCATTCGGCAGAATACTGCTGATTCTTCTCATAGCTGCTCACGCTGCAGAAACCAGAGAACATCTCAAGCTTCACGCATCTCAAACATTTCTCAAACATTATCATCGGATTTACCTGCCACGCTCTCCTGCTTTCGGCGTCCCTTGATCTCCAGCCTGAGACACTTGAGTTAATGTCACTCCGTCGGGATTCTTTTTAACCTTTTCTTTCTTATTTATGGAGTGACTCAGATCTGGATTGAACTCCTGGTTTGAATAGGAGACGAGAGGATTTATGAGAACTACAGGAACAGAAGAAGCATGAGATCAGAAGTGGTGTCTGACATTCAGAAGATAGCGGTTTGTACCTCAAACTGTGGCCATTTCATGTGCATGCCAGGCCCGTGAGCGTTATTAAACCACTTCAGATCTTCTTGAGCGCTGGCTGAGGTGATGCTTCGCTCGAGATCACTGTAAACTGTTGCGTAGCTGCAGGAACATGGGTAACTTATAAACTTTTATACTTTTATATTAATTCATTTGGCAGATGCTCTTATTCAGAATGACTTAAAGTGTATTTTAAATCTATACATGTCTTTTATTAATATTTGTGCTCCCAAGAATCAAACCCATCATTGCGTTGCTAGTTTTACAAAAAAAACACTTTTAAAATAAAAATGAACTTTAAGTAGCTGGTTTGTTCCGGTTTAAACTGCCCAGGACCAGTTTGAACCAGCTCTGGACCATCTTAAAGTTTAAGATGCAAATGACCATCTTAAACCAGCCCAGGACCAGTTTAAACCAGCACATGACCATCTTAAACCAGCCAAGGACCATTTTAAACCAGCTCAGGACCACCATCCTAAACCAGCTCAGGACCAGTTTAAACCAGCTCAGGACCAGCCCAAACCAGCACAAGAGCAGCTAAAACCAGCACAGGACCAGTTTAAACCAGCTCAGGACCAGCCCAAACCAGCACAAGAGCAGCTAAAACCAGCACAGGACCAGTTTAAACCAGCTCAGGACCAGCCCAAACCAGCACAAGAGCAGCTTAAACCAGCCCAGGACCAGTTTTAAATAGCTCAAGACCCTCTTAAACCAGCACATGACATGCTTAAACCAGCTCAGGAAGAGTTCAAACCAGCTCAGGGCCAGATTAAACCAGCAAAAACCAGCTACCATGCCTCAAAATCTACCTAACCGGCATATGCAGTATGTTTTTTACAGGGTTGGTCCCAAGAAGTATCAAGTGCTATTTGTTTCCCAATGACTATTCTTTAATTTCTGTCCATACTTCTGTGTTTATAGCAGTAAACGTGTGAAAACCGGTTCATGGTTTTCACAAGGTTTTCATGGTCCATATAGAACGAAGGGTTTTTTGACATTGAAACAGTACAGTTGACCATTAACTCAGTGTATTTGTGTAAGGGTGTGAGTGGATTACTGTAGTAAAGTCATGGTAAATTGAGCTGTCACCTTTGGCTCTCGGTGAGGTTGAGATGTCGTTTGATATCTAGAAGAATCTCTCTGAGAAAGTTCAATCTCTTCTCTTCGAACTGCTGACACTGCTCAAACACCACCTCCATGTTCTCCATGTACTGCGGTGAACAACCACTGACCTCGTCCAGACTCTTCTCATACTTCTCTTTGGCCTGAAACACAAAACAAGCGCCATCAACTCACATGACACATCACATACAGAGCATGGTCATGTGATGTCAGGCACACAAAAAATCACAACGGTATCTGAAAATGTATTTTTCATGTGGGCATGTTGAATTCAAATCAATGAATTTATCAAAAGAACGATGTCACAAAGTGAAAAAGTTTCATTTTTTCATGGATGTAGCAGATCAGGTCATGAATGAAGATGTGTAGTGTCTGTCGTGACCTGTGATCCATATTCACTCATTCCTAATGCAGGTCTGATCTCACATCAGGCACATCTGATCTCCACTGGGATTTAAAGTGTTTCTAACGGATGGAGAGTGAGCTTGAAGGTTAATGAAATGAAATGACTGCGTGATGTTTATTGAGCGTCTGTGAATGTGAACTCTGGGGAGATGAATCTGAATCTGCGCGTCTGTCGGCTCTGTTGTTTTTATTAACATACAGAATGTTGAAATTGATATGAGATGTGAAATGATATCGGCTTTTGATATCACACAATCATTTTGAGGGTGCTGGCTGCAATCTCTTTATAAATCCAATCCAATGACATTCATATATAGACACTTTCTTCTTCACAACATAATCAAACGTTTCTGCGCATTCATGTTCACAAACTATAGAGCGCCTGAATCAAAAGAAACCCAGAAGAAGAGTGACTTTTTTTAATTAAACTGGGATACCGAGCTAAACCACTAGATGTCAGTGTACCATACGCTTTCTATAAAGTCCCAGTGAACAGGAAGTTGCGATCATTTTCCGTATTCTGTATTTCAAAGGAGAAATTGTGTGGGAGTGGCTTGCGTCTTTCACTGCGAATTGATTGGATGTATAAAAACAGCTTGTTGCATTTTGAAATGGAACTCGCAGTAGACTGACGGTTGAAGGGGAGGAGTTAACGGAGGCTCCGCCCATCCTTCTAACATATATCATGTGAGATGGCTCGTTACTTCAGGGCGGATGTGCATTTTCAGATCTTAACTAATGATTATAAGGGCACACACATTTTTTAAAGAAAATGACCCACATTAATAACTATTTAGTATTAACGCTGCTATTTTTTCAATAAAAAAATATGAATTGTATTTTTTTATTTCACTGGTACTTTAAATGCGACAAAACTTTACAAATTGTTCATTTAATAAATTGAACATACAACAAATTTCAGTAAATCGTTTATTTAATAAAATTATTAGACATTAAAATAATCATATAAATTAATATGAACATGAATTAAAGAAAATATAAATAAATTTTAATGAGCTTTAATTTAATGACTGAATTATATTTTATAGGTCAATGAAGAACTGATGCTGTGCAAACACGTGAATTATGAATCTGCATTCCGAAAGTTATTAAAAGATGTTGTGTGAATGTTTTCTGGTCTGACCTTCTGTACGTCATTTTTACTTTTGTCCAGTTTCTCCTGAAGTTTCTTTTGTTGGTCTGATGTCACAGATGCTTCTGCTTTACTGTTGGCTTCTCTTGTAGATGCTATCTTCTCTTCTTTACAGGCCATGTGATAGGATTTCTTCGCTGTTTCCATCTGAGGATTTAAGACAAGAAGATGGTCAATTAAACTCATTCACGCAGCACATGAAGTCAAATCCTATAAGTAAGAAAACATCACTTGGGGATCTCTTTAATGTCTCGATTTTCACACCAATGAGATTAAATGGAGAGCAAATGGAAACTGGTCAGAAATGTGTCTGTCATTAGAGTTTGAGAAGAGATGTCAACATCGTCTCAATATGACACACTTCTCATCACACTTCCACATTCATGAAGTGTTTTTATTATTCTACTCTCATTTCTTTCTCTTTTTCTCTCTCTCCTGAGTCATGAGACTTGAATGAGATACAACTGAGCACTGAGCTGTGAAAGAGAGAACGGGTGTTCTGCAGTCTCACCTCTTTGAGTTTTTTGGCCCAGGGTTTCTGAGCTTTTCTGAAGCCCTCTTCAGCCTCTTTGGTCTCTTTAAATCCGCCCATCATTTGTTTGTGGTACGAATCTTTCTGCCAGTTCTTCACTTTCTCCAGGTCCTCATTCAGCAGATTATTCTTCACCTCCTGATGCAGCTCGCTCACCTTTTCTGCCTCCGTCATCACGGCCAGCCAGGCTCTCTCTAGAGAACCGTACTGCGGTCCTGCGGCGGAAGAGATCGAGACACGGAAGGTTTATTCAGAACGTGAGGTCAAGAGAAACAACAAAACATTTAATGGCATGAAAGAAATAATGGAGTGCCTCTCTCCACGAGCTGTCTCCATCTTTTGGACCAGTCGGTGAGCTGCTGTCCGTAAGCTTTCTCTATTTTGGCACGTTCCTGTATGCAGTTCATCATGTCATTACAGAGACGATGACCGTCCTCGATCCGCTTCACAGTACGCTTGTAGTTCCCGACCTGCAAGAACACAAACTCTTTCAGATCCTTGAGGTCATGACGGAGAGCATCAGAGCTCGATTATCTGATGTTGGCTTGATCACAGCGATGACCACGCGTGTTCCTGTTCAGTTTATTCACGAGAAACATCTTCGACAAAAAGCTATTAATCAAACCAACTGGTTTTGAGATGAATCAATGAAAGCGAGTTTGATTAGACATTAAATCTCTGTGGGATTATAGGTAGTGTAGATCTTCACCAGACACTAAATGGAAATATTCGAATGTTTAAATTAGGGCTGTCAAACGATTAATCACGATTAATCGCATCCAGAATAAAAGTTTGTGTTTACATAATATTTGTTTGTGTTCTGTGCATTATAATTTTGTATTTATAAACACATTTACATACATAAATATATTTAAGAAAAATAGAAAAAATAATATTTATTTAATTATATATAATTTAGGTTATTGGTCATTAAAAATACGTAAATATTTCCTGAAAATATGTACATGTATATGTTTATTAATACAAAATAGATATGCACAGTACACAAAAATATATTATTCAAACATAAACCTTTATTCTGGATGTGATAAATCGCGATTAATCGATTGACAGCCCTAGCTTAAACTGAAGGGAACATGTTTTTCCTCTCTTGTGATCTGCTGAAGTACATTTCTCAATGTGTTGACATCATCCTGATCAATGTAATGTGTCTTTGAACCTTTCAATGACAGACCTGATGAGGGTTAAAGGTCAAACATAGATAACTAGACACATGTCAAAAGAAACAGATCACGACACAAAGCAGCGTCGTGTTCATACACGGAAGACATTTACACAAGTGAAGTGAAATAAAACAGACCTCCCAGAAGCTGTCGGTGGTCTCGTCAGACATGGCGCTCTCATCGTACGCTCCCGACATGATGTGAGATTTGGCGGAGCACTTTTGAAGCTAAAGACTTGAAATGAAATTCACCATGGACTGCAGAGAAACAGACAGATTGTTCATTTAAGAATATGTTTGTCTATTTTCATAAATACTCAGTGTATAAATATAAGGGCTGCCAAACGATTAATGGCGACTAATCGCATACAGACTAAAAGTCTGTGTTTATATAATGCATGTCTGTGTACTGTCCATAATAAATTTGAATTTATATACACATACATGTACATGAACATGTATATATTTATTTTTTATATTTATGTATTTATTTATATTTTCTGATAATTTAAATTATATGTAAATGTTTATAGATATTAATATAATTGTATTTCTTAAATAAATGTGTGTTTTCATTAATACAATATGCACAGTACACAGACATACATTATGTAAACCCAAACTTTTATTCTGGACACAATTAATCGTTATTAATCTTTTGACAGCCCTAATAAATAGTGTGCCACAATTCTAAACACAATTGAATGTGATGGGAAACTGTTGGCTAACTGAATACAGAATAATCATGAACAGGCACTCTGTGAACATAATGATGTCATCCGTCCGGACGAGACGAGACAACACTGTATCAAGATAAAATCACTTTAAATGTCTTTATGACTCACTCACATCATTCATCTCAACAAAATGCTTCATTGATTTTTCCTTTCCAGACCGCACCTCACTTGATCGTGATACTTTGATTCTGCTGTGATTATCACACAAGAATGCATGATGTCACATGAAAACGATTGGCTAACGGTGATGGTGTCATTGGGGGGAGGGGCTTCAAACACTTTTAAATAGGGTGATGGGAGGGGGCCGTAAAATATTTGGGTCAGCTGAGAGAAGAAGATAAGAACATCTGACAGAGACAAAAACAATCCAATGTGTCAGAAATGATGTGACAACACAAGCGTGAGATGTGAGAGAAACACAAGAGTGACTTTCTGTAGGAATGAAATGATCTCCGGCTTTACTCCGGGTGATGTGTTTTGTTGATCCTTTCATATGGAGGGGAGGGGCGGGTGGGCGGAGCCTTTAACACGACACATGGCTCTTTTTGGGATGTCAAACAAAAGACTTGTGAGAGTGTATGAGCATTAAAACTATTGATCGGAAAACATCTGATGGCAAATACAGAAGCAAAACTAAAATCCACTGAAAGCACATGGTTTCTATATTTACACCAAAATAAATAAATAAAAGAAGAACACAACAAATCTCATGAAACACGTGTGACCACACACTTGATGAACACGCCAACAGAACAGCATGTTTAAAACACACGCAGGTTTGGTCAGCAGCATAAGATCATGTGTGTTGAGATGTGAAAACCACACACACACATCAGCGTCCTCCTGCTAACGGCTCCAAAACTCCCATTCAATCCAGACAAAAGGGGAAAGACAACAAAAGGCTTACCCGACCGATCCCCTGTGACGGACCACGGCACACACAACCGTCAGACCCCCGCACGCACGTGCACGAGACCCCTTCAGAAACAATCACAGCTCCTCCAAAGACCTCCAGCACATCTGCTGTAGAGTAACAGCACATCAAACTGTATCTCTGATGATGAAGACACAGTGTGTGTGTGTGTGTGTGTGCGCGTGCGTGAAGTGCTCTTCTTCAATCGCATTTACACAACAATAACAAAGAGAATATCATGTTGTGACCTCGAGAAAGGATTACTAATAATCGAGTACAGGATAACACCAGACAGCGACAGAAGTCTGCAGAAAAATTCAGATGAATAACCAGAAAGACCTAAATAAACAATACATGATCAAATTAAAACAAAGACAGTCACAGTCACAGTGCTCCTAATTAATAACTTCAAAGGCCATTTTCTCAATATTTTCACTCTTACTCTTAGATTCCTGAGTTTTAAACGGTTGTATCTCAGACAGATATTGTCCTATTCTAACAACTCATACATCAATAGACCGCTTATTTATTCAGCTTTCAGATCAGGTAAAACTCTCAATTTCGAAAAATTGACCCATAAGACTGGTTTTGTTGTCAAGGGTCACATACACAACTTTACTATAAAAATGAGTGAGCAACACAAACACAACAAACCTGTGTTTCTCATTTCAGTAAATAAAAACATATTAACAAAAGTTCCACTGGTTCTCTATCTTCAGTTAGGCTCAGTAACCACAAGTAAACGTAATGTATAGTGTAAAGAACTCAAAGACTGATTTCATTTAGACGGAGCAGTTTAACTGGTTTGACAAATCTGCGGTCAACTGAAGTGGGTTTACAGAACTCTGTGAAGTCAGAATCTGGTATTTTTGGCAAGTTTGGATATGCCGCTTAAGACCGTTTCAAGACACATTTAATATGCTAAAAGCCTTTGTGAATCTAACAGTCAAATTATAATCAGTCATTAATAATCGTGAACATCATCATCAACAAAGCAACATTAACATCTATTCTATGTATTCTTATCATATTCCTGTCTTATATCTCTACTCTTTGTTCTAAACGACATTGTTTTGTAAAGCAACATCTCAAAAGCAATAACATCATTTTTTGAATGATTGATGTTGATCTGGTAGTTTAAGTATCGTTTTGTTACAGATTTAAATCAACGGGACTGTAATGAATGGAATGTGATATTACAGATGTTAGAAGGAATGCTGTTAAGATAACTTATCTCAATCTTTGATCAAAGTCTGAAGGTGGAGCGCTCAACACAACACTACACACAATGTGATGTACAGTATGTAACAGTATTGTGCAGTGATGTATTATACAGTGTGTGATGTACAGGGATGTATTGTACAGTATGTGATGTGGTACTGTTCAGCATCATAGCATCAGTGTGATCAGGACTCCTGAATCAGCAGTGCTTGACACTCACATCCAGCGTTCAGAACTGAACTACACACACCCTGTTCACTGCTTCTGGGAACAAATACTTCAAAAACAAATCCTTATTCCTGTTGCTTTGTGTTCATATCTTCTGTAGAGAACATAAAGCTGATGTGACATAAAAAAGTGACACAGGATTTCACTTTGAGCTAACATCTAACTGAATCTTTCTTTTAAAACCACACCGAGGCGTTTAGAAAGTGCTAAAGTGCTGTATATATGCATGAGAATGACTGCAGTAACTTAACTGCAGCGCTCCTGAGACCTGCGATCGATAACTGCAATGACAGCCAATACACCGACCCCACACACACACACACACACAATACTGCAGATACCTCAAACGCCCATCATTCAGCCCTCCCACGTGAACAAAACACATACCATAATTTAGTTTTATTTACTCTAGTAAACTCTAGTATGCTGTAGTATATTATAGGAATTATTGCATTTGTATAGTAGAGTGTTCTGGGCCATTCCAACTTTATGGAACTGACATGAAAATGCTCAGAGAATGAATTTGTTACGAATATATCTTTTTATATTTTACTAAACCCTTGTTGATAGTGTCTAAACATAAAAAAATGTCAGTCTATGAACACATTTTCTATTTTAAAAAAGAGAAATAAACATGCATTGTGGATATGACAAAAAAGGTTGTGTCTTTTGGGAGACGATAAACTTTCTGTCAAATAAAATGCACAATCCTGAAGCAATAATACACAATGAGTGGAGAAGTGATGCCTCTTTATAGAACATCAAATAGTTTCTTTATATTCATTTTCATGTGTTCATTTATGAGGAATATGAAGCGTTATGATGTGACAATCCTGAAAATGACTCTTACCTGACTATTAAAAATCATGAACTAAAAATAAAACAAATACTTGAAGAGAGATCTCACATGGGTATCTGAACCACCAAATGTTCAAATCTGTGCTGTTACCATAGTAAAAAATGTTTGTATTGTTTCGTGGTAAGGTTGACATTTTCATGGAATTGCCCTTCTTTAGTATTAACTGAATTAATAGACTGCAATGGATACTGTAGTATAGATTCATATTTAATCTATACTATATCAATAATAATGATTTTTCAAAACACTACAGCAGCTAGAAATTGGACCTCAGTTTACTATAGTAAATACTGATGTAAACCACGTTGGCTGTTTCTGAACATTTTGCCTCTTAGCTGCGTTCAAGTTATTATGATTTATTTTTAAAGTAATTTAAAGCCATTCCGCAGTTTTGAACAAAATTGGTGTCACATAAAAAGGAGGAAATGAGCCCACACATGTGTATTGTTCCGAATATAATATCCTGACATTCTTGGCCTCTGTTGAACCGCTAGGCAGAAATAATGTGCTTAACCTGTCTAATTCTTTATTTATAAAGCTCTAAATGACCAAGTTTGGCCGTGACCCGCGTTAGAGAGATTTGCTGCTCTTGAAAATGCAGGAGCTGCAGGACTGTGATGTTAAAACAGAGCCCGGGGCGATCAATAATTCAGAGCACCGGCAGGATCACATACGTCACGCCACAGGTCGTATAACCTGAAACACGCAGCCCTTTATTCTCTCAGACTTTAAATGGGGCGTCATGCAATGCATGTCACCGTTTCGTGACGCACATGCAGAGAAATACACGTATGCCTTGATCGACCATGATAAACCTTTGTGTTTTTTGATATCTACAGTGTTTCACATTTACTCTGGGTATCATACTGTAAATCAATTTCATGACAAAAATGTTTCATGACAGCAGAATATCATACAGGTTATGAGGCGATAGCTAGAAAACACTCAGAACAACATAACACATCAACACCCTGCAGTGTAAACCTCCATAACAGCCTGCTATAGTGTGAACGGCAATAAATAAAGAACACCGTATACAGACACACATGTGAAACCAAACACACGTCGTCTCCCATGTATGTTCACAGCGTGACAGGACAGATGTTCACACTCCGAATCACAAACCTAAAGCCAAGAGCAGCCCAACCAGATGAGAGAGTAACGCCAAACACATTGTGAACCCTTAAAGAGCTCATTTCATGGAAAGTCAATATCCAATAATAATGCCTTACGTCACCCTATATATTTACATGATGCATTACAATTATACAAATGTGGTTGTAATAACAATCCGGTTTCTCTACGCAAATAAAAAAACTCACAATCTGTGTCAATTGAATTGATTTCCATCATTTCTGTTATCAAACATGTTCTTGCAGGTCTAACGACGTTTACTCTTCACATATATTAAACATTTCAGCACACAACATGAAATAGGTTTACACTGTTTGATGTAGACCTGAAGTATTTGTTCAGAAGATCATATCTCACCTGGAAAACAGACCCCCCAAAAAAACAGACGTTCCAGGACCTGCGGGTGACACGGGATACTCTTCACACACATCAATGTTAGATCAGAAGGTGTGTCTATTCTTACACCTGTCTACACACGCACGCAAACACACATGCACGCGCGTTCATCCATGGAGTTGAACTTTGACAACCCCACCCTGAGAGACAATCAATCTTTAACCAGAACAATCCAACATGAACACATCACCGGTGCCTTAAAACACACGTTATTTACTGCGTCTATTTAGAACTTTATTGCATCAGAAAAATAACTCACCAACGCTCTATGACCAGCAAAGTATGCTCTTTTAGAAATGTACATGCTTACAGTATAATAATGAAGTGCGCTTGAAACACAAGTGTGGAGGTGGAAAGCCCTTGAGAGACACATGTGCTGTCACGTCACTGTTCAATACTGAAAGATCTGGAGTGATGCTAAATGGCCCTTTGGTGTTATTCAGCAAACAGTCGATCCATGTCATTGACCGGACCAGCGGTCGACAGCAAACTTCAATATATACATACATGTTTTAATATATGTGAATAATTACAATTGAAGACATAACATGTTCCTGAATCCTGGAAATAAAACATTCAGAATTTCTCTCACTAACTCAACTAATAATCATTTCCAAAACAAGAAGCTCTGAGGTTTATTCCGTCTTTAAGATTTAGAGTTCAAGTTCAGTTCACATCAACGATGGCCTTTTCTTCACACCCGGACGTCTCATTTTCCTCAGGACCCAAAGGGAGATTCACAGGGTCTCCTTCTATTCTGTGTGTAAATAAGCAGATTAATGCTTGACTGTCAGATTTCTTCCTCTGCTCATCACAGCCGTCTCACAGCTCGACACTCTTGCAGATGAAAGTCAATCTAACAGACTCACACACACTGAGAAATGAACATCACGGATTACATGAACAGAGCGGACAACATCAACAAACCACTGAGCTGTTTCCAGATCTCTCATGTGCATCTAAACACAATAAGCATCGACACACAAATACATGCACACGCGCACAAACATACACATACACACAAACAAATATACACACACGCACACAAACAGCCCACACACACACAGCCCACACACGCACACACAACTCACACAAGCACACAACAAACACACACACCCCACACTCACACACACAGCCAGAAGAAGTAGCAGGAGACTAAAGGACTAAAGAAAAATGGTTTTATCTGATGGGCTGACGTCTCACAGAAAAATGTGTGCTAGTGTGTGTGTGTGTGCGGTGTGATTTGTGTGTGTGTGTGTGTGTGCTCGCATGTGAATTTGTGTGTGTGTTAAAGCAAGGTCACCGGCAGCTGATATCCGCTCTGGCTCTGACACACATGAGCTTCTGTAAAAACTCTCAGCAATCCCACAAAACCGAGATCTTCTTTCACTGATCACCTGAAGCTTCTAGGAACAGTGTAATCTATCCTTCTGTAACACACATCCTCATGTCACACCTCTGGATTAACATTACCCAAACACACAAAATGCAGGTTTGAATTCACAACCTGATTCCATTCACACTCCTGTGCCTATTTCTATAAAGAAAAGTCAATCATATTGATCTGAATCGTGTAAATCTGAAATTGGCTTCCTTACTACACAATGCTGCTCTTATCGGGCATGATTTCAAAATACAGTTTGTCATCTTTTATAGAATCTATAAGTCCTGGCCTACATTTAATCTTCATGATTCATCACAATCATTTACATTACAAACACAACTCAACATAAATCAAAAGATTTAATCTTGTGTGAATCTTGTGAGGCCAGTAATTTAAGTGATAGAAGGAACGAGTCACATTAACACCTCCCAGCGTCACTCTCGACCCCAATCAAGTTAAAGCATGACTTGACCCCTGCTGACCTTTACACTGAATCACGTTGACCATGAACTTGCTCTGAACAATAAAATTATAAGGATTTACTATGGCTTATGCTGTATTGACTAGAGAAACGTTTTAAACATTATTGCACATTTGATTATTCCAGAACAAGACAAAGGAAATTTGGTTTCCAAATGAAATAACATCTTAAAAATGTTTCAAAAATCATCTTTTTATTGTGTTATTTAAGTTAGCTGTATGTTTTGATCTATTGTGGTTTAAATCAAAATATACATATATTTGATATATGTTAATTGGAATGCACAATTAAAAAAACATGATTTGTGACAAATTTGTAAAACTTTGAGTTTTTAGTAAAAATTAGTTATCTCATTTTGGAACCAAACTCTTCATATTCACATCCAGAAGATCAACACTCTTCCAAAACTGAAGGAACCAGAATTCACAAGAGAGGTACATGCTAAACGTGTTCCCAGCGTGTTTAGTTTAAGATGGTTGTCCAAAAACATCTGTAGACCATATAAAAATGAACATGAAATTTGATTTTCCCTACTGGAAGGCTGAAGTATCGGATGGCCCGTGAGTGATTGAGGGGCGGTTATACAGCTTTCCTGTGGCTCATTGGTTAGAGCGCCAAGATCACCGGTTCGATCCCTTGGGATTGCACATAGTCAGAAGCATACGTGTAGTATAATGCCATGTAAGACACTTTGGTTAAAAGCCTCTGCCAAATGCATAAATGTAAAATGTAAATTAAGTGATGGGGAGAAAGTGGATTCAGGACCTTGGACAGTTCAATGAGAGGATTTCACCTTTGACTTCAGTGAGAAACACATCTGCTGTCTCTACATGAATGAATGAATGAATGAATGAATACTGCAGCTTCACACACACGTGTTGATTTATGATGGACAGATGGGAGACATCAACAATCCACATAACATAATTTACTAATCCAATAGCGCACAGCTGTAATGACTTCAGCGCTGCTCGTTTAATGAAACAGACCTCTTAAGTTTATCATGCAAGGGACCGTCTCTCCAGGGAGCGACATGAATGCTTTAACTGAAATGGTCTGTTGTGTATAAACAGGTGTCCTTAAATGGCTCCCTTGTTCAGCCTCTCACTTTAACAAGTGCAGGTCATTCACTGATATTCAGAAAGGTTAAAAACATTCAATATTGACAAAAATGCATCACTTTCAAGCACACTATTTTCTATTACAGCTGAGCAGCGTCTAATGAAATATTGATAAACTATAATCATATTTTGATTGTAAAGGTTTTATGAAGGGTTGTGTAAACTACCACTAGTACTTTTATACTTTCTGATATTTTGTTAGTGTAAAAAACCCAAAAGGTAAACAAGACTTATTAAGTGTTTGTGACAGAACCATATATACTGAATGAATGAACTGTGCATGCACTTGGAATAACATAGTCATCAATATCTGTTCTCGGTTCTTTTCTGTTACTACATCTGCCCTTTAGACCTTAAGACATTCTCGAGTAAACGAATCTATAGAATCTGTCTAATATAACAGCGCATGTGCCGTAGTAGAATAATATTTTGACCCACTTGATTTATAATAAAGAATGCAAACGTGCTTTTGGTTTGTTCGTGGAGGAACCACACGCATACACTATAACTGCGCAAATCATTTGTGTTTATCATGAATACAAATAAATAACATCTCCAATAATAAATAGACATTTAAACCCACGAGCCGCAATAATAGAGAAATCATGCATCAAGACATACCAAAGACTGGACAGATGAACGACAATCTCAAAATCCTCCACAGCAGTGAAACACAATAAAGCTGAAGAGACCGATTCGATTCAGCCAAACGGTTCCTTTGAACGGTTCACTTGATTCATTGAGTATGTTCACAGAAGCTTCCGTGCGACATTTTGGGTCTTGTTTTTTTTTGTCATATAAAGTAAACATTCAGCTACATGTTTGTTATTTACGACGAATTTAAAGGTTCATGTGATTTACCCGCAGTTCGTACGAAAAGATGAAAAGAGTCGATTGTCTTTAGAATCGGACATCACTAAAGCATAAAGGTATCGGGTGTGTGTGTGTGTCGCTGGGGTGTATCAGATGGGGGATGGTCAGTCAGGAGATCCATGTTACATATTAATGACATTTACTGAAATGAGCACCAGTGTGCAGAGCAGAGTAATGAACTGCAAACGCATGTATTCACAACATAACAGATGATGTCATACAAGAACCTTTTCAAGCAAAAACAATTTTCTTATTCCTGTTATGTTATGAGGACATTATTGCTAACCTTTTTAAACGTTCCAGTAACGATATGAGAATATAATGTTGTTTGTTTGACACTTGCAGAACTTTTAGCAATGACAAAGAACGTTGGCGAACTTTACTGCAAGAGTCACTAAACATTCCAAACATCAGACTTTATAAACACATCATCTGTCAAACACACGCTAGGAAACAGAAAACACTGATATATGAACCCACACAATCCAAAGATGACGCGAGATCTGATACCCTAAACTTACTTGCACGAGACAAAATAAGTTTCAAAGACCGATTTTAAAAACCTGGTTAATAAAAGAAGAAGAAGATTTGAGTATTGACACATTCATTACAGACACTAAACGTGGATATAAATGTTGTGGCCCGACGAGTTGATGTGTGTTTTAGCGATATTTCTTCTTTTATTGTCATTATCTGTCTTGTTTGTTTGAATTCAACCAACACTCGACCGTTCCTTTTCTCCACCTTAACATTATATTTTTGTTTTAATTCCTAACGTTTGTTTTTTTACTAACTCTGTTGAAGCACAAATCATTTTCAAAGGCAAATTGTTTTTTCTTGGGTGGTAGTGTTGACGGCTGCAAACTAATGGTAATTGGTGCTTTACCGCCACCTGCTGGACGAGAGTTGAATTAGTTCAAATACTTATTAAATACGTGTGTGTCTGATAATTAAATAGAATTATCTAACACGATTGCTTTCAGGCGAGATTTATCTTTATCTCTATCATTTGACTACTTTATTTTATGATAAATAAGGGGAAAACCGAACTCTCTCCAGTTCAGTAGGTGGCGTTTCGAGCCTCTTACAGTACTCTGAAAAGCGCGGCCGCAGAATACCGGAAGCGTTGAGTGTGACGTTCTTTCCGGCTCCGGTCTCTCAACAAGCGTAAAGGTAGGCCGAAACAAGAGCCCCAAATCCATCAAAAATCTTCATCATCTTACTATTTATCTTTTCTTTGTCAACGTTTGTCAGTATAGCACATTCTATATCATTTATATTTCCTAGTCTTGAGGTAATTTTCACGATTTAAACTCTAGTTTTGAGGCCGGATGGCTTCTTGCGCGATCGGACAGTTTCCCGGTCCGTAAATCGGCTCGCTAGACTACAGCTTGAATATAAGATTTGATAAAACGACTTCATTAAAAGTACTGCGTGGACGCTCTGAAATCCTCCTAAAACACATTAAGTGTGAGCAGAGAGAACCGTTTAAAGCGCACGGTCGTCCTTATCACCCAATACAGAAATGTTTAACAAACGCAGTGAATCTAGACAGTTTTCTGTATTAATCACAATGTGTTTGTTGCTTTCGGCATGCCGGTTGTGTTCATGTTTATTTAGACGTACTTTGCAATTAAACCCGTAGACGTGACATTAATTGTGTGATGCTGTGTTGTCACGTGCAGTAACGTATTAAAGACCTCTAACAATTTCCATAACACAACACTATCACAGTAGACCTGCTGTTTTAATGGTTTTATGTGTTTTTATTTTTTATAGTTGTGATGGATGAATTTGATCAAGAAATCCTCTTTGTGTTATTTGTGTAATGTAGACTCATGGGTGTGATTTTTGTGTTCTGTAGATGTTGATGCCCAAGAAGAACCGTATTGCCATCTATGAGCTCCTCTTCAAAGAGGGCGTCATGGTGGCCAAGAAGGATGTGCATCTTGCGAAACACCCAGAGCTCGCTGACAAGAACGTCCCCAACCTTCACGTCATGAAGGCCATGCAGGTGAGGCCAGAATCTCTCTAGTCACTAGCTAATAAGTGAATGAACGATTGCATTTTTCCTGCGAGTTAAAGAGTTTGGACTTGGTGTAGTTCTAGTCCAGTGTGTAGCTGTATTTTTCAACTGAGCAACACGTGTCAAGAGTTAAATTGTGAACACTTATGACAAAACTCGCAATTTGATGTAAATGACCATTGAAGCAGTGACAGTACTGCGAGTCAATGTTCAAATTCTCTGTCTTGGTCTGCAGTCTCTGAAGTCACGCGGGCACGTCAAAGAGCAGTTTGCTTGGCGCCACTTCTACTGGTATCTGACCAATGAGGGAATCCAGTACCTGAGGGACTTCCTGCACCTACCCCCAGAGATCGTGCCTGCCACCCTCCGCCGTCAGACCCGCCCAGAGACTGCCAGGCCCCGCCCCAAGAGTACGTTGCCATTAACTTCAGATTTTAGTTATTACGTGAAGTCTGCAAAAATGCTAATTTAAGCGTTAACATCCTTCCAAGACCTCGAGTGCGACGTTTCAAAGCAAGCATGTGTTGTTTTCCAGGTCTTGAGGGAGAGAGACCGGCCCGTCTGGCCCGTGGAGAGGGAGACAGAGATGCATACAGACGCTCTGCAGCACCACGTAAGTACACAAATCATACTGTCTTACCATCAGCGCATTCTTTAGCCGTGGCGTTTGTGAAGCTAACACAATGTGTCTGTCAGTACTGCATGCGTCTGTACAGTTATTGTGTTCCTGAATGTTATTTAATGTGGACCAGTCAGCTGTTAACATTTAGGTTTGGACTCAAAATAGTACGAAAAACAAAGTGATTCATCTTAGAGAAGCAATAATATGTGAAGTGCTGGTTTTAGAGACAATAACTCTTGGGAGAAAAGTGTTTAGGGGGACAGACATTTTGAGAAGTAGATCTCTGAATGCTTTAGGTCACTTTGGATTAAACTATCTGGGGAATGCAGAGATATATCTGACTTAATATTTAGTGAAAACAAGCAGTGGTTTTCTTCTGTTCTGATAGAAAGTAAATTAATATCGACCGGTGATTGCGGTGTTTTGTGGGAGCAGTTTTATTGTTTGGTTCTTTTGAACGGGTGTTAAAGTGAGTTGTGTTTTTCCAGCCGGTGCAGACAAGAAAGCCGAGGCTGGTGCAGGAGCTGCCACAGAATTCCAGTTTGTAAGTGCTGATGTTAGAAAGCTGAATGAATTTCAAGCTGTTTCTGTGCATGATTACAGAGATGAGCTCAACTCAAAACCTCTGACGCTTACCTCCTGTGTGTTCTCTTGTTTTTCAGAGAGGTGGTTTCGGTCGTGGCAGAGGACAGCAGCCGCAGTAATTTTCAATATTATCTGTACAATAAAGCTTCAAAAGTGCTCCTGTGTCTGACTCGCTTGTCGTGTTCTTTCTAATACGTGTGTTGAATTGTTAAAGCTAAGTGCAGTTGGATGGTTGTACAACAGCTAGCCTGATTCTCCTGTTCGAAAAAACTTCAGCTCTCCAGAGTAAAAAAATTCAAGGAATGTATATAACAATATGAAAGAATTGACACGTTGAATAACTCAATGATCCATCAGGTCTGTGAGCAGCACAGCTATTCTTTTGTACATTATCAAGATGTTTAATGTCAAATTAAATAATTACACTTTCACAAAACATATACACCTCAAAGAAAAACAAATTTATTAACTTCATGTGTGCATCATACAAAATATTGTGAGTACAGCATTATTAAACGGGTTTAGATTTTTTTTTAAGACTTATTGACACTCGTTTGAGAAAGCATCTAAAGTGATCTCTAACATTTTCCATCATACACAAACATCAAAATTTATATTAACTTGCACAACTTGAGTGATGAAAAACCACAATGCTGAGTAATTTCAGATGTCGTCGTGACTGGGAATAAACCTTCAAATCTTGTCTTCTCATTTTTAATAAGATGTGTATGTGGACAAAGTCACTGAACACTTGAAGATGAAATACTGTATTTTTATTAGTTGGCACATGTATATTACATTCTCATACGTTTGATTTCACAATCCCAAAATGAGAAAATTAAAATATTCCAGTGATGGGTACACCTGTCTGGGTCACAGCTTTGATGGAGTGTTGATAGATTTTCGTGTTCATTTCATCCCATACACACCAATTACAGAATTTCAAAATATAATTTCCGTGGCCGAACCGTGATTTACATTCAAAGTCTAATGATGCGAGTACGACAAATTTAAAGTGCTTTTATTTTTTTACTGTATGGGTGCTCCATCTGGTTGATTCTTCATTAATAATGCAGCAGTTTAGATTTGACTTTGTTTTCTAGAAACTTGAAATAATATCAATAATCATGCTAAAGAGAAACTGTTCATTATATCTTTAAGATTAATGCAGCCACGTCCACTACACAAAACAATCTTCAGCCATGAGAATGAGACGTACACCAAAACAACCATCACATCAAACCACAAAACCAACACACATATCTCATAATTCACTTCAAGTGTTTCATGCTGCACTAGATGTGAATTTTAACGGCATGATGTAGTGTTAACCAAAGGCTTCAGATCTTAAATCGTGGGTTTGTCATTACTTCGCAGACACGCTAACAATAAAAACCATGAAACTTGATATAAATGCACTTAAAAGTCCAACACTCCGCTGTAAATAAGAAGCCGGACCCTCGACAGTTCTGGGTCACCAACCACCGCAACCTCACGTGTACCACAATCTATACATCAGAACAACAAGCACTCGAAAGATTTGATCTGTACAAGAGGAAATAAAACAAAAGCTAACTACATTGGCTCAGAATTCACAGTTTCACATCAACCGCTGCTTTCAACGAGACTGAAGCGAGCAGTTAGACTTTAAAGACGCCCTTGACGTCTCAAAGGATAAGAGAAGACGTTTCATCAATGATGCTCGTATTAAAATCTGTCCTCCACTCAACTGTCAGGCCTCTCGAGGGTTTAATGAGTGTCTGAAGACGTAAAGTAATATTTCTGAGACATGCAAGAGGTTAAAACAAGCGGACTGAAAGATATTATTTGCTCGAACATAAAGTGAAACGCAATCTGCTGAACATTCTCCAGTTCTGAAATACACAAAGATGTAAAAACTGTCTCGTGTTCACTACAAACACACAATTGAACTCAGCGATTCGGGGGCAGAGATGGAAAGAGCTGAATTGGACGTGTCTGATGTGGGAAAAACCTCTTGGAAATGTGCGATACTGGGAGTCCAAGCACTTGTCCTGTGGTTATTATATTATATATAATGTAAACATTTGCTAACAGCCAGTATTCAAGTCAACATGACCCGGTGTTAAAAAAAAACATTTTACTCCAGTCGTGACATGTCCAGATGCAGCCGGATATTAAATGAGAAAATACATCATCAGTTATCGCACAGGGGAAAATGTTTTTATACAAGCGACTTTAAGCCAAATCATTACAATATCAAAGTCTATTTCTGTTCTGGTTTGTACTATATTAACTCAAGTTTTGTATTCAAAATGGTAATATTACAGTCCAGTGGAATCAGGCAGTCGTATATATGAAACCCTCTGTGTTTTTGGGTGCCCGCAGAATATTTACAAGATGGTAAAACAACAGGAAAAACAGGGAAGTTAAGAACATCTATTAAACACGACGTACAGGTGAAACATTCATGGCATCACACGGACTCATATGACAAATAAATACCAGTGCTCATGCAAAACGATTCACTTCTCACGCATTCCCACGGTTTCATCTCACAGTCACGCTTCTAACAAAACCTCCTTCACACACACGAGCGCAGAGGAAACTCAATATGTAAAATACTGAATGTCACATGCTAATGCACCGTGTGTGTGTGTGTTTACATCACGACTGTATAAAGAAGTGTTCATTTAATCTCGCCCGGGCCGCAGCACACGGCACAAAAGAAAAACGAATCGGTAAACAGCAAAAGTATTCAATTTACAAAAGTATTCCTCCAACGCTTGACGTCTGTGTCAGCGTCCCGGCACTCGCAGAGGGTTGGCGAAGCATTGTTTGTGTCTTTGTTTTGTGTTAAAGACGTAAAACTGAAAAGGAGAAGAGAGTAATGAAAGTAAGAGCGCGAGTGAAGGAAGCATCTAAGTGCGGTTGTTTCGCATTAGTTATCTGATGTCGGAGACGGAGCTCTGATTGATGCTGTAGGTGGGTGACAGATCTTCATCTATGGTGGCCACCAGCGGAGCACCGTTCCGGTTCAGACAGCCCTCCTGAAGAGCCGCGAAATATGTGGCCTGAACGGGTTTGTGACACTGCAACACTTGGATGGCATCCTCAATTTTAAACCACTCCCGTTTTCTCCCTGTCACATCAACAAAGAGCCAGACGATGCAAATCAAACACAATTGAACATCTTTTAACCCGGAAAAATAACGTTGACCTTAACTTTAATGTCAATTACTAACCAATGTTTACAGAATCCTCCCAGTCTTCCAAAACGTCAGTCACGGTGAGAACGTAGACGTACGTTCTGTGTTTCCTATCTCGATTCTGAATGTGAAACAAGGTTTATATCATCAGAACAATCACAAAACTTCAGATAGGGGACATACAGACTCACGTTAACATACAACTTACTTCAAATATTCCTACGAGTCTTCCTAAAGTCCCCTTGACACCGGCCTGTGAAAGAATAAAAGGATTAATCTGACGCCACATTGTCAAAAATATGTCAATCATTTCAACTTCAAACAATTCTAATGTCATAGCACCCCCCCAAATATAAAGTCGCATGAAACGGAAGAAGCGATTGTCTTCTTTTCTAATCGTGATGTAAACCCAAGTGAACCGACAACTGATTAGATCGTTGAAAGTTGAAACATTTGAATTGACATTTGCAATCTGTCAGTCATTGCAGCCCCACCCCTTTAACCAGAAGTGAATAGAGGTCGTTATAAGAGGGGGAGGAGCTTTAACTTTTTGATCAAAGATTACAAGTGCAAATGAATTTAAAAAAATGATGTGCACAGATAAATTATAATAAACACTTCAACACTGTGTAAAACAATAAGAACGATCATTTTTAATTTCATGCAGACTTTAAGCAAACATTAAAACATAACAAACATGATGTATGTCAGGATGATTTCTGGCCATTCTGAGGATATGTTTAGAAAACAATGTGCTCAAAACAGAAAGGTTTCATTTGCGGTTTTAGAAGGTTTCACATACAAAATAATCCGGTTCACACAGATCCATGAAAAGCATGTCACTTTAAAACCCTTTTTAAATGTTTGCATTTCGAGGTCCTCATAACACACCTGTAATGCAAACAAATGAGTTTTCCGTTTTTAGTTGAAAATGGTGTTGTGTAACCACCCCCTGACATTATCGGTCAAGAATGGTGTACCCTCCGTCTATTAATAGATTGAAAATAGTATCTAAACTTTATGTATCATCCAGCATTTTATATAATCCCAAATAGTTTCTATGGTATCATAACTATTGTGTAATACTTTAAATATCAAATGAAATAAAAGAGAGTTTGCTTTGATCTAAAGCTGTGTCTGGAGATTCATCTCATCAGGCCAAATGTCACGTGCTGGTCACACACAGATTGACTGAGTTCATCGCTGTCTATCACAGCCTAAATTTAGTCCTGAACACACACACACACCATCAATATTACACACAAATCAAAATGACACAAACAACACAAGATTCTACAAGTACAGTACAGCTGAACGCATGTTTAATGCCCTTTAAACTGTAGGATGATCATCTCTGTGTTTCTGTCAGGAAGTAAGAGAGTGATGAACGTTAAACCTCAGCTTTACTGTCAGCAGTGAGACTTTTCACACCAGCACAACTAAATATACTGTTTACACACAAACTATACAAACACAACAAAGACTGACAGCAGAGTTATACTGTATGTGCTCGTGACAAGAATGTCACAAAACTGCAGCTGTGTGATACAAGTTTTCATTTGGTACTTTTATTTTGTTTTAGTACACGCCTCATTTGATTGCTTGATTCTGATTGGCCAGTCCAAGACATTCCAATGGTTGATATTTTCAAATATATAATGTTTATTTTCAAATAACAATGGCTCAAAACTAATAGCACCCTGTAACCCCGATGCTGCAAATATTTTTTAGAGGGGCAGTTTAATATTACACAAAAATGTATTATAAATACATATTAATATATTAATAAGTTAAATGGCTTTTCCTCACTGAAGGTCTACATTCAGTAAAAATTAGCTAATAAAACATTTAAAAATCACATTTTATGTCCAGTGTTTCTCATGTGGCAAGTTGTCATTTAATAAGCAGTATAATGTACAAGCAGCCGGCTGTTATGGTGAAATAATCCTCTTCAGTGTACATTATCACTTTTATAACTAACCCCCAAATGTCGCAACTGGCCAATCAGAATCAAGCATTCCAACTAGACGTGTAATAAGACATTATATTTACAAACGATTAAACCAATTTGCCTGTTCGTGACATTTGAACGTCGTTTCTTACCTTAAAACCGAAAGTTAACGAGTTTTTCTCGCGGAAGGTCTGCAGTCGGTAAAAATAATCTCATAAAATAATTCAAATCACATTTCATGTCCAGTTTTTTTCTCATGTGACGAGCAGCCGTGTAATAAGTGGGATAATGTACAAGCACCAGGCTGTTATCGCAAAATAATCCCCTCCTGTGTGAAAAGACCCTCCGCTTAAAATAATTGTGAGGAATTGTAACTTTATTGTAAAAGCCGAACCTCTTCACAAACTTCTCGGACAGCGGCGTCGTTCGGCTCTTCTTCGGGCTCCATCCCCCCCCCGGGAACGATCCATTTGTCAGGATACCTGCTGCTGCTCACCAACAACACCTGTGTGAATACACAACACAACACAACATCATCACATCTCTGTGTCACATCAAGTTCATCTGTCACATATTTGTATTCTGTGCGCGTTCGTGCGTGAAATCACAATAAACACACAAGATGACATCAGATTCTCCAAGTTACTTAAAACACAATAAATCAACAATGTACTCCAAAGAATACCACAGAATTACCACATTACAGCGTCCAAAACACTGACGTTACTAAAGTCTTTACATTGTGGAAATATTATACTAACAACATGTTCAAATGGTGCATATCCTCAAATAAAAGTATTCTAATGGCATGTGTGTAAAACCATGACAATGCGTTGATATTAGTGCTTAATAAAGACGCGATAAAACACCGAGATTTACCCACGCACGGGCCTACCAGAGCGCGACAACGCGACGCGCCCTTCGCTATCCCCGCGCCTCGAGCGTTTCTTCTTCGCCGTGTCTAGCGGACGACTTTGAGCTCGTCGCGTTCACGGGTTGTACGGCGCTAGGCCAACACAGCTGACTAGTCCCGAGCTAACCAGCACTAGCACGCCGCTAGCTCGCGTTTGAACGTCAAACGCTTGAGATCCGAAGGTCTGTGATCCGCGCGACGCGTTCACCGGGACTCACCTCTTCCTCGGTCTCGTTCCTGAAGCACAGACAGGCGGCCCGTTTCTTGAATCCGTCTCCATCATACGTGCGCGTCTGGTTCGACTTCAGCTTCATCATGTCGGGCTGCGCGTCGCGTCACGACTGAGATCGGATCTTGAACCTGCGGCAGATACAGACGCAAAGTCCGCGTGTGGAAACCGCGAGTTTTATTACTGACAATAAACTCTCCTGCGCTTCATTTTCCCGAAGCCGAGCGCATCTCGCACACAGACGCCATTACCGGAACAGATACGCGATGTGCGTAACGCCAACGGCGCATGCCGACAAAAGCACGTCGTGGCGTTTAGAGAATAGGGCATGTGGGCATGAAATTGCGCACGTCAGTCTTCCTTTCTTTCTCTCACACACTCGTGCATGACATTTGTATGCAAACTACATGTTATATTAGAGACAAACCGATATGTAGTCTAGATTCTGGCAGATGTTTCTTTAAAATTGAAAGGCGATAATCGATATATTGGCCGATAAACAGTAGCTTGTCTAAATATTAACATTATAATATATTTAAATAAATTAATTAATGGAAACAAATGGGAAAAAGTGGACTTCTGCTTTTATTTGAGAACATTCACCGCAGAAAACAAAGTAACAATTCATTCTCTTTTTTACCTGCATAAGATGTACAAAACCTCCTTTACACTAGTTAGGCCTAAAGATTCTATAGCTTGTCAACTTGTCTTACAGAGCAACCCAGATAAATGTTCTTAAAAGCGACGAGTCTAACAGGTCTCAAGACAGAAAGCATTCAGACAGCAATGGGCTTTAAACAGTATGCTTTTGTTCAATTTACACATTCATAAATAACTGTAACATCAGTGTAATATCAGTGAGTGAATGATCTCGACAGAAGGACAGGACTGGGGTTTAACTGTGAGCAGCATGGAGCTGAAGTGCTTTGACCAGAGGAAATAATTCATAATTTATCGGCCTCAATTGTGTTGTCAGCTGATAACATTAAAAATAACAATTTGCCGGCTGATAATTTATCGTTTATCCCTAATATATATGTTATATATGTTATAACACTATAAACATTACATATTTACAATTAATTGTCTTTTAATAAAGTCGAAAACAGCAAAAAGGCTAACTTTACTTATGTGTTATAGTTATTTTTGTGCTGTGTTTTTTGTTAAAAAATATAATTGTAACCATTTATACATTATTGTAAAAATTAATATTATATTAATACAGTTATCAATTATTGAAAATGAATTGAAATATCGACTGGTCTCAAAGGCCTAGAATTCATCCATACATGAATCATTTGAAAAAGTATTTTTATTAAGATTAGCACACATTACACATTGAAATAAATAGTTAATAAATGTAATCCACATATAGACCTCTAATGTTGTATTAACAGAACGTCTACTGCAACACGAACACTCACAGCTGAATAAAGGGTGCTTCTACAACTGAAGCATCTGTGTTTTCTTGGGTACGTGCTGTCTGTTCTTCACACCTTAATACCTGAGGGGAATATCTCACGATTCCAAAGCACTAAACACAATCTTGAAGTATTCAAAAGAAAATCATATGGTTATAGGTTTTGTTTCCACTTCCTATTTGTAAAGAAGCCTTGAGGACAATCTCATTTCCCACCCAAAGACTTCTCTCCAGGATCTCTTACTGCAACTGTCAATGATCCGAAATAAATGTATTTCATTCAGTTCTCCAGAAGCACTTTGGTGTGGATAACCTTGAGTTGCTATTGTTATGTAAACAGTCCTGTGAGGAGTAAAAGTGTAAACTAAGTGTGTAAGTGAATGTTTCCATCATGTTATTATCCTACAAACCCAAACGTTTGTTGCTAAAATGGTTACATTCTCCATCAGTACAATAATATTCGGCTCTCAAACGCCTGTTGTTTTATCATGGAATGTCTCACACAGACCATATCTCAGAGATGTGATTTGTGATGCGGTCTTCAAAGTGCAAACTGTACCAGCAACAACTGGACGCCTTCAAAAGTGAACAATCCTTCCAGAAACCTCTGAAGTGTCCTACAAATAAGCATGCACCAGTGATGCTGACTGCCAGGGGTTTAAAGACAATTACACATTACATGCTACTTCCACGCTAAATCTATATTAACACGTGGCCCAGGCAACTTATATTTGATAATAAAATACAATAACCTGCCTCTGAACAAATATTCACTGGTTTTAGAGTCCTATGAAACGTCTCACAATAAGCTAAACTACATTTCAAAAGAATGCATACTGCTGTAAGAGAACGACTGATGATGATGTCAAAGTCAAATGATAACTTCATCTAAAACTAGCCATGGACAGCAGAATACAAAACTAAAGCGCAAATAGAAAAGCATCTCCATTAAATAGATAGATATCTGTGTATATACCGTATAGTAAAATCAAAAACTAGATATCTATATATATATATATATATATATATTTAGAGCGAGAGAGAGAGAGAACAAAACAAGCAAACACTCAACATATATGATCCTGCTTTCTATATCTGACAGAAAAACAGAAACTCCATATGTACGGTGCAGTTGAGTCGCAGAAGGAAGTGAATGACATTCTGTGTTCTTCATGTGTTGGAGAGCAGACGGATAGTTGAGTATAAGGTAGTGTTGTGCGGTGAGTTAGTTACGGCTCTTCTTCATCATCTTCCTCCTCATCTTCAGATGAATCCTGAGGAGCATGCTTTTCTTTCTCCTGGAAGCAAAGCTTCACGTTTGTATGTTAAATTTGACATTCAAAAGAAAGTGAAGGAACACATCACTTAAATTAAAATGCGAAATCTAAAGAAAAAGTAAATCTGTAATTTACTCATAAATTAAGTTTTTATCTCATTTACTATCTGAATTACTGAACTATATTTCTTTACTCTGTACGCTATGGTGCATTTATTATTTCTATTTACATTAATCCATTTGGCAGACACTTTTATCCAAAGCGACTTACATTACATTGTACTGTATTATACATTTGTTTTTGACTATATGCAATCTCCTGTGATCAAACCAATGACCTTGGCATTGCTGGTGCCATGCTCTAAGGAAAGCAGGAAAATTTGATGTTAATGTCTTTTATATCTTAGATCTATTCACCTTGTTTATCCTATTTACATTATATTATTTATTCTGTTTACATGATTCATCTTTGAGAGAGCATATTCTACTAAACCTACAGACTCAAAAGACACAGAGAGAGTCAACGATGGAGTTGTTATTTTTGGGTGAACTTTATTTTCAGACGTACCTCTTTCTTAGGTCTCCCCTTTGGTTTGTCTCCAGAAGAAGCAGATGCTTTCTATTAAATAAACAAACAAACAAAGTGGTTACGAATGACTGACCTCTTGTTGTTCAGAATCGTGTCATGAGTTGATTTTTCTTAAAGCAGCAGCAGTGTTCAGAGTCGACCAGCAGAGGAGGACATTGTCAACACATGGAAACGACAGATGGAAGAGTGCATCGGGTTCACAGAGAACTCTTGAGGCATGCGCTCAGAGCGCCCTGTGTTCACTGCTAAGTGGCTAAACGGAGGGTCACCTGCTGTCGATCTGAAGATGAGATCTCGACACACACTGTTCACTATTAATAATGCATATGACAAAATAGAGACACGCGTGATTGCCCTCCAGTGCAATAGTGCAGAAAGATTTATATTCATGCGGAGGACGAAGCCCAAATACCACAAATAATGGGTTCATTCCAAACACCAAACCTACACTTACTCCCTTTGAAGTCCCTTTGTTTTTGCTGCCTTTTGGTCGCCCCCTCGATCTCTTTGGAGTTGGAGAGCCACTTGATACCTGGTACAAAAAATATGTGTGTTTAGACTGCAACGTAAATATTATGCGTGTATCCTTTTAACCAATACGATCCATTACAGCTTTACGTCACTTTTATACCTTGGGATGTTTCCTTGGTCTTCCTCGTCCTCTTTTCTCAATCCCGTCCTTTTCTTTGAGAGAGACCGCTTGTTTCTCTGAATCACTCATGTTTACAGACTTCCCAAAGAAAAACAAAACAGTGAAGAGAGGTTTATTGAAATCGTAATAAATGCATTATACAAATGCACATAAGCCATTTGGATCAGAATGGCATTATCTCATGGGAAATGACTGGAGATGCACGTATAAGCTCAACGGCTTATGCAACCTCATGTCTATCTTTATGGTCACTGAGCTGTTTACACTTTGAGAAAGACGTGCAAATGAACACTGTAGCCCTTGTGCGACTATTTAAGACACAAGAGAACGTTAACTTACATGCACTTAGTCGGGTGAGGGTAATAATGTTTTCGGTGGCCGCACCTCCCGCGCGCGTAATGTCTGCCGATTGAATTAAAGCGCAATCGACGCTCCGCCAATAAAGCGCAGTGAAATCCAAAGCAAATCGACGTCCACGGATAGAAAAAGAACAATTTAACTCTGTCCTATCCGACGGATACACGGATTAGAGCGCCTTCAAGAATAGCAGCCGTGTCACTAGAATAAAAGGCCAATAGCGTAACAGCACGCGCCGCAGGTTGATGGAGAGGAAGGCGGATCTCCGAGTGCTTCATTTCTGCATGTGACAAATTGGTGGCGCCAAGTACAAACGCATGCAAAGCCATGCTTGAAAAGTGTTTGATTTTAGTTCTTGAAAATAAAAAGGCGTAAATTTAGCACTATAATTAGTTAAATTACATCATCAATAGCATTATCAACAAGAATAGGTCTAGCTAGTCTACTTACTAACTATTCTGGGGTCAGCATGAATGTGGTCCATGGATAAGAAATATAGTCTGTATCCTGGGTCCTGTGAATTTGGCTCTGTAACTGTGTTCAATTTAAAACGTTTCAGAGTAAAATATCATGTGTTAGGGGGTAATAGCAAACCTTTAAATTATTATATGATCTTAATGATTAAATAAATGCTAAAGATACATTTTCTTTAAGGAATGCATATAAAAAATATTCTTATGTAAATCCTCATTCACTGTCTGTCTCAAATCAGATTCTCTATTCTGGCTCTTGAGTAAACACGTGGCCATCACAATAACTGCACATTTGCACACATTCTGAGTCACTATAAAAATAAACATTAAATTCTAACTATAACTTTCCATCACATATTGAGGCGTTTTCTTATAATTAAAAAAGTCTTAGACACGAATAAAAGTCCCAAATTAAACTAAAGAATTAAAATAAATTAAACTTCAAAAGAGATGTAACAAACAAGAAGGCAAAGGTCCTACACAAGCTCAATAAAATAAACGACAACATTCTACACTAAAAAACAGCCATATCAATAAATACAGAATTAACACGCGCTAGTGAATTTTTTTTACAGTTTAAATATATTCCAGCAAAACGACAGCTTTTATTATTTTTTGTATTGACAGGACTTTTAAAAACTACAAACACGGGACAGTGGCACAGTAGGCATGACGCATAGGGGCGCGTAGAGATGACGTATACACTTACGTCAAGACGCATCAAGACGACTGTCCTGAAGAACCAAAAACACTGAGATGAGCTGTATGTATGATGTATGTTTGATGTATTTAGTATGATGTATGTATGAATGATATATGTGCTATGCTCTTTGCTTTTACTGCGATCATTTTTGTTAAGAAACCGAATTAAAGCGTCGAAGGGCAGCGCGAGAGAGATAATCCAGACTGTTTTCATCCATATAACTCTTTAACATTTACTCTTTAACTCGTGCTCATTGAACGACTTTTAAAATAACAGTACAGCTTTGTTTCACACATATATATATATATATATATATATATATATATATATATATATAATTGTGAATGTGTGAATTACAGAGAGGTTATGATGGTTAAAATGGGATTCGTGGTTCTATGTGTGACAGTTCAGCAGATGCTCACGTGTTCATGTGGGAGAGATTGTGATGATTCTTTCATTCATTCATTTATTTCTCTCTTGCTTCATCTGGCTGGTAAACTGGATAATTCTGACATGCTTTGTTTGATTTGATCGACCCTGATACACTAAAGGCCACTTTACAGGAAATACATTAATCTACATTTAAATGTGACACTGAAACATAAAAACCTAAAACACAACTTATGGAAAATACATATCAAACGAAACTGATTTATTTACCCGTTTGTGACTAATCCTAAACAGGCTGTTTATTTACTTTCCACAGGTAGTTTTCTCTCTTGCGTTTGGTGACTGACCATGTAATTTTGGATTCTGCCTGCAGGTAGAGAAGTGCCCTGTTTCAGACTATAATAAACCCTGACCGCAGCGAGTTCAGAGAGTTAGAACGGCAGCTGTATTGCTTTGAAGCCAGACCACAAACGCAGTGCACAGCCATATGGCTTCTGTTTCATAGCGTCCATGTATTCTCTGTATTTCAGGATTGAACTCCAGCGATCTGCCCGCCCCGCCTCCATTATAATGCATCATTTATAAACATGGGAGGCAGCGGATCCAAAACTAGAGGCGTGTGGCCTTTCACCAGCGCCGGAGCTGCAGGAGAAACACCCGGCGTGGTCAGCGAACAGTGTTTAGCTCGGCTGAAGGGATCCAAATGTGGCACACCGTTCATCTTCACGAGGAGAAGGTAAAGGGTAAAGGGATTCTGGTGTAAAGCATGTCATCCATCATCAGTTTGTTCCAACTGTAATAACTTACACGCGTCCTAAATAGCTCGATGATGTCACTTAGGCAACGGATATATTAACCAATGATGTCTCGTTCAAACATTTCACGGTCCATTCAGACCTCATGTCACCGGCTGCTGTCTGTTCTTGCAGTTCGTTGTATTTTGATGAAGATGGTGATTTGGCTCATGAGTTCTATGAGGAGACCGTGGTGACCAAGAACGGACGAAAGAAAGCCAAGCTGAAGAGAATTCAGAAGAACCTCATACCTCAGGTGAGATGTGCTGCTGATCCTCGCCCGGTCACTCATCCTTTCAAATATTTTAAGCAATTTGATCAGTTCATCGAGTTATGAAATACACTGCCTGGGTCATGAAATGTCTTTTAACTGACTGAAACCTCTTATTGTCTAGTTCGTGATTCTGATAAAGTATTTCATTATCCTGAATGTCCACATTCCTATTAAAACAAGCATGTACTGGAAGGCAATGCTACAATTATGTGTAACGTATACACTTTATAATTTACATAATGACATTATTGATAGCTCGTTATGGTTCTGAGTGTGACCTAGACCCCTTGATAATATCAAAAGAATTGTTCAGGTCATTTTGTGCCAAAAGCATGTTTCAATGTATGATGTTATATATTTCGTATTTGCAGGGAACGATCGAGTTGGATCACCCCCGGATCCACGTCGACTTTCCCGTGATCCTCTGTGAAATATAAGAACACATCCAGAACCCTTCTGACGTTCTTCTGCAAGATGCCCCGTGGCTCTCTTGTTACGACGGGACGCCTCGCTTGACCAAAAAGATGAATCACATTTATTGATGTGGGTCATTCTAGACAGTAGACGTGTGTGGTTCTGTCTCCTGTGACGTACGACGAGGTGTACATGTGCAATAAGAGTGTCGGTGTGTGTGTGTGTGTGTGAAGAGCAGGGACTGTACATACATCATGTGTGTTTGTGGATATCCACCAATCACTGTGTCTCTACTTTTGTCATGTATATTATATTCTGTCTGAGCAGATCTGCACTTGTTGTACAGTAAACGAAGAGATGAATTACTTGAAGAAATTAGTTTAGAAGACGAAATAGTTGCATCTGTGTTCTGTTTATTTGTTGTTTGCAGTCTTTAATATTCCAAGTATAATTTTTATGATTAAGATGAAACATTGATGCATATCCCGTCCTGCAGTGTCTATCTCGTAGATTTAAATAAAAGACTCAAATTTTGTGGCTTGGTGTTGGGAGCTTTGAAAGAGTTTTTCAATAGAGGTGGCTTGAATGAAGGCCAGAACCTTTCTTCTACTATTATCTCTATAAACTGTGATAGGCAACATGAGATCAGTTTTTTTATTGCACTTATGCTTTTATTGACCTTATGTTGTTCCAATTGCTTCCATTGTTTACCTCATCTGTAAGTCGCTTTGGATAGAAGCGTGTGCTACATTACTAAATGTTAATCTGCCGATATTTTATTTACCACAGAAACACACCACGTGTTCCCTGGCAATACACTAACAACTATTAAGAAGACTTGTAACATCCTTTTCACCACTTCCTTTTTCTTTAGAAAGACATTAATAATTATGTGATCATATGTCCTATTAATTTTTCATCAAAGCCAAAGATCTCTTGGTGTTTATAATGGAGCATGTCTTGCGTTGGGGGTATTGTGAGGTGAAGTCTGTTCCTGTCTTATATGTTGTTTAAGTCGGCCGTGTCTTGTGTAGTTTGCGTGGCATCAGGAGTTTGGGTGGAGTGATGGCTGAATGTCAGAGGTCAAGCTCTTTGAAAGGTTTCCGCTCTGCTTTGAAGTTCCCTGTTAGGATTCTTCAGGGGCTTCTGCTTTATCAACATGTGATAGACGAGTTATCAGAGGTACATTAAGAACAGATGGACATGATGAACAGGGAATGTTTGTCCCAACCGACCTGAATGAACTAGCCAAAGCTTTAGCCGGATGCCACGTCTGTGTAAACTCACAGACACGGATAACACTGAGAGAATACACGGCTGGACGTGTGAAGGTTACAGCGGCCCTCCAGCGCTGTAAAGAAACGGCACACACTGTTTTCAATGACAAATCATTTTTCTCGTTTTACTTTTCTACCTGGTGACCAGTGGGTGTTGAGCTCTTCAAAGCACAAAAAATCACAGAAGTCCACGTGTCTTATTCTAAGTGCTCTATTATGCCACGTTATATTTAAAGGGTTGTGCGGAACAGACTATTTCTGACATATTTCCAAGTAAAACAGGACGTTCGGTGAGCAAATAATATAGGGTGGGATAGATCGTACTTGATCGTGTTCACAGGAAACTGAGTGAATTGTGAAAAGTGGGCGTTTAAATGTGATGAATAGGCAGCGGACGGTGGAGGAAATCTGCCCCTCTGAGACACCATCACCTTTTCACCCACATCAACAGGCAATCCCAAAAGATAACACAAATCTATCCTTATGTGCTATTGGTGAACAAACATGTAATAAAGATTTCTGTTTTACAAACCACTAGACTAAAATGGTGTCTTAACAAGTCCATCTATTGTCCACGTTGATGTGATGAGGATATAAAAATAGTTTTTTCAGGGAGACGTTTTTGATGAAATGGAATTTGATGAAATCTCTTTGATTGAGCTGTTTCATGGAGATTCTAGAAAAATAAAGCAATTTTTCTACCTCGTGAATCACTCTTATCCAGTGAATCTGTAGAGTGACCTTTGACCTCAGGGTTATTGTGGGAGTGTCTTAAAGGGTGACAGATTTTTTATTTTTTTTCTTTTAGTCATTTGTAAGACGCTTGACTTACAGTGCACTTATTACAGGGACAATCCCTCTCGAGCAACATGGAGTAAAGTGTCTTGCTCAAGGACACACTGGTGGTGGCTGCTGGGATCGAACCAGCAACCTTTGAATTCACCAGTTCAGTGGTTTAACCCACTAGACCACCATCTCACAGATATTGAGAGATTACGCAGGAGTGCCGCTGTTCTTTCACTGTGTCTCAGGATGTAAATTTGCCATTTTCGGGTGGTGGGCGGTGACGTGTGTGTGTGTTCAGTTCCTCTCACATTGTTAAACTTCCTGGCGGTGCCTAGCTGTAACGGTGATGTAAAAGTCAAAGTATTGGGAGAAAAGGAACTGGCTCGGCCCAAGGAAGGAAACGTCTCTCTCTCTCTCTTTCTTTCTTTCATGAGCACACATGAGTCGGCAAAGTATACAGAAATGGCAACAGGATTTTGCAGGTCATTGTCAGAGAGGACCCGTTTGAAAGCACACCAACAGTTCTCTGTTATCTTATCCATCACGTGGATCCTCAGAATTTTATGAATACGAAAAGTTCTAAAACATCGAATCAGGAACTGTGGGTCTTCATTTATTAGTTTACATGGATATTCAATTGCAGGCATATTTGGATTACATTCATGTATTCATAAAAACAAGGAAAGAATGCATATGTTTTTTATTCTTAAACATGTTCAAATGATACAGAACTGCAGAAAGTGCCACAGATGATCATGTTTCTCATACTCCTTAAAAGCAAAAATGATTTTACTACAAATAAACACACAAAACCTCTATGGTTACTAAAGTTTGATAACCACAAATTAACTTCTAAGAATCATGTTTGAACAATGTTACTAGAAATTAAACTCTTGTTAAACATATTATCACTAAGCCGGTATTATTTTATGTTCTCGTGCAAATATGATGGTACTATTACGTAAGTGTATCATCATTCTTATTTTAAAAACTTTACTAATGTATATGAAGCACAAAGTCCGCCCACAGTGAGCTGGTAATGAAGCCACGCCCCCTCCGCCCCGCGCGCACTGTGTCAATGAAAAGTGCTCAGTGAAGCAGTCGCGCGTCTGTGCAGATAAAAGTGTCTCGTGATTTGAAGATGTAAGAAGATTTACTTCAGAGAAAACTCGACATTAATTTCTGTTAGTTCCCGATATTCCCCAAACGTTTAAAGAGAAGAAAACTCGAGAGAAAAAGTCTCTGGCGATGCTGTTCACGTCAAGCTCAGGATGGAGTGAATCAGTCATCTGTGAATGAGGAGAAAACACATGTGAGTTGTTCTTTTTATTACACTATTTATTTTACTATTCAGTGTGAATAATGCTGATATTAAGTAGTTTAAACAACAGTTAGACGTTTACTCTGTTCTGTAGAAAATTTACTGTAGTATTTACTTTAGGTGTTTTGTTTTAAAAGTCCTAGATACAGTGTTTTAAATATTAAAGTATAATATTGTATAACGTTTAACTTACATTATTAACTACAGAATAAACAAAGTATTAAACACTATAATATACAAAACCTTTACTATAGTCTGTTAGGGTGATTTGTTATAGTTCATTGGATAAATCAGTGGAGATCACAACTCCTAAAAAAGTTTTGGAAGGAAAAATTAAGATAAACCATTCATCCGTTACATAATAAAGTAATAAAATAAAAAAATAGTAAGCAGCGTGGTTCAGATCATTGATTTTGATGGTGTATTTGGTGAGATGTCAAATATAAGAGATGACAAATTTCTTTCCGTGCTTTTATTTTTATTTTGAATGAGCGTAGGTTTCATCAAAAGACTTTAAATCGTGACTCTTACGATGTGTTTTTTTGGTTTCAGCAGCGGTGAAGAGTGTTATTGTGAATGGCAAAAGTCATGGCTCACTGGTTTCGTTCTGTTTGGAGAATCTGGTTATTGGTTCCGCTGGTTCTGGACCGTCTGTCTATAGGACAGAATCTGAAGGCCACCCGATGGCCTCTTCATCCTCACAAGCCTGTGATTCTCATCTGGAATGCCCCAACAGAAGACTGCAGACCCCGACACAACGTCCACTTTCAACTTAACCAGTTTCAGATCGTAGCTTCTCCTAACGAAGGTTTCACCAAGCAGAACCTCACATTATTCTACCGAGACCGTCTGGGTCTGTATCCCTACTTTAAGGCAGACGGCACTTCTGTCAATGGTGGATTACCGCAAACGGCCAGCCTCACAGAGCACCTGGAGAAGATGCCGGACGGCATTGAAAAATACATCCGTGACCCGTCGGCACGAGGTCTGGCTGTTATAGACTGGGAAGAATGGCGCCCCCTATGGATGCGAAATTGGGATGCCAAAGATATTTACAAGAGCCAGTCTCTCTCTCAGGTGGCCGAGAAAAACCCAAGCTGGACTTCAGGGAAGATATCCAAAGCAGCTCAACAGGAGTTTGAGATGTCCAGTCGTAGATTCATGCGTGAAACTTTACGTCTGGCCAAAAGCTTACGTCCCAACCAGCTCTGGGGCTTCTACCTCTTTCCTGACTGCTACAATCACGACTATCGCAACAGTCTGGAGAACTACACGGGCCGCTGCCCGGATGTCGAGGTATCTCGGAACAACCAGCTGAAATGGCTGTGGACCGAAAGCACGGCTCTTTTCCCGTCAGTATACATGAGCTCAGTGTTGCGGTCAACATCCTCCGGTCGCCAGTTTGTCCGGAACAGGGTGAAGGAGGGCATGAGACTGGCATCGGACGGCGAGGGACTGGCACGTCCCGTTTTCATCTACACCCGTCCCACTTATGACAACAAATCAGAATTGCTGTCTGAGGTGAGTTTATAGAGAGCAGACAAGATATGCTCTATTCCTGAACCCTCTTACCGTATGTTGTTGGAAATCTTCTGTGAAATTTTGCAAGGAGTTTCTCAAACTGGGGACCCCCAAGATGGATCCAGGGGGCCACAGATTTTGTGGCATTTCATGAAATATAGAAATGAATCATAAATTTGATGCCATCAAGCATTTGAAAAATGAGACCGCCAACAAAATGAATCCATTTTAAACATGTTTTTGGTTTAGTCATAATTCTACATTCAAGATTATAACGCTTAATAATTGGGGGGGGGCGCGCAAAGCGATGGACCCTCCACAAAGGGTTTGAGAAAAAGTTTGAAAACCACTGCTGTAGAGGGTTTGAAGACGGGGCTTAGCAAGGGGTTCATTACAATTCTGTTTAGCTGGATATGACCTGAAGCTAACCTTTGACATGACAACAAAATGTACGGAAATAAATGTTGACCTAACTGACAGAAGATTCCATTCAGCTGCCTTTCATTCCTCAGTGTGTTTGTTTAATGTGTGTTTGTCAATTCTTTGCTTTATTGTGAACTTTCACTATTGTGAACTTATCATTAAGATTGTTTTATGACCTTCACATCTGTGTGTGTGCGTGGGTGTTTGTGTGCGTGCGTGTGCGTCCATGTGTGTATGCTTGTGTGTGTCTGTGTGCGTGTGCATGCATGCGTAAATTTTTGTATGTGTGTCTCTGTATGTGTGTGTGTGTTTGTGGGAAGGTTAAACCCTACAAAATGTCCCCACAAAGTAGAAATATCCAAATACTTGTCCTTGTGGGTCCCCATGAGGAAACAAGCTTATACATCAAACACAATTAACTTCTTAGAAAATCTAAAGGAGCAGAAATTTGTGTGTGATTGTGAGGTTTAGGGAATATGATATACAGTTTGTACAGTATAAAAACATTGCGTCTATGGAATGTCCCCATAAAACATGGAAACCCAACATGTGGTTTATGCGCGTGCATTTGTTTGTGTGTGTGTGTGTGTTTGTTTCTTTGTGTGCGTGCATTTGTGTGTTTGTGTCTAAGTGGGTGTGTGTTTGTTTTGTGTGTGCATTTGTGTTTGTGTGTCTTTGTTTGTGTGCGTGTGTGAGTTTGTATTTGTTTGTGAGTGTGTTGGTGTGTCTGCTTGTGTTTGTGTGTGCGTATACATGCGTGTGTTTGTGTGCGTGTGTCTGTGTGTGTGCTCGCAGGGGAACAGGAAGGGTGCCTCTAATTTTCGTGGCACCACCCACACACCATTCCTGCTTATTTCCTCAATCATTTCCTCTGTTTAAATGGAAGCGTCACCTAAAAATGACATTTTCAACATAATTTACCCTCGTCTTGTTCCAATCATCTGAGTTTCTTCTGTTAAATGCAAAATGTTGTTTTCAAAGATCCATGACTGATACTCTTGTCTGCGCAGATGGATTTGGTGTGGACCATTGGAGAAAGCGTGGCTCTGGGAGCAGCTGGGATTATATTCTGGGGTGATTCGACTTGGGCCAGCACTAATGTGAGCATTCACGCACATGATTATTTTTGTACGATCAAACTGCGTCACATGATAACATCTGTGTGTCTGTCATCTTTAAGGCAAGCTGCTTCAGTCTGAATCAGTACCTGCAGGGTCCGCTGGGCCGATACCTCCTCAACGTCTCCACGGCAGCCGAGCAGTGCAGTCGATTCGTGTGCAGTTCGCACGGGCGCTGTCTGCGCAGACACCCGGACACGGACACATATCTCCACCTGGACCCTCACGCACACACGGTGATGGGTCAGGGGAGAGAGATGCACGTGACGGGAGATCTGAGCGCAGATGAACAGATGAGGATGAAGCAGGACTTTCAGTGTCAGTGTTACAGCAGCTATCAGGGTGAGAGATGTGATGTTGAGGATCCTCTTCAGCAGCGGGGCGAGGGACATGCACTTACAGCGCTGTGGGTTTACTCTCTCACCCCATTGTTACTTCAGATGTTTGTCTGAGACCTTGAGAGTCATTTATATCTAAAGAATAATGACCTTCTTCTGTACAATTTTCATCCTGTCTGATCACGTTTTCAATTTTAATTTCGGAGAATCGTCATGTTTTGTTTAATAGAAGGAAGGCATGAAGCGACACGGAAGTGACATTTTTATTTCCTTTTCCTTTCGTGTTAAGGAGAAGGAAGTCATGCGGGTTTATAATGCAGTGAGGGCGATGACAGAGTCTTTTATTATTTGATGCAGTTTGTTGATTTTTTTTCACGTGTGAAATGTATTGTGGGTCAGTGTTGCGTGTGTGAGCTTTACATTAACATTACAAACACAGAATGATTTCAAGAGATGATGATGTTGTGTGGCTGTGATGTTTCATTGGGATTATGTGTAATGTGTTGATGTTGTGTTGATGTCCAGCTCGCGTGTCATTTCCTGATCACTGCTGTTTCCTGTGCTCCAGGAAAAAAAAAAAAGATAATCGGACCGTTATTTATATCCTGTTATTTAAGACAACATTGAGCAACTGTGGATCGTCTTTTCTTTCCCAGACTGTTGCCGTTTGTAAATAAAAGTGTTTTCACATGCCGGTCTGTATGCATACAGTATTTGTATTGTTCTGTATGTTTGTCAATGTTATTGATGTGACAGCACTTATATGAAATTATGTGAAAGGGTTAAAGACTGTGAGAATATTGTCTGCTGTTATGATATCACAAGCTGAAACTGTTGGGACTGTACGAACTAGATTGAAGCACTATTTCTGCTTTTAAGAACATTTTTTAACCAATAAATGTGTATTTTTGTTGACTTATTAAAGAATTGTAGATTTAATTTGTTATGTAGTTATATTGTCAAACATATTTTGTTCTATTCACACAATGAACTAGTGTTTTTAGTTTGTGGAGCGCTGCCTGAGAGAAGAACTCAACTAAAGAGGAACACATAAACAGACGCCAGCGCATGAATCTGTTCAGCCCAAATTACAGGCTTTACAAGCCAACAAGTTATATTTGTCGCCTTTAATTCTCAACGAAGGAAAGTTTATTTTTGCATATCTTTGGCTCTAAAAAGACAGATTTTTTAGGACATAGTTGAAGATTTGTAATGAAATTAAATATCTCTTGTAGATCATCATTTGCTCATCTCAGGTCTTTAACAACAAACAATAAGTCTTAAGAATATTGCAGTGTGAGAGATTTCCACAGTGCCTCCTTTGTTCAGAGAAGTGCATATTTCTTTCAAATCTTTGTGACATGTACACTTCAAATGAGCTGCATTGAGTATGATATTTTTTTATTTTTATTTATGAGCACAAGTTTAACACAACTGTAGTTGATCCAAAGTGCTTTACAATGAACATGATAATAAACAAAATATGAATTAAACAGAAAAATGTGTAGACAGATGTGTTAAAAATAAAATGGAGCATTATATTTTGGTTCTTGCCCTATACATTTTTTTAAATGGCATAGAGTATGTATGTTGCAGAGAGTATGTTTTAACATTTCTGCTTTGAAGCAGTTATGTCGTATGCACACCCAAGAGGAAGTGTGTAATGCTGCTTCATGTGGAAGGTTAGGTCACTTTGGAGAAATGTCAAATGTAAATGTGACATGCATATGTGCCTGATCCATTAGTATCAACATCAGCCACACTATTGTATAACATTAAATATTCATATAGTTAGATAGAACTCCTACAAGTGTGTATTAACTTTTACAAGATTGATATAAAACGGCCCAGTTTCATAAAAATAACCTTTATCTGCCGCAAGAACGTAAAGCGCTCACGCCCCGCGTCATAGGCAAACGCCCCTAAGCCCCGCCCTCTGTTCTCTATTGGCTGAAAGTGTGACTCACAACCCAGATGATCACGAGCTCATGAGCGTTCCAAACATTTGATATATTGATGGTTAATTCATAAAGATTCGATCAGTGAGTACAATATAACTGAATCCTATGAATACATGTGTTTGATGTGTTTGTGTTGTAAACAGCGTGTGTTCTGTCTGAAGGCTGTTCTGTCTGAAGGCTTTTTGGCGTCTCGGTTCCTCTTTTATTTAACAAACGTCTTTTTTACTCCTCTTGCGAAAAGAACTATAGTTTAGCCAAAGTGACAATAGCTTTGTAGTAAAGTCATGACTAGCAGTGCACAAATTAATAACTTTGTCAGTCTAATAAAATCATGGTTTATTTGATCTTCTGTAGCACTGAAACTTCCGTTTCATAAAGAAATCCGACACATGTTGTTCTTCACTTGGCACTGTTAAATATACTTTTATTGTACTGTGATGGTCTCTGATCTTTTTGTGGTCCTTCCATTGTTTATTTACCACGTTAACATAGTTTATAGTATTTGTAGGCAAACCACAAATTTACCATTAAGGTAACTATACTTTATCCGGTGTATGATACACATTCACTGTAATAAATCCTTGAGTTATTTTAATAAGGACCTTCAAAAATGATGATGCTATAAAACATGTCCAGAATTTCACAGCGGAGGTCCTGATATCGACAGAAATTGTATTTTTGTGGAACTGCAAAGTTCTGTAAGAGTCCTAAAGTCTAAATGACATGACATTTAGATTCATTTGGCAGATGCTTTTATTCAAACTAAGTGACCCAATGCATTCAAATTATACCTTTTATTTCTTATAGCCTATCATGATGTGTATATGTGTACTGTGAGAATTGAACCCATGACCTTTACACTGTGACTGTATTAACCTACAGGAACATCTTCATGTGTGTTTATTACATACACTGTTTTCTCATGAAATGAGGCATGTTGCACACGTTTCAGGTTTGAATTCATTTACACACACGCACGTGTACACACACACACACACACACACACACACACACACGCACGTACGTGTACACACACACACACACACACTTAATGTGGTGTATGTTGAAGTGGATGATTATTATGGATAATGAGTTGTTCAGGATAAAATATACCCTTTGTTCAAAAATTGCCTCTCATCATTGAAATTATCTTTTGAAATTAGACTGTAGCCCAGCTTCATTTCCATTTAAATTGCCTGAGCTGGTGTAAGATCAGGTGTGGAGTTGAGTGCTAAACACTTTGCTCTCCTGTCGTTACAGGGATGGACGGACTGTTTCGATGGACGTGTCCTCTGCTGATCTTCTGTGGCTGTGTGCCGTGCCCTGTCTTTGGTCGTCCATCCGACTCGCCCCCTCTCCTTACCCACCTTCCCTTTTCTGCCGTATGGAACGCGCCTACCGAACGCTGTGCGTCTCGATTCGGGGTGGACCTGGACTTGAGCGTCTTTCACATCGTCCACAACCATGACGAGGTGTTCATGGGCGACAACATCACCATCTTCTATGCCAATAAGTTAGGACGGTATCCCTACTATGATCCCCTGATTGAGCCGGTGTATGGAGGAGTTCCTCAGAACGCCAGCCTCAGCGAGCATCTCCGAAAGGCCGCAGACGATATACAGACGTACATCCCCGATCCTGGCTTTTACGGGCTGGCCATCATCGACTGGGAAAAGTGGAGGCCGCTTTGGGAGCGAAATTGGGAGTCCAAGCATGTTTACTGGCTGGGATCCAAAGCTTTAGTGAAGGCCAAACATCCTCACTGGACTCCGGGTCAAATAGAAACTCAAGCCGTGAAAGAGTTTGAAGGGGCTTCACGGGATTTTATGGAGGAGACGTTGAAACTGGGCCTCGGGGCGCGTCCTGGAGGATTGTGGGGCTTTTACGGTTTCCCCTGCTGTTATAATTATCAGTACAAGAAGAACGACACGTACACCGGCGAGTGTCCCCCTACAGAAACAAAGAGGAATGATAAACTGACATGGCTATGGAACGTCAGCACGGCTCTCTACCCAAACGTGTATCTGGATCTGCTGCTGCGGGGTCGTGATCGTGAGGTCATGCTGTACAGCCGCTATCGCATCCTGGAGGCCCTGAGGGTGAGACGACAAAACGACACCCGCAGCCCGCCGGCTGTCTTCCCTTACGCCAGGATCGTCTACACGTACTCCATGGAGTTTATCTCCCAGGTCAGCCAAACAAACCACATCCAAACTCTCTCTTTAAACTGAGCGCTGGGTCTCAAAGATGAAGGGAATTCCTTAAGTTAACATATTTAGGATTGAGTGGTATAAACTAATATGATCTGATGCGGCGTGAGATCTGAACTCACAGTTTAAGGGGATCAAACAGCAGATTTGCCTTTAAAAAATGTCCTTAAAATGACATTTCATAGCGTGTGTAATGTTGCTGTGTGTGACGGTGAGCAGTCTGCTAAGTTCTATAGCCGAAAGTCAACGAATAACAAAGGCTTCCGGAAAAAAGGAGTCGACTCTAAATCACGTGAACGAGTCGTCTGTTGTTCTCATTTTGGTATCGGGTCAGATTGCGTCACTCGGTGTAATGATCGCTTACATTCCATTTGCGACACTGCACTTGGTAGACCAATCACAGCAGACTAGACCATCTGACCAATCAGATCAGAGTAGGCTGACAGAAAGGAGGGGATTAGACAGATGAATCGCCAAACGAATCATTTGAGAGTGAGTCAAGAAGTGAGGTAATAAAACTGACTATTATTAGAAATGAACTTGTTTTTACACCTTGTATTTACGTCAATTGTTGTTGGACACTCCATAAACCAAAGTAGGTCATAAAAAAATCACACAATTTTGACTCTTTAATTGTTTTTTTGTCCCTTTGAGTAGCATGATTGTGTAACAGCGGGTGTGTTTTTGTTGTTGTGTGATTTTCAGGTCGATTTGGTTCACACTATCGGCGAGAGTGTCGCTCTGGGAGCTGCAGGCGTTGTCCTCTGGGGTGATGATAACTACTCCAGGACAAAGGTATCACAATGATTCACTTCTGATGAATGGACTGTATGTTAGAGGACGACTCATGCTGTGCTGAAATAGATTTTGAAGGAGAATCAATGGTGAACACAAATTTGTGAATTCAATTACGCATTTACATTCATTTACATTTATTTTTATCCAAAGAGACTTACAAGTAGGAGCATATAAACATTTTGTCAACACGCTAAACAGTACCGTTAGTTTACAAGGCAATGCTACTAAGAGTATTAAAGCCGGAGTAAGCAAAGGAGAGAATGAACAACAAGAGATTTTTTTTTAGACAGACAGTTAGGTTAGAGTTTTTCACAAAAAGTTCAGATTCAATTCACATAAAGAGCATGAAAGTATCCATAGCCTAATGTTTATTTTTACAGAGTGTTCTTTACTTTATGTAGGATGATTTTATAACTCACAATTTTACAGCTAACACAAACACTGGAGACATAAAAAGAAAAATGATCAAATACCTGAGATTAGGACCCAGGTAGCACAGGTATGTCTTTAAGATGTCTGCTAAAGATCTGGAAATCATCTGCTGTGTTAAAACATCTGCTAAACATCTTAGAAAAAGCGGTTTTACATCCATTTTAAATCATACACATCTTACAGACATCTTCTAGAGGTCTCCAAGACGTATTGCAGATGAACAAACTATGTCTTGCAGATGTAAAAGCAGACATCAAATAGATTTATATGTGCTGCCAAAGGGCTAAAACAGGTCAAATCTCTGCTGAATAAAAGTTAGCTGGATCGGTTTTAGATTTTTTTAGGAGAAGCATCAAATAAAAATCTGAAAATCTATCAAATTTAATATGAATGCTCATATCCTCCTCAATGCTTTATTAAATGTTAAGAAGGCATGTGTTTTGTCTGAGACCATGAGGTGTTTAATTCTCTTATTTGAGAAAATAGGAGAACATTTTCTTTCATGGATGTTTATATACAAGAACAACAGAAACGCTGTCTTTTTTCAAAAGTAGAAAGTGCTTCTTATTTCACACACAAACACAGTAAATGATGCCCATATTGATGTGTGTCAGGAATCCTGTGAAGCGGTTCAGAGTTACCTGAACGACACACTTGGCCGTTACATCGTGAACGTGACGGAGGCGGCGTATCTCTGCAGCCGGATGCTGTGCTCATCTCAGGGCCGATGTGTTCGGAGGGACCCGAGCGCTGACGTCTACCTGCACCTCGACCCGTCTGTATGGTCCATCATTCACAGATCTCAGCTGTCAGGACCCGTCACCATTGGTCCGTCTTTTGTAGCTTACAGGAGGAGGACGGTCCAGAGAGAAACCATTTCCTCCACGACAGAGTTTAAATGTCAGTGTTTTCCAGGCTGGGAAGGCGAGGGATGCCAGAAACCAGCGTCTACTACATAAGACAGCTGATCTGAGGACAGCATCACAGGGAATGAACGTGAACAAGCGCTGGTCACTTTGGACAATGAGAAATCATCAAGAGAAGTAGTTCTGCATTTAAATATTGAGTAGACCAAACTATAAATATATATTTGAAGAGTTTTGTTCCAAAATCAAAATGGGTCAGGTGTGGTCTTGTGGTAAGAGAGTTCGACTCGTTGGCAGAAGGTCGCTGGTTCAATTCTCAGTCCCACCAGGAACATTGAAGTGCCCTTGAGCAGGACACATTACCCCTGTTTGCTCTGCAGTGATAGCTGCCCACTGCACCCTACTTGTACGTCGCTTTGGATAAAAGCGTCTGCCAAATGAATTAATGTAAATGTAAAATGATGTTTTTTATTGTGCATTACAATTAATATCAATCAAACTGCAATTTTTTATTTTTATTTAAGCCATAATAACTCAAGAAGTGCGGCTAACTAACACAATTTAAACATGATAACATAATAAAAAATATGAATTGTGAAAAAAAAAAATCTCATTTTGGAACCAAAGTCTTCATATATAGCCTAAATATTAAAACGCCGTTCTGATTGACCTCAGTCAGATTGATGAAGGTGTTTATGCAAAGATTTTTCAGTCTGATGAATGATTTAATGTAAATGTGGCTATTGACTCGAGCACTATGATACACGTCACAACTTTAAGTTCTGGGGCGAATAATGTACTGAAAATCAATTCTCAAATAAATGTTTATAAAGTGCATAAAAATTGAAATAAAATGTTTGAGGAATATTAATACTGTATAGTCAAATAGCTCTGTAACACCTTGTTTAGTGGACGTGTGTTGTAATGTTTGCATCCACTAGATGTCAGTAGTAGAACACTATTAAGTGCACTATAATGGCAGCTTGACAATAACGGTTAGTGTGACAGGAACATTTAGTTCAAAGTCACTTTAACACGCATGCATTTACAATTTTAACGGTCAGACGGGATCAATGGCGTGTCAAATACACAATACACACTCGTGAAAGGAAACGTGTTGAATCGGTGACTGGGGCAAGTTGTCACACATTTTCCTCCATTGAATGAGAATGTCTTTGTTTATTTCTCAAAGTCATGTTCTGTGTAGACACAAACCTTGAAGTCTTGACTGCACAAAATTGAACATTAAATGACAGCAGTTTTGTTCTGAAGGTAAAATTACCTCAATACTGTGTGTTTATATAACGCACGCATTATGACTCATGAGAAGCTGATGGGTAAATTGCTCAACATAGAACACAGAGATTATTGAGAAACCTCCAGCAGTTATACATTGAGATGAGATGAATTAGTATGGCCTTGAATCATAGATGTGCTCCGCATTTATTCATAAAACTATATTAAGCATTTGGCAACTCTGTTTGATTTTCAAGAGGTGAAATGAGTTTCCGGACACTATTGACCCAGATATAGCTTAAATTTAACTTACATTTATATTTAACTATTAAAGTAGGTTATATATGTTATATTTTATATGAAAAAATCCAGGTGGTGCATGCGGCCACCATCACCTCTCTGCTGGGATGTGCTGTGTGCTTGATTATGGCCCGGCTCAACAATGTCAATAATTTGTCAAACATTAACATATGATAGATAATGCTTTCTAGTGAACACAGGTTTTAGTTTGATGCTTCATTGTGTGATCATAGACATGAATACAAAGAGACCGTGTCAGACATCTTGATGTGTCCGCCATCTTGGAGCGGTCAATATATCAGCCACCGTCGTCATTTACATAAGAAAAAACACTGAGATTGAAGTTCCTGAAACAAACATAATCTTTCAAAGGTAAGAATGTGTTGATCTGTGCTTTATAAATGTAATAACTCAATATTACAGGTTTTGGAAATATTTGCATTAGCAAACGCCTTTGTCATGTTATATTGTGTAAATTTATCCATAATAATGCTTGTGTCTTCACAACTGCACTTAAAGAGTCAATATTACTTAAAATGACATTTCATGTTGTGTGTAATGTTGCAGTGTGTGACGGTGAGCAGTCTGCCAAGTTGTATAGCCGTAAGTGAACAAATAAAATTATAGGTTTGGGGACAAAAAGAGTCGACTCTGAATCAAGCGATCGAGTCGTCTGTCGTTCTCATTTCAGTTCCGGGTCAGATTTGCGTCACTCGGTGTAATGCCCGCCTACATTCCATTTGCGACACTGCACGTGGTAGACCAATCACAGCAGACTAGACCATCTGACCAATCAGATCAGAGTAGGCTGACAGAAATGAGGGGATTAGAACAAATCATTTGACAGTCAATCAAGAAGTGAGGTAACAATAACTGACTATTATTAAAAAATGAAATGGTTTTTACACCGTTTCTGTACATAAACATGTTGTTGGACACTCCCTAAACCAAAGTAGGACCTTAAAAATCACAAAATATTTACTGTAATATTTAATATCAGGCTTTGACTTTTTCAATATGGTGGATAACTTGAGTATAGAAACCGTCACTAATGAGGAATCTGTGTGACCTCAGATAACCTGATGATACCAAACATAACCACATTCCATTGTCACTCATGTATAGTTGAGAGTTAATGAGTAAAAAGTAAAAGAAGATGTGCTGTAATCTCTCTGTACCATTATTGAATTATCTTTGTGCAAATGCCAATCATTTTCAGATGTGTGGGGGAATGTCTGATCTCAGGTCAGCTATGAGAGATCCAGTAATAGAATCAGGACCATAAAAACCGAGCTGTTCAGAATGTGAGGTCCAGGACTGATGACTGTAAAGATGTTGGAAGTAAAGTCGTGTTTATTTTATTTGATGATTTGAACAACATTTCAACCTTGAACAACAGACATACAATGAACTCTGAGGTGTCAGATGATCATGTGTTATTCAGTAGAAACTGATGATAGGTCACTCCAAAAATGAGAATTCTGTCATCATTTGTTCGTCCTCAAGTCGTGTCAAACCTGTTTGATTTTCTTTCTTCTTCAGAACACAAAAGAAAATATTTTGAAGAATGTTGATATTCATACAACTTTGATTATTATAAAGACTTCCATTGTATGAAAACAAAACCACTGAGACATTTCTCAAAATATCTTCTATCGTGTTCTGAAGAAAAACTTATGATGATGGAATTTGAATTTTTGGAACTCTGCTGTGGAGAAAATTTATTTCCCCATAGTTCCCTGGTGGATGAAGGTATGATGGACTTCATCTGATGTATGAATCCAGTCACATTTATCACAGAAATTTCAAACATTTTAAGGAGAATTTTGTTTCATTCCACATTTGTGTCTGTAAAATGTCATCAGGCGAATGCGACTGGATTCATTGATGAAGTTTTACTCATTCTGGTGTGATAAGTAAACACAGGCCTATAAGTTTTGTCTCGTCCTCGGCACAGATTGCATTGACCCACAGTCATACGTTTGGACAGATAAGCAGCTGTAGGGAATGATAATAGACGTCCCGTTGGGAGTTCTCTCCTCTTCTTCTTGGTCTAATCAGCGCCCAGCCTGAAGTGATGGTCCCTGAAGTTTGAGCATCTCCTCACGGCTGTACAGACAGAAGCAGCCCTACATGCTTGAGACACAGCTTGACTTCATCTGGTAAGTTTCATCATATCCCACAATCCCCTGCGTGTCGTTCTGCTTCTGATTTCATCAAATTGTGTTTGCTCAGAAGCTTCAGAGCCATGAGACGTCCTCTGTGTTATTTACTGTAAATATCATTTGGGATTATAATAATTATAAGCACTGATGGAATCTGAATGTGGGTCAGATCGCTGCATGTGATGTTTCCAGATGTTTCCATATAAGAGTGCTTCTGATGGGACTGATCTAGTTTATTATATCATCTGGGTTATTGTTTTGAGTATGTTACTTGGTGACTCCTGGTTGAAGATCAGCAAGTTTTATGAATGTCCTCTCTCTCTATCTCTCTCTCTCTCTCTCTCTCTCTCTCTCTCTCTCTCTATCTCTCTCTCTATCTCTCAGTCACGCACGTCTCCGTGTCATTCTGGAGGGTTTGGGTTGTTGATCGTGTGATCGTTCTCTTCCTTCATGCGCTTTCTTACAGTCGGCTCTGAATCACGCAAACGAGTCATCACTAGTCCGATTCGTGAACCGCCGCGGACTTACATCACAACATTTAGTCCCCGCCTACGTTTTGCTAGGACTGCCCGCAAAATAATATAAAAATAATAGTGTTTTTACACCTTCTGTGTACATAAACTTGTTGTTGGACACTCCAGAAACCAAAATACTACCTTAATATCCCTAGTTATGTACTCTTTAAATGTATTATCATCAAATCGAATCGTATCATCAGAATCGATACCCAGCCCTATTCAGATAGTCTTTTAAAGTAACGGATCACATGAAAATGAGAATTCTTTCATTGCTTGTGTTTCAAAGCAGAAACGCATTTCTGTACATTTTCAGTGTATGACATTTAAATATTGGGTTTGTACCTCAGATGATGTGTTGTGTGTCATGCCGGAGAATAATTGATGTGTGTTTGGAACAGCATGTGTTACTGGCGACTGAATTGTCACTTGTATGTGATTTAATTCTCTTTAAGAGTCTGGGGCTGTTTGGCTAACCTTTGCTTTCATTTGGCCCATTTACTTTGCTTTCAGTGGCAAAGATAATGCTATAATTTCACCTAATTTTATAATTTGAGAGGAAAATGGAACAAAATGGCTTTCTCGTTGTTTTGAGACCGTGTGTGTCTTTTCCCTTTTAGTGAACATTTTTATTTCCACATCCAAACCTCATTACAATTTAGAGCAGGAAAAGCCCCAAGCCACAGGACATAGTGAGTCCCAAATCATCGTACATTAAAAACTCGCTTTGATGGACCAAAGAACATGAAGTCTTCATCAGACCAGCGATCACCAATCAGACTCCAAGAAAAGGTCTCACCCCGAGTGCCGACCAATCAAAAACACTCAGACAGTTGAATATTGAGGTCAAATATACAATTAGCACATAACAGACATCTATCTGCATATGAACCTCCTGAACCCGTGCCTCATTTAATAACCTTTCATTTCAAAATCTATTATTCGCTATTCATTTCTCCTGCCTCTTCATATAATCAAGCTCAGGTTTTTATTCTCCTGCTGTATTTACTCCCTTCACATTTCACATAAATGTCTCTCTCAGTGTTTATAAACCTGTGCGCGTGTGTGTGTGGATTCTGCGTCTGTGTGTGGATTGTGTTGTTTATTGTTGTTGAAGCGTTTCATTGGCTGTTGGGGCGGTGTTCTTTCACAGTGATGCCGCTCTTATTTATATGAAGCAAAAAACGCAGCCGCACGTCTTCTCTAGAGATTCATATTTATCTGCAATGAGAGAGTCAGAGAGACAGAGTGAGAGAGAGACAGAGAGACAGAGTGAGAGAGAGTGAGTGAGAGAGAGAGAGAGAGAGAGAGAGAGACAGAGAGAGAGAGACAGAGAGAGAGAGAGAGAGAGAGAGAGAGTAAGAGAGAGAGAGTGAGAGAGAGAGAGAGACACAGAGACAGAGTGAGAGAGACAGAGAGAGAGAGAGAGAGAGAGAGACAGAGAGAGACAGAGAGAGAGAGACAGAGAGAGTGAGAGAGACAGAGAGAGAGAGAGAGAGAGAGAGACAGAGAGAGACAGAGAGAGACAGAGAGAGAGGGACAGAGAGAGTGAGAGAGACAGAGAGAGAGAGAGAGAGACAGAGAGAGACAGAGAGAGACAGAGAGAGAGAGAGAGAGACAGAGAGAGAGAGAGAGAGAGAGAGAGAGAGAGTAAGAGAGAGAGAGTGAGAGAGAGAGAGACACAGAGACAGAGTGAGAGAGACAGAGAGAGAGAGAGAGAGAGAGAGCGAGCGAGCGAGTGAATGAGTGAGTGAGTGAGTGAGTTAGAGAGTGAGTGAGAGCGAGAGAGGGAGGGAGAGAGTAAGAGAGAGATAGAGAGAGTGAGAGAGAGAGAGAGAGAGAGAGAGAGAGGGAGGGAGACAGAGAGGGAGAGAGAAAGGGAGAGAGAGAGAGAGAGAGAGTGAATGAGTGATTGAGTGAGTTAGAGAGCGAGAGCGAGAGAGAGAGAGAGAGAGAGAGAGAGAGGGAGGGAGAGAGTAAGAGAGAGAGAGAGAGAGAGAGAGAGAAAGGGAGGGAGAGAGAGAGAGAGAGAGAGAGAGAGAGAGAGAGAGAGAGAGAGAGAGAGAGAGAGAGAGAGAGAATGAGTGATTGAGTGAGTTAGAGAGCGAGAGAGAGAGAGAGAGAGAGAGAGAGAGGGAGGGAGAGAGTAAGAGAGAGATAGAGAGAGTAAGAGAGAGAGAGAGAGAGAGAGAGAGAGTGAGTGAGAGAGAGGGAGAGAGAGAGAGAGAGAGAGATTATGATATGCTGTACTATATACTGCTTTAAAACACTATCACTCTACATGTTCTTTCATTCTACATTATTCATTTAGTATCAACTCATTATGTCAAATAAGATTTCTTTTTATTATTGATTTATATTTACTGTGGCTTAAAACAACCAAGAATTTGTTTAGCAAATACAATGTTGTAATGTGGCTTTACATGTTGAATAATGAACAGTATGTAATCTATTATATATTTGATCATGATTTTGTATTTTGTTTAATTGGTGGTGGTAGATAGTCAGGTAAAGTGCTTTGAATTATGGGATGTAGTGCGTCAGCTCTGGTTGTTTAGTGTGTATTTTGAGGGTTTTTGTGGGTTGTCTGGGAATTCTGTGTGTATACATTCTGAATAATACAATTACATCATGTGTAGTGTGGTAAAATAGCACACTCACTAATTTAAATAAAGACATTATAAATCTGTGTGAGAAAAAGATAAAAACAGAGAGAGAGAGAGAGAGAGAGAGAGATAATGGTGTGGGATCATCTGGTGATGTATTAGTGGCTGAGATCTGTGATAGAATCCACACACATCCAAACATCAGCGCTGAGGGATTTCATCTTTCTTTTTTATAACACACTTTCATTCACATTAGCCCATGTGTTCTTATCACTCACCCAAGTGCATTGTGGGATATTCAGCAAGACTTTCCTCATTTTAATTTACTTGGAAGCTCTCGAAGTGTCACAGAAATGTGTGTTTTTCTTTGAAGAGCAGTGAATGAATATTTCTGATGTTTTTTTAAGACATTGATTCATTAAATAAGCCGTGTCTTTATGAGAAGTTTGTATTCATGAGTTGAAAAGTTTATCATTATGACATCTGGTGCATTCAACTCAATGTCCAAAAATCCCACACAAGTGTGTCAATGATGGAGTAATGTTACGGGTAAAACTCTGATAAGTGTGGTAATCCCCTGCATAGAGCGTTTCAGAGTCTCGTCTGACAGTCATTCTCCTCACAAACAGAGTTGTGTTATTAAGAATGGGTTAGTTGTTGAGTTTCAGCAGAAATGTCAGTGTGCGCTCGCTAACCTTTACTCCAGCATGTTATCTGCAAAATAAATGAATGAATGGGATTTGAAAGGTCCCCATCAGCGTCTGGCCCCGAGCTGCACTGCCTTTTCAGTGCAACACACACCCGCACACACACACACACACACACAAACACAAACATACACACACAGGCACAGACCCGCAGAAACACACACACACACATATGCATATGCAAAAGTACGTATACACACACACACACACACACACACAGAGACACACAGATGTGTAAGTGAGTGTATAGGACTGTGTGTCTGTCAGCGCTGTTTGCAGGTGTTGTACGAGAGCTCAAACAGCTTTGCTCAGCGAGTTTGTTTGGTCAGTGGAGCACTAACTCCTCCTGACAGAGTTTACTGACATCATCATCATCATCATCATCATCATCATCATCACTGCTGAGGAGACGTCAGGTGTCATCTGTGTGTCCTCCTGTGATTTACACCAGCAGGACAAAGAGAAGAGATGTTCTTTTAAAGCTCGAGAGATTTGAGTGTTCTGTTGTGTCTCAATTAGGTCTCAGTTTAGTTTTTCAACCTTTTTCAGCTGAAACATTTGATGAGAAATTGAGATCTTCTATGATATTTCTCAGTTTGACACATTATTGACATCTCTTCTCAAACTCTAATGACAGACACACACGTGACATTTCTGACTCGTTTTCTCAGGAGAAATAAATAAGACACGGATCAGACTTAACTTAAAGTCTTCATCTGTCCTCCATTAAACCTCACTGCTGTCAAAGAGAATACCTGAGGTGTTTAAGACATCTCATATCATCTCATCTGTCTTGGGGTTGATGTGAGTTAGTTTGATCTGCGATCAGGTTTTATTTGTCATTTGGATCAAATCACTGCGGTGTAAACAGATGGATTATTTCAGGATTTGTCAGTCGGCCTGTACCTGTAGCTCAGTGGTAAGAGTATTACGTTAACAACGCAAGGTTGTGGGTTTGATCCCAGGGGATTGCAAATACCTATGTATAAATGTATAGGATAGTGCAATGTTAGGGTAAGGGTTAGGGTTGTACCTCACATCTGTACCCGTGAATTTAGTCATATAAACTTGTTCAACTGCATGAATCAAGTTAAAGTCAGTCTGTCATTATCACAAAGCTTGTTTGAGATTTTCAAAGCATGTAGTAAAAGCACCTGGTATAGAAAGAGAGATCTGCAGATGGTTAAAGGATGAATTCAGTGACCTTACGGATCCGTCATCTTCCTCTATCAGATGTCATGATGGTGGTTTCCGCTGGTTTAGTCTGCACCTGCCGAGCTCTCCGTACACACAAGATTCACTTTTTATCTCTCTCTCTCCCCGCTCCAGTCACCATGCTCCAGAGCCGTAGATTATAGTCACGGGATGCCGTTTAATCTGCCAACCCGTCTATTAATGCCTGTTCATAATTGAGACGCCTTTTCCGAACAGGTGATGTCTGTCTAGCGTGACGAAATGGAATCTCTCGCTCGCTCAATCTTTCGCTCGCTCTCTTCCGTCTTTAGTCATTTTTTATGCATTATTATCGAGAGACCTTTGCCTTTTTGTTTCAGCTGAAGAAAAACTAATGGGAAAGTAATGAAGGCGGTTTGTGAGCGCTGGTTAATTGCTTGTTTAACTGCAGACAGATGAAGTGTCGTTCGGCTTGTGATTGACTACAAAAACTGATTTGATCTGATCGACTCCATCTGATCCGTGTGTTGATTACTCGTCTCACTAACAACATGTGTTAAGGGTTAACCTCTGACGAGACCGGCATTAGACCACTTTAGACCAGCTTCTGTGTCAGACAGGTTTTGCTGTTGGTCTCTGGTTTAAGAACTGCCTATAGGCTTTTTGAGATGATTAGAAGTTGCTCTTCATTGGACTTTTTTGGTTATTCTGAGAGGAGCACAGATGGGTTTTGTTAATGAGCACCTTTACATGGACGTCAGTTATTTAATTATTTGCCTTATTCTGCGTAATCTAAAATTAGGATTAAGGTGTTTAAATGAGTAACTTTTAGAATATACCTGTCATGTTCCTGTTTTACATAGTTGAATTAATGGCATAAATCATGACGTCCCTGAGCGACGCCGTTGGACATTCACTCCATAATTTCATGTATCACAAACTCTTCGTCTTCACCATGGTAACACACACAGTTTCTGGTGTTTCATTTATTTTCTAGAATTGTTGACATCTTTCTTGTTTCCTGTTCGGACCAAAAATGGGCTTTCATGCTTGAAGCCATGTTGTTTGCCGTAAAGCGTATAGTGTGATTAAGATGTGTACATGTCTATACCGCACTTCAATAATGCAAATAAAATAGTAGTACTCCACCCGTCATAATTCCATTTGTGTTTACTATGATTATGAGTTTAAACGGATTAAGATCATTAAAAAGCTCTGTTAACATCGTCCGTTCTTAATCAGTGTTTTGTCTTAATCCTGTCAATATCGGATCATTGTTGTCCATTTATACAATTATATGTTTGAACTGGATTCTGATTGGCTGGAAGGTGTGCATTAAAAGCCTTTAATGCACGGGTAGCTCCAGTCAGTTTGATTACATTTAAAATGTACTGAAAAATAACCGTCATATTCACCTGTTTGATCACAAATGACACAGTAAACATCAATAAAAGCTTTAACTTGGCAACTAACCATGATATAAGTGGGATAATCCACAGCAAGCCGTGCATTAAAGGAATTTGATCCACTCTGTGGAAGCGAAGCGTCAGGTGGTTCTTTCATCTCCACGTCGTGGATTAAAATCCTTTAATGCCTGGCTAGCCGTGGATTATCCCTTACGTACACGTGGTCACTGTTTTGGGTTATAAATACATAAACACTTGTGGCCTAAAGTGATGTCCAACTCTAGAAAATGAAATTGTGTGTTTTTTAGTTGTGTTTGGCGTGTAAACTGAAGTTTAGTTTTGATTAGACTTTAAAGAGGTTTGACACAACACATGAGGAAAGTTGAAGTCTGCTGTATATTCAGAACGGATCAAACTCTACTCAATGTCACTTTTATATCTTAGAACAACGACCAGATTTCATGATAAACTGTAGTTTGGATTACATGACTGCAAATGTAAAAATGTTCTTGTGTCCTTAACGGTGTGAAGGTCACTCCATCAGAACAGTCTGCTGCACCTCTCTCTCTCTCTCTCTCTCTCTCTCTCTCTCTCGTCTTTGCTCTCTTCCTCTTTTCCATCAAGGCCTTTGTTCATTTTGCCCCCACCTCACGCGCCAGCGCTCTAAACCGGAGAAGTGCAGAGGAGCTCTGTGATTGGCTGCTCTGGGTGGCGGCGTTCACAATCGATTATGGCACGCCGGTCTCCGGCTAACAGCTTCTGCGTGCCGCGCGCTCTTCTTTTATACCGCCCCGCCGCCTGTCACCCCACTGCCCTCCGCCGTCCTCAACCAATCTGCTGCTTTTCTATGGTCCTTCCACAGTCCACTGCAAATTCACATCTAACAAAATCACCCGTTTCACTCGCTCGCTCACTCTCTCTCTCTTTCACCGGCTCTTCCCACATGAGAGAAAGTCACAAACTCGCATCTTTTTAACATCTCTGCTCTTCCTTACAGATTCCCTCTCTCTGTTTCTCATTTCATCTGGTTTCACTAGAGGTAACTGTGTTTATTTATATTGAGGACAAAAACAAATACAACAGTGAGTTAGATGTTGTTTTACACCACTTTCATAAGAGAAGACTGAAGTTAAGAATAAACACAACCTTTTTTGATGAACATTAACTGGACTTTGATTTCTATCTTCATATGTTCAGATTTTAACAAGCCGATGGAGTAATTGAAATACTATGTACACTCTAAAGATTGTGTAGACTGAACAAAAAAAAAACAGTTTGCATCAATATTTATGAGATTTGACAACTTCTAACAAAATTAAGTTCATCCAACAAACTACATTCGGTCCGACAGATAACTTTTTTCTCTTGTATTTTTAAGTTACACCAACTTAAAAATTGTTGCTCATTATTGAAATTATTAAATTGTTCCAATTTTTTTATTTATTTAATTTAATTTAATCAAAGACACTGGTTGGAAATACACTTTTTTATTGTAAATCTCATTTTACAAAATTCTTATTAACAATTAAAAGCAAGAGCTGATTGTGTCTAAAACAGCATTTGTGGTCGTTTCTTTAAGCCTAACCATATCCGAAGCAAATAATCTATCCGTCGGGACAATGCTTTATTAAAACACATCCAAAACCCTTTTTATTGACAAGAGAACAAAATATGAAACATTATTAAGTCTCATGCTGTTCTCATCTTGATCAAAATCCATAAAATAACTCTGCACTCCTACATTAACTCTCATGATCCAGTACCATGCAAAGCATGATGGGAAATGGAGATGCTATACTTTGATAAAACAAGCATCAGTCATGCACCCTCAACTGTAATAGATCAAGTTGTATTTATTTTACGTTTTTCAAACACTTGACACATAGAGTTTGAACTTGTTTACGTATGTCACATGGTTTGGGTGGAGTTTTGGAATCCGGAACTCAGAGTTACTGCCACAAATATGGTTGTAAACACATAAACACAGAATTTTGGGTTAAAACTACACACGATATCAACCTTAAAATTATAATTATCAACATTATTAAGTCAGTGCAACTCTTAAAATAGAGTTTCACATTTAAAAGTTTTAATTATTCCAAAACTGTGATTTTTGACTAACACCAATTTATTCAATTAAGATGTGCCAACAGATGCCATGAATAATTTTTTAGAGTAACAGACAATGTAATTATTGATTAGTAATTCATTACTTTACAAGTAATTTCACCCAACACTGTATAAAGTAAAGCAAAGTCTGATGTCAGCTTTAAGAGACGGAGTCACAACATTCACATGATGTGAGTTTGAAATGGACGTGAAACTAAACACATTTGTATGAAAGCATTAACATCAATGTTCAGGAGGACATCTCATAAGAAGAAGGTGTCTTTTGTGAAACCTGTCGTTTCCGTCATGTTTTTTGATGTGCCTGTGGCTCTCACACACTTCATTTAGCAGCTATTACATGATTAGCTGGCAGTTTCTGCACAATCATCTCCCATCAGTCTGGTTTTGCTCTTTTTCAGCCCAGGCACAAAACGTCTCAGATTTAACAAACAGAGAATCATTTACGACAGAATGGAGTTTTGTATTTGACAAATGTGCCGTGTGTACATCTCTCAGGATTCTTTTGTGTGAGTGCGTGTGTTTGAATGTGTTTGTGCGTGTATGAGTGTGTATGTGTGTGTATCTGTGTGTGTGTGTGCATCTGTGTGTGCATGTATGTGAGTGTGTGTGTGTGAGAGTGTGTGTGTGTGCAGAATTGCCTTGAGAATTTTAGGTAAATATTTCTTTTTTTATTTGTGTTTGTGTGTTTTGTTATTATTGAAAGGCACCGAAGCGTTCTCACAGAGGCAGTGAGATGAATGTTGGACAAGGTTCCCTTCGTCTGCTTGGACACAATGTTCTCTCTCTCTTTCGCTCTTTCGCTCTATTCTCTATTTCAATAAGAAAAACACAAAAGTCAAATGTAGCTGGTGAAATCTCACCCGCTTTCATTTGATGTGTGTGTGTGTGGTCAGTGTTGTTATCACAGAAGATTAATCGCATCCCAGCGTACACGGCATAATTATTCTCAAAACTAGTTAAATTGTTCTCTGGTGTGTTGGCTTGATAAAGTCCCCCTTCAAAAATATCCTACACACCCATCTGTCCCTCTCTGTTCATCTGTCTGTCTGTCTTTACATTTATTTAAATTGTAAATTAAAAATGACTCATATACAGTTTTTGCAGAAATATATATTTGAAGATTTTATTTCCTAAACGCGTTAATTCTAAAGTTTTCTAAAATCATGTTTTTTTAATGGCCATTTCAATTCATATCTGCATAACTGCAGCTGGTTTGTTTTGATTTACGCCATAATGACTACAAAATAAATCTAACTAACACAATAAAACACAATTAAAACAATATTTAAAAAAATATTCAAATTGAAAAATATGTTTTGGAAGTTAACTCTTCATTTATATATATATATATATATATACTGTACCACTTTGTAGTACATGTTGCATATACACTAGGGCTGTGCAATTAATCGAAATGAATCGTAATCTTCAACATTTCCCTTCAACAATTACAAAATAAAATAATCGAGGTAAAACAATTAATGTGCCATATTCCATTTAGCATGGATCCTCTCTATTCTTGTGATATTAATCCACCGGAGTATATATATTTATTAATTTTATCTAACCGCATACATAGTACACCCCTTTTCACGTTGTTCAGCTGTGCTATATATATATTTTTGCAGTTTTAAATATATAATTCCCTCTTTAAAAGGCAAGATTTTCAGTTTTCTATGTTGTTCTTAAAGGTAATGAGTAATTTTGTTAAATAATCGGGATCTCAATATCGGCCCAAAATAATGGGGATTATGATTTTTGTCATAATCGAGCAGCTCTAATATACACACACCTATGTGAAATCCATAGACAGACAAGTGTGTACATGAGATTCGTGTCTGGGATGTTTTCTAGGAATAATGTGAGTCAGACAGACGGAATGAGCTGGAGCAGTGAGACGTCTTCAGGGGTTTGAGGATGGTGACAGGACTGGAATAGGGCTGTTTATATTACACCCGTGTGTTGTCCTGTTTGATTGTGTTTGTCATTACCTGTTAGAACACACAAGAACACACAAACAAGGACATTCACAGCACAGCCGGCACATTACATCAACTCTCTTACACTTTGACTCCCACATTTCTCAAGGTCAAGAAGTACATCAGCCTCGATTCACATGTTCTCATAATGTCCTGTAATACACAAAGAGATCCTTTAAGATGAAAAGAAATGTAAGGTTGTGTATTTAATCTTGTGATGTGTGTTTTGGTGTAATGTTTTAAATAAGATTGTTTGTTCAGACCGTCAGGGGCAAGACATGTGTCCTCATTGCTGTCGCACCTCCAAACCTGAGACAATGTTGTGTATTGTTGTGTTAAACATCAGTGCTGAAGAGGTCAAAAACATCTGGTTAATGTGATTCTCAAGATGAACTTGTTCTTGTATCGTTCATGTGGACTGTGATTGTTCAGTAAAGTAGACACACGAGGACACCGCTCACCAGTAAAGTCAATTATAGTTGACATCCAGTGCTCTCACAATCACTGAACTCTAATAACACACACAACACAAACACAAACACACGCACACACACACACAACAAGCATATACACATGACACACAAGCGTACACACAACACACAGACAAGCGCACACACACACGAGCGGACACACTCACACACAACAAGCAAATACACATAAACACCAAAACACGTGCACGAATGCACAACGCTCACATAACAAGCAAACACATGACACACAAGCGTACACACAGAAACACAACCGCACACACACACACAAGCGTACACACAACACACGCAGACACACACAACACACACAAGCGCACACACTTTCACAGACACAAAACGCGCACATGTACAACTGACACACGCACATATGTGAGCACACACACACACACACAACTCACTCAATCTCTCATGAATTCATTTCTCATCATCTTTGTTGATTAAGCAGACAGACAGTGAGTGTGAGCCTCAGAGACTCGTCTGTAACACTAACACAACTGTTGCATTATGAATGTCTTCAAGAAAACACTGCTAGAGTAAAACTGTGATATAAAGTATAGAAAACACAGAGAGGCAGAATCTGATGTTTGTGCTTTCTACAGCAGAACTGAATGTAATGATGATCAATCCAAACCGTCCTGAGATCTCTTTCTGACCGATGATCAGATGGACAGTTCATTGTGTTTGAGACAGAGCTCATGTGAACACAGCAACACAAGGTGTGTGTGTGTGTGTGTGTGTGTCGTAGCGTCTGTTTCTCTTTGGCGTGTGGAGAATAATCACAGTGTGTCAATGTGCTCTGTTGTAATTGGCCCATCAGCCTTCATGTGCAGGCAGGAAGGGACGGTCTTTGTGTGGCTGCCATAGCGACCGATTGAGCTAATGAGAGAGAGAGAGCGATGAGGAGAGAATGATAGAGAGTGATAGAGTGAGAGAGAGAGAGAGAGAGAGGTGCAGCAGACTTCTTTGACTAATGACATTCGTCCATGTGAGAGCAGACACTAGTGTCTTGTGTAGTTTGTCTCTCACATAATAAAAGAACTGTGATTTGATCGTCATTTTTTGTAAAATAATACAACTCAAAATACTGCAGTTTTGTTTACTAGCACGATTTTAATATTTCTGTATTATTACATTTACATTAAGGCATTTAGCAGACGCTTTTATCCAAAACGACTTACATTGCTTTATCCTATACATTTTACATAGGTATTTGCAATCCCCTGGGATCAAACCCACAACCTTGCGTTGTTAACACAATGCTCTTACCACTGAGCTACAGGAAAGCTTGATATATATGTTTTGTTTTTTATGTTTACAATGATATTATCATAGTGTCTTGGGAAATCCCTCAGAAAGACTAACCTTGGTTTAACTAACATCATTTGTGACTCTAACTGGATTTTCAGTCTTAAGTAGCACAGGAACATTTTTAGTAAAAGCCCAAAATACACTGTACGGGTCAAAATGATCGATTTTTATTTTATGCCAAAAATCATTAGGATGTTAAGTGAAGATTATGTTTCATGAAGATACTTTGTACATTTCCCACCGTAAATATATATCAAAACTTTATTTTTGTGAGTGGACGGCATGACACAGCTCCTCTGATGGACAACTTTAAAGGGCATTTTTAAAACGCACCCTCAGATTCCAGTGTTTTAAACTGTTGTATCTCCACCATATATTGTCTGTATCCTGAAAAGAAAGCTTATTTATTTAGCTTTCAGATGATGTTTACATCTCAATTTAAAAATTTGACCCATAAGACTACATAATAGAGCTATGTAAGTTTGGATCCAAACTCTTCATATATACATTCACAAAAACAGTTTACGTGCGTGTGAATTGAGTGTTATGCATGTGAAACTGGCTACGCAAGTATAAATCATGTTTTATGTGTGAATAATTAATGAGATCAAAATCGCTGCACATGTAAGAAAAAGTATCGTGGAGAATTTACATTTCATGTGTTCATGAACCTGTAGATGTGTATGTGAATCATGGTCATCACGTGTAGTTTGTGTACAGTAGCATGCATAGTATATGATGTGTGTTGTGTTTGTATGAATGTGGGTCACGCTTATCAGGAACACACAGACCTCAGTGAAGCTGTATTTCAGCCCACACATCAACATTTATATTCCTAAAACTCTAAACTTAAATTCTGTCTGAATGCTTCCAGCTCTACTTGTTATTTGCAGTCGACCAAATATAAAAACCGTTTGGATCGTAAATTCTGTTTATGTTCAGCAGTAGACTCCGTCTGACCAGCTTCACAATTTAATTCTGATGCTTTAAATCAAGTGTATTTGTCTGAGCAATGGAAGTCAGCGAGACAGTTCATTGTTCTTCAGTGATTTCACCTTGTTAAAATAATTGCAGGTTATTATGAAGAGAGGTCAGAGGTCATGTCTCTCACCTGTCGCTCTGAATTACAGAACTGCATCATTACCGACAGCGACGTGTTCCTCTGACTCTGTTTCCACACAATTAAACTCATTGTCTTTTCATTATCCTCTCTGTTTGATAGCAAACGCTTCACAAACGTCTGACGAATCAAAGCTGAGATGAAAACCCCACAGTCACGTCAGAGAGTGTTTTACCTGTGTCTCACCTGAGAGAGAAATATTTTAACAGGTCAAATTCATTCATTTCATAAGCACACTGAAAACTATTTACCATGCTTTTACTACAGTAACCACAAATAACCGTCATACTAAAACTACAGTAATACAAATGGTCCAAAAAACATGTTTACTACACTTTTACTATAAGAAAATCTCTGTAAATGTTTATAAAGACAGGGTCATTTTGAGAATTAACCATAATAACAACAGAGTTTCTTTGGTTTATTTGTAGTAAAACTTCCATGTGAAGTGAGGGTCTTATTTGGCGATAACAGCCGGCTGCTTGTACCAACATGAGAAAAAAACTGGACATGAAATGTGAATATGAAATATTTTATTAGCTCATTTTCACCGAATGCAGACCTTCAGTGAGGAAAAGCCGTCTAGTTTCAGTTTTAAAGTAAGAAACGATGTTCAAAGTCACAAACAGACAATTTGGTTTAATTGTTTGTAAATATAATGCAAACTAATAACAAATCATTTAGAGAGGGGCAGTTTAATATTACACAAAAGTTAAATATAAATATGTCTTTAAATAACATGTCTGACATTATATTTACAAATTATTAAACCAATGTGCCTGTTGTGACGTTTAAACGTCGCTTCTTACTTATGAAAGTAACGGGTGATCTGCATTCGTTAAAAATTAGCTAATAAAATAGTTCAAATTCACATTTCATGTCCAGTTTTTCTCATGTGGCAAGTAGCTGTGTAATAAGCGGGATAATGTACAAGCAGCCGGCTGTTACCGTGAAATAATCCCCAGTGAGACCCTCCGCTTCACGTCCTGATTACACTGTCGGGGATTATTTCGGAAATAACAACTGGCTGCCTGTACATTATCACTTACATAAGGGATTCTACAGTATAATAAAGATCATTTTCATCAGGTTGTGAGGCTGTGTTCTGCTCTTTTAGCTGTTCTGAGACCCCCTGTGTTTAACGCCCAAGGGAGCGGTTACCATGGTGAAAAGGATCATCGTCGCCATGACAGCGTGCCACCTGACTGTGGTTGATGGTTTCAGTCAGCGTGAGACAAATGACCTGTCATTAGACCTTCAACACCAAACAATAAAACCTCCACCACAACATCAGTCACCTTACACACACACAGGTTTTGATGTTGTTTAAGCATCAGTTTGATTGTTTGAGGTTCTTCCGCTCGTTTCAGCAGGAAATGTGATGTGTGCGGATGAGCCGGTGATTTAGGATGATGTAGCACACCAGACTGTTTTCCTGCCCGCGTCTCTTTTGCAAAATCGATATAGAGTGCAGTGATCCACGGGCGGTTTAATGGCATGTGAAGTCCTAACTGCAGTTATTTTGACTGGAGGAAATGTGATGAGTAGATGTGAGACGCTCTGTGTTTGACTGTTTATGACTCTTGATCTCTGCGTCATCAGAAGAATTTACCCACAGTCCTTCTCAGAAATGATATTCAGCACAATCAATAACAGATGATTGTTTATTGATGATTTATGACTCGAGGGATCTTTTACTTCGTTGTTATTCAAATCATTACCTCAATCAGTGACCTTATTATACGGGCTATAGCGGCGAATATGGAAGAGTCGTAAAGGACGGCAGATTTTTTAATGTATTTCTTTGCTTCATTTGTTCCTGCAGTAAGTACATTTTTTACATCACAGCTGACAGATAACACACATGATTTAAGGATGTGATTTGTGTTTTGTGGCTGTTGCTAGGCGATGTGGCTCTAATGGGATGTGCTGCTGTAGAATGTAGAGGAATGGATTTTGTGCAGTGAATTGGTGTGACCGCGCAGACGGCCCGCTGTTAATCGAGTGAATTATACAGTGTCAAACAGTCCATTTAACCCTGAAAACACACTTAACACCGGACACACACAAACACACACAGCTTTCCCTATGGTCCCCTGTTTGTGTGGTTTGCAGAGTTTTTACAGTTTTGATTTTAGATTTATTTATATTTAAAATTAGCTTTTACTTTTAGCTTTTATTTTATGTTATTTTAGTTAAAGTTTTAGCAATTTTGGTATATGCTTTTGTCATTTTATAATTAATTTATTTTTATTTTAGTTTTTGTTTATTATTATAATTTTACAGCTTTAAACTTTTGTTTATTTTTGAGGAAACATTTAAATTTTCCATTTAGTCAAATCATATTTAGGTCAATATTTACTTGATTTCAATGAACAGGAACGTTTTCAAAGTTTTAACATTTGTGGTTTGTATATAACATACACATGAATCTGAGGTTATCTTTGCCCTGTCACTCACATGTTCAACACGCTGCTAATTTCAAAGAGCAATATGAACTTTACTCAACGTAAAGATGTTTAGAAATACAGCAAAATGTGTTTTTAAAGCTGTGGTGTGTGATCACAAGGATAAGTGATTTTTTATTGTGTTTTCTGGTCAAATTGTGAGTTATTTTCTGTGTTAAATTATGCTGTGATGTTGTGTCAGATGTTCTGAATGTCTATGATAGATCTCATTCATCTTCTTAGAGGATCATTCAGATCTGTTTCAGTTTCTCAGAAGTTGTGCAGTTGTTGATACACATTAAATATGTGTATGTGTTAACTGATTAACCGATTTTATATTTAATTTTCACATTTATTTGTCAAGCAGACGAATCTAAAACATTAATGTTATAACCACTGGTCCACATACACAACCCCAGCTATATATATCTGAAATAAAGGAGGGGCCCACCAACTATTTACTTAACGCTGCTAACACCTAAGTATATTTCCCAGTGTATTGTCATAAACAATAAAACGAGTATGAAAGGTTTATATCTTTATATAAGAGGTTTGCCTTCGTTAACTCAGAAATCATAAACAGAACAAAGTATGAATAAAAAAAATGAAAATTACTTTGACTTAAATCAGTACAGTAAATCAAAAAGAATATAGCAATTCTTCAAATTAAATCTTTAAACAAAAGAATAATGAAATAACAATAACAATAAAGAAACTTATATACTCAGTTCAGGGTTGTAGATTCCTTGGACAAGTATGGACTCACTACTATGAAAGTCAATTGTTAATGATGTTAATGATGTTAATGATGTTAATGATGATAATGATGATAATGATGTTAATGATGATGTCCAGTTCCCCAATGGCTAGTCACATTGACCTTCAAAAACTCAAATAGTCCACCCAGTTACAATCCACCGCATCCAATCCTTAACTCAGGACGTTCATTAATCCAATAGGATTAATGGATGAAAAACCTTCTTCTTCTGGTAAATCTTGACATCCAAAAAGGTGGAGCTTCAGTAAATCGCTCAAATTCCTCACACCATAATGTAAGGTCACCTATAAAAAAATCAATAAGATTGACCTGGAAACTAAGTTTCTCAATCTGGACTCCCAAAGCGTGTTTGCTGGAGGTGCCTCTGGCCACACCATGCTTCCCTCTACCAAACAAAAAACCTCTCTCTTCCTCTACCCTACCACCAGTTTAAATCAAAGGAGCTTTAGCGCTCAAGCGCCCCCTAGGAGTGTGTAGAGTCATTACCTGGGTAACAGCTAACACTGTTACAATGTGATCCATGTGAAGAGAAATGTTTGAGTTGACATTGAGATCTTCAGTAATATTGACTTTTGATTGCAGACGAGACAAATCTGAGCTCAGTTTGACACATTGTTGTGTTGTCTCTTCTCATAACAACAGACACATCTATGACATTTATGACTCGTTTTCTCCATGTTTCTCCTCAATGTCTCAATATTTGCTCCAATTTCTCTACAATACTCCAAAGTCTGCAATTCTTCCAAATGATTTGTGTATTTCACATTTATTGTGTAACTATACACTGTAAAAAACAACTACAGTATTTACTTAATTTATGTGTGTTAAAGTTTTTAAATTAATTTTTACTTAATTTTTTGGTAAATGTTTTGTGCAGTTTTTAAAGGGAAAGTTTACTTAATTTATTGTGTCACGTTTTTGTGTGGAAAAACTTGCACAAATAACTATTGAGTAATATAAAAAATGTAATTCTTACACCATGTCTACACCAGACGCGTCCAGTGTGGACAAAATGTAAAATCATAAAGGGTTCTAATGTGTTCTATTGTCAGGTAGCATCGCACCGCGTCCGGTGTAAATACGTTGTTACTATTTCTTTTTCACAGTGTACACAATCATTTATCAGATTTGTGTTCATTTTTACTTCTGATGAGTTTTAGAAGAAACATGTGAGACGATCTTAATATTTGATCCATTAAGTGTCCTGCAGGGATGACAGAGCAATAATATTTTCTTTCACTTGAGTGTGTTGATATTGTTGTGTGTCTTCATCCATCTGTTGTGCGGTGGATAAGCGTTCTCATGTCCCTCTTTAATGCGATCCGCTCGCAATGAAAAATTCATCGGCATCTCTTTTGGCGGCGGATCATCAAGGTGTTGTGCTCAGGTCATGAGCGGCTTCTCTCTGACGGCTGGCCGAACATCTGCTGGAAATTAGACACCAGATTGTGTTACTTAAACCAGCCGCTACGAGCCGTGCTGATGACTCCATAACCCAGAGTTCAATCTGTCAGACCCCCGGACTCCTGACCACACACACACACCTCTCTGTTTGTTTGTGTGTTTATGTGTTTGTTTTCTAGTGGAGCAACAGATGTCTGTTATATTTTAGAATGGAGGTCGATAGAGTTGATTCATTTTTTTTAAGATGATCTCATGATGTTGAAAATGCGAAAACACTTTTCATGAGCCTTATGTTTAGGACATAAATCCTGTTTTAGTTTTGTGTCTGGACTCAAAGGAAGGAATTACTGTTGTAAACAGATGTGAACGTTTGAGATCTACAGCTGTTCACAAATATTTCATTTGAAAAAAGTAAAATCATGCAGTAAATATAAATAAACAGAGTGATAAATAAAATTAAATATAACTGCTGGTGAATTTCAATCCGTTTTCACTCCTGACTCGTCCAATATTGGACGTTACTAGTTACTAAGTAATAAGTCACTGTAATTTAATTACTTTTCCCTAGAAAAAGTAAAGTAAGGGATTTAATTACAGTTACTTGTGATGCAATTAAACTAAATACTGTGTGTAATATATGTGTGTGATAAAGTTGATCTGACATCAAAATTCAAAGTCTAGCTTTAAAATCTGTGCTTTCAGTTTCTTACATTTGTATACTTATGTCAGTTAATACTACTACTTTATGTTGTTCAATATTTACATTTAAATTTAGTCATTTAGCAGACGCATTGATTTAAAGTGACTCACAGAGAGTTCAGGGAGCAATAAGCAATTATGTTGATTTAATAATATTATTTCACCTAACCCCACCCCACCCTCAACCTAAACCTAACCACTTTTCAACCATAAAAAACAAAACACACCAGTAAAAGTACAGTCACAGGTATTTATTGCACAAACTGACCAAAAGCAGTGTAAAAGTGTTACAAACAACTCATGTTGCAGAGCTTTTTGCCCCGAAGCCGTACGATAACTTTATTTACGCCGAACATTATTTTGTATTTTTGAACGACATTATGAATGCTTGTATCTTGTGTTTTATATAAAGATAAATAAATAAATGACTAATTACTTGCTCAAACTGCCTGAACAGCGTCATTTTAACGCAATTATCCTGGCCATTAAACTTAAATGAAACCCGAAACATCATCGTGGCAAATGATATATCATATAAAATTTCATAACGACGGTAAAATTAAAGGGGTACCCTGAGTGTTAAAAAGTGAAGTCAATGTGTTGCGAATGTAGTCGTGTCATCACTTCAATAAGAGCTAAATGCATTTTGATTGACAGCTGTTACAGCTTTTGTTAGTTTCCATAGCATCTTTGTATCTGACGCAGTAAATGTATTTTCTAAACATATTTTACAACCATCAGTCTATGGCAGAATCTGTGTTGACATTAAAGCTGCATTCTTTTGAGTTTTCTTTGATTTATTGGATTCTGATGTGAATATAAAGTGATGTGAGAGCGCATGAGTCAGACAGAGGAGGATATTGTGGTAGAACGTTATAAATGACTGAAGAAACAACACAATGGCACAGAAATTCATCAGTGTTTTATGACGAGGATCATTCATATATACATCTGTTTTATGAATTTGATCTCAGTCATATGTTTTATTAAAATTCACATCATATTCATGTCAATTCAAGTGAATGAGCCACCTTGTAATAGAGTTGGGAATTTTTGTGAGATTGAGTGCTGCTTATCTGTCTAGCAGGTGTTGCCAGGGTGTTGCTAGGGTGAGCTGGCTGGTTGCTATGTAGTTGCTTATTGGTCCAAGTTAGGAGTCTCTGTTATATTGCTTTCTATCGAATACCCTGTATCTCCATATTTCGTGATTTATTTTTTATTATAATGATTGTTTCAGAATGTATAACTGTAAGTCGTCCTTCTTGTTTGTCTTGGGTTTTCAAATGTTTAATCGCTGAAACGTATTAAACACAGGTGTCTGATAATTAAATAAAAACAGAGTATTTTTTTAAATTCCTGAAAAGATGAGTTGGAAAGTTTCTGCCCAAAAGAGACAATTTTGTAGTTCCTCGTGTAGTGAATGAAATGTATGTTTATGATCTGTCATGCAGGTGAAATCATTATGTGTGTTGTACTGTATGTTTGAAGAAGAGTTACGTCCGATTCACATTACGCGTCTTTTCCGAACGCATATTCGTTATTTTAAATGTAGACGCTATCACTGGGTTCACAACAAACGAGAAATACAAAATCAATGCAAAGACGCGCATGGACGCGAATTCGCTCATCATTTGCATAAAGTTGAACAATTCTCAACTTTTGTCGCAATTGACTCCCGTCGCTGGACACGCCCACTTTCTGTCGTCAACGGTCACTGTCGCTCGTGTTGAATCCAATCGCGTCGCTCTGCCGCTGCTAGTTACTGGTTGTCTGAATGGGGCTTAATAAAGAGCGTTGAGCGCGATTGTTCGCGATTGGTGTGAATCCAGCATAATAGAGGGCGACGCGGATGCGGTGCGCACGTTTTTCTAGGCGCGTTTGGCGCCGCATCGAGATGGAAAACTTCAACTTTTCGGAGTCATTTGAAGAGTGAAAGCGACGCGTCTCGCGTTTTCAGTGCTCTTCTAGACAAGAAATGTGAATCGGGCCTTATGGGATGTTTAAATCACTCGCTGTCTAGCTGTCTCTACACGGCCTTAACAATTAAAAAAATCACACACACATTTATAAACACTGTTAATTTTCATTTAATAGTTTTCCTGGAAAATGTTAAAAGCAAGCAACAGTCTCTCTCTCTCTCTCTCATGTATAATTGCATTGTGCAACAGCACGCACCTTAGAGGAAATAATTACCACCATAAAAAGAGCAATTACTAACCTGGCAGAGAGGAGCTGTGGATTTAATGTGTCTGCCTGCTGACGCTGCCTCATACAAATCTGTTTGTTTATTTCTCTGACTTACAGCCCTGACACACACGCAAAAAAAGCTTCCGAGCAGATGTAGTGAATCTGAGCAAATGTTTCACGATGTGTCGTGTGACTTTACTTCACGCTCGGCCATTTTATTCCACTGTCAGAAGTCAAGACACAATGGCTCATATCCATTTCCATCGAGTCGAGGTCGTTGCATTCATCTCACTGTACTAAAGGTTCTACAAATTGGAAGTGATTGTCAGAGAGTAATTCGTTTTCGTCTTAAAACCCCAGCTCGTCATAAAGAACCGTTTAAAGCGTGCAGGAATGCACGAGCGCGTGGTTCGGCTCATTTGCATGAGAAGCGGGAACAGCGTGACGACGGCGAATGAAAAGACGCATTAAAGAGAGCGCGAGGAGTTCCCGCACCCGCGGCGGGTCAACGGGCCCGAGTCCATGTGGTTTGGGGTTCTGTCAGAAAGTCTCCGTTTGAGAAGACCATCATCAATCAGAGCTCTTCTGACGGCCGATATCATTCAGACCGTTTCTGTGTTGTGAAGTCAACTCTGATTTATTGTAAGAAGTTGTTATTAAAGGTCATCACATCTTCTCACACACGATTACAATCAACTTCTGTAATATCACATCAGTTCCTGTAACACTGAGAACATCTGACCGCCATCTGATGTAAAAAATAGACACGTGCACTATACATTTATACATTTAAAATACGATTTTATTTCATTTGCTTTTATATTATTTTATATATATATAACATCACATGCAGAACTGCTGCTGTACATATATGTTTATCAGCCATTTAAAGTTTCACTCTTTGTCTTTTTACAGTATGTAGCTGTGAATGTTATTTATTGATTTACCGTAGTAAAATCACACGTAACACACCTCTAATGGCTGGTGTGTGTGTTTCTTTGTGTGTGTTTGTGCATGGCCTTGTTTTCATGTGATCATTATCCTGAATACACACCAACTCATGGGGACTCAAGTTACTGTGGGGACCAGAATTGAGGTCCCCATGGGCACAAAAGCTTTTTGGAAACTTAGAAAATCTTAAAATGGCAAAAGTTTTCAAAGATCTTTAGGTGTACGTGTACGGTTAGGGGATAAAATATACAGTTTATACACTATAAAAATCATTACGCCTATGGACTGTGTGTGTGAATGCATGCGTTTTTGGGTGTGGTGTGCGTGCATTTGTGTGTGTGCATTAGTGTGTATGTGCATGCGTGCGTGTGCCGTTTGTGTGTGTGAGTGCGTTTCTGTGTTTTTCTGCATGCATGCGTTTTGCATGCGTGTGTGCGAGCATTTGTGTGTATTTGTGCATTTGTGTGCATGTGTTTGTGTGTGTGCTTGCGTTTGTTTGTGTGTGTGCATTTTTTTATGTGTGTGTGCATGCGTGTGGGGATGTGGTTTGTGTGTTTGTTTCGTGTGTGTTTGTTTGCGTGCGTGTGTCTGTGTGTGTGCGTCGGTGTGTGTGTGAGTTTGTGTGCGCGTGCATGTGTGTGTTTGTCCGTGCGTGTGTTTGCGATCGTGTGTGTGCTTGTCTGTGTGTGTGAGTGCATGAACAGTAGTTTGAGCAGCAGTAATGTTCCAGTCAGTAATTGTGTCATTGGTTGTGTTGATGATCAGAAGCAGATTGTTATTGTGACTCTGAGAGTCTTCTATCACGCTGATGGATGACATCAATTACTGAGCTTTCATCGCCGTTTTAGTGTCGTGATGGAGCCGGTCGTAAGTGTGCGAGTCAACAGGTACATTTCACATTTATTCGTATTAAAATGATGCTTTACTGTCCCTCCGCACGGCATGCTGGGAAATGACTTCACTGGTCACTGATGCTGTTATTATAGCAGATTAAAGACTTTAATGTTACAGTCAGAGCCAATGAGATGATTTCTGTAATGTTCCAGTATTATTATCATTATTAGGGGATGTATTTTACCTTCACAAACACGTCTCTGTGCAGCGGTGAGAGGTCACGTACACATCACGAGACAGCACATATCATCACATCCACACATTAACATCATCTATATGTCACTGAACACAGTGTTTCTTATTCATGTCTCCTTCAGTGTGACACATTGTGGTTTTCTTAAAAGAAAATGGGTTGAGTAAAGAGAGAGAGAGAGCGAAAATGTGGAAGTCTAGAATCATCTGTCAATGTTTGGTGTCCATCTGTTATCATGGGCAAATGTTTTGTGTTGAGAAATGTTTGTTTGTCTGAGAGCTTTAATGGGCCGCTTGATGTGTGGATGTATTAAAGTGAGAACGCCTCTGTACTGATGCTTGATGTTCAGTAATATGAGCTGTGTTTCCCAGCTTGTGATTTGTCATCTGTGTTTGTATTACAGTTTCTCTCCATTACTAACGTACAACTCATGAAACAATTCACAATTTTATTATTTAACTATAAACACATTCTCAGAAAAACACACTAACCTGTACAAACCCCAAATAAAACTTCCTCATTGTGCAAAGGTTGAAGCATGTTGTCATTCAGAAAACACAAATACACACTATATCATGAACTCAAACAGCACACATTTGTCCATCAGCAAGCATTCAGAAATAAAATTGATGACACACGATCAGAATCTCAGAATACAGAAGCATCCCAGAACGTCTACAGGGTTTATACAGGACTACAGTAAACATACAGTATAACTACACACTTTATATAATTTGCTTATAATTTGAGACGACTGCTTAAAGAAAATCTGGTATACTTTTATCAAATTGGGCCAAAGGTGCCGAGGACGCCATGTTTTAACATCGCCTCCTATTGACAAATCGCTTCACTGTTTCCTTTATCTTCTCTTTTAGTGGCTTTCGATAAATGTCTGAATGTAAATGTTCTGGGTTCAGTTGTGTACTGTATTGCATGACCAGTTCATATTGTTCTTTGTTTTTTGAACTCTCATCTACTTTCATCTAAGATCACTTTACAGTGATAAAGTTTATTGTTCCGTAAAGCTCATTGTTGCATTTTGCTCCATCTGCTCTCTTTTATGTTGTATATGTCTTAATCTTTGAAATTGAGATTGTTACATCACCTGAAAGCCGACTAAATAAGCTTTCCATTGATGTATGGTTTGTTAGGATCGGACAGTATTTGGCCGAGATACTACTATTTAAAAATTTGGAATCTGAGGGTGCAAAAAATCTAAATATTGAGAAAATCGCCTTTAAAGTTGTCTAAATCAAGTCCTTTCCAGAGCATAGTACTAGTACTATAGTTTTGATATTTTTACGGTAGGAAACTTAAAAAAATTCTTCATGGAACATGATATCCTAATTATTTTTGGCATAAAAGAAAAATTGATTGTATTTTTGGCGATTACTTCAAATGTTCCCAAGTGCATATTTCAAGTGTCTGTACTTTAAGTGTGTTTACTTTAGAAAATAACATCTTGCACTCAATTATAAAGCATATATCATATGTTTACATTTCTGTTTTACATTTCAGTAATACATTTGTACATGTTTTTGATCTTTAAAACAGTTCTAAAAATAAGTAAAAAATGTGCTACTTTCCAATTTTAAAAAGTAATAATACTTACATTCTTTAATGTACCTCAGTATTAATTAATAATAAGTGTGTGTGTGTGCGTGACGTGTTGTTTGTCTGTGTATCTGTGATTGAATCAGTGTTCTGTTGGACACACTTCCATTAGTAGAGATTGTGTGTATTTTTACGTTTAAATGAAAACTATTGGTACAAATTGAGCACAATTTGTTTGTTTGTTTTGATTTTGTCATGACTTTAAACGCTCTGTTTTTTTGTCAGTTTAATGTCATTTTGACCTGTTAGTAATATTAATAGAAGAGAGGACAGGGACTGACGTATGAACGAAAACAGAATGAGACGGACAGAGTTGTGACACAGATCAGATTTACCAACACAATTCACAGAATATCAGATTTATTTCTCTTCCACATTATTGAGATAAAAGATGTCTCATCTCATGTGTGTTTCACATATTTATTTATATATATCCAAATATATATTATGTGCTTTGCAGGTACGACGTTTCAGTTGATTTACAGGAGTTTTGTTTATTTTGAGATCTTGATTAAAGCATCATGATGTACTTCAGCATTATATTGTTTTCACAGACACATTGTGATGGTGCTGCTGTCAATCTTCTGTAAACCTGTCACAACAGTTTCAATATATTCTCTATTACATTGTAAAATTCTTCTTATCTAGAGACGGCAGTATGTATTTAATTCTCCGTCCCGCTGTCTATCTGCTCTCATAACCTCATTTTGTGCGATATGGTCTCACAGGTGAATGTTTTCTCTCTCTCTCAGAGTCTTTTGAGGGCAGCTCAGAGCTATATTTATCATCTGTGCCTCTCGCTTCAAACACTTGAAGACTTAGTTATCGTAATTCATCCTGAGATTTAGTCAGCACCTCAATTAACCTGCCTGGACTCTCTCTATAAACTCATCTGTGACGCCCGCTCGCTCCCGTCCTTTGACACACACGCGTGTGTACATGTGTGTACACAGCATCATTATTAGCACATATATCATATGTGTCTCAGAGAAGAGCGCTGCTTCATTTACATTATATTTCTAAAACACAAATTGATCTTTAATAACTTGAGTGACACACAAATATGTGTTCATGTCCATCGCCACTTTAAATGTGAAGTGATGTAATGTTGTGTAGACTAGACGCAGTGTGGAGATCTCATCTAACTCTGTTTCTTTTAGGATAATATTTATTGTTTGATTTGTCAAACTGAACACTAGTGTAAACACAGTATGTAGAGCCAAAAGTGGTTTATTTTGTAGAACTACAGCGTATTGACAGTATTTAATCAAGCTTCAGTGTTTGTGTAAAAGTGTGTTTGTGCGGGTGTGTGTGCATGTGTGTGTTTGTGCATGTGTGTGTTTGTGCATGTGCATATGTCAGAGTGTGTGCAGGTGTGTGTATGCATGTGTGGCTGTGTGTTTGTGCATGTGTGTGTGTGGTTGTGCGGGTGTGTGTGAGTGTGTGTGTGTTTGTGCGTGTGTGTTTGGGTGTTCGTGCATATGCGTGTGTTTATGAGTGCGTGTGTGTGTACGAGTGTGTTTGTGTGTATGCATATGTGTGTGGGTTTGTGTGTGTGTTTGTGTGTTTGTTTGTTTGTTCATGTGCATATTTGTGTTTGTGCGTGTGTGTTTGTGCATATGTTTGTGTGTGTGTTTGCTTGTGCGTGCGTGTGTTTGTGCATGTGTTCATGTGTTTGTACGTGTGTGTGTCAATGTGTGTGTTTGTGTGTGTTTGTTTGTGCAGGTGTGTGTATGCGTGTGTGGCTGTGTGTTTGTGCATGTGTGTGTGTGGTTGTGCGGGTGTGTGTATGAGTGTGTGTGTGTTTGTACGTGTGTGTTTGTGTGTTTGTGCATCTGCGTGTGTGTATGAGTGCGTGTGTGTCAACGAGTGTGTTTGTGTGTATGCATATGTGTGTGGCTTTGTGTGTGTGTTTGTGTGTTTGTTTGTTTGTTCATGTGCATATTTGTGTTTGTGCGTGTGTGTTTGTGTGTGTTTGTGCATATTTTTGTGTGTGTGTTTGTTTGTGCGTGCGTGTGTTTTTGCATGTGTTTGTGTGTTTGTGCGTGTGTCTATGTGTGTGTTTGTGCGTGTGTGTGTCAATGTGTGTGTTTGTGCGTGTGTATTTGTGTGTGTGTTTGTTTGTGCAGGTGTGTGTATGCGTGTGTGGCTGTGTGTTTGTGCATGTGTGTGTGTGGTTGTGCGGGTGTGTGTATGAGTGTGTGTGTGTGTGTGTTTGTACGTGTGTGTTCGTGTGTTCGTGCATATGCGTGTGTGTGTGAGTGCGTGTGTGTACGAGTGTGTTTGTGTGTATGCATATGTGTGTGTTTGTGCATATGTTTGTGTGTGTGTGTGTTTGTGCATATGTTTGTGTGTGTGTTTGTTTGTGCGTGCGTGTATTTGTGCATGTGTTTGTGTGTGTGTGTGTGTGTGTGTCTATGTGTGTGTTTGTGCATGTGTGTGTCTATGTGTGTGTTTGTGCATGTGTTTGTGTGTGTCTATGTGTGTGTTTGTGCATGTGTTTGTGCTTGTGTGTTTGTGGGTGTGTGTTTGTGTGTGTTTGTGCATATCTTTGTGTATGTGTTTGTGTGTTTGTGCGTGTGTGTGTCTATGTGTGTGTTTGTGCATGTGTGTGTCTATGTGTGTGTTTGTGCGTGTGTATTTGTGTGTGTGTGTTTGTTTGTGGATATGTTTGTGTGTTTGTGCGTGTGTCTATGTGTGTGTTTGTGCGTGTGTCTATGTGTGTGTTTGTGCATGTGTTTGTGTGTGTTTGTGCGTGTGTTTGTCTATGTGTGTGTTTGTGCATGTGTTTGTGTGTTTGTGCGTGTGTCTATGTGTGTGTTTGTGCGTGTGTGTGTCTATGTGTGTGTCTATGTGTGTGTTTGTGCATGTGTTTGTGTGTGTTTGTGCGTGTGTTTGTCTATGTGTGTGTTTGTGTGTGTGTCTATGTGTGTGTTTGTGCATGTGTTTGTGTGTGTTTGTGCGTGTGTGTGTCTATGTGTGTGTTTGTGCATGTGTTTGTGTGTTTGTGCGTGTGTCTATGTGTGTGTTTGTGCGTGTGTGTGTCTATGTGTGTGTTTGTGCATGTGTTTGTGTGTGTTTGTACAGTGGTGTTGGATCAGAGGGAGATAATGAGAGATGAATCACAGCCGTGTGATAATCACACCTGTCTCAGCAGGACGACGCCTCTGTTATCAGCATGTCCCATTTTCTTAAGTCATCGCCCCATTCCTGTCTCCCCTCTGTATCTCTCTCTCCCTCCATCCTCCCTTTACACACACAGAGAGAGAAATGGACAATAGATAAAGAGCGGATGCTGCAAAGACAAACATACCATGTGTGTGTGTGTGTGTGTGTGTGTGTGTGTACGCGTCCTCATAGACCCTGTTTGGCTTTTATTCAATTACACTTGCCGGTGGGCATGGGCGGCTCGAGGCTGATAAGACGTGAAGACAGCAAAGGTCCAGCTAACATGAATCTTTTCGCTCTGGAGGTTGTTGCCACAGTAACCGCTTAGCTGCCCCTCTTCATCCCACCCCGTCCCACCCCCAGTGACCGCCCAGGACCACCTCGTTGTTCTTTGTATCTGCTGCTAGGTGGAGCGCTGGCGTCGGGCCCTTTCTATGGTCGGCTTGGCGGTCAGACTGTGCGCTGCGGTGATAAGACTGAACAAGAGCCGCCTGTGAATCTGCAGCCAGCGTGCTAAACATCCTCTGATAATGGGCCGTCCAGCGCTCCGTACAGCAGTTTGTCGCCGCCGGTGTCGGAGGGAAACAAATATGGCATTCTTACCCCGGGAATTAGCCGTGGGGGCCAAAACAGAAATCTTCCAATTTAAAAACATAAGAGCGTTTAGCGTGTTGTTCCAGTCGGGCGTGCTTGCCGAGGCTATCATTAACTCTAATATGTAGTGTTAAAACACAAAGCTGATGAAACGAGCATGCTTATTTATTTCTCTTCAGCTGGCAGACTGTGTAATATAATAAATGCTGCTGAGGATAAGAGATGTTTCATTTGGATAAGTGATCGAATACTGCTGTGGTCGTGCTGAGATTCAGTACAGCTGACGGAAAATATCTGAAAAACACATATTTCACCTAATCTCACTCAGCAAAAGTAAAAAATAAAGATTAAAAAGCGAATCATTTAAAATAAGACATTTTTATTTCAATTAATATAATCACATTTTAATACATTTAGTCATTTAGCAGACGCTTTTATCCAAAGATTATTGATCTCCACTTTTACATGTTTCAATGAATCATTTGAAGAGTTTGGTTCTGAAATGAGAAAACTCATAATCATTTTTCAAAAATCATGTTTTTATTGTGTTAGTTAGCTGTATTTTTTTAGTTATTATGGCTTAAATCAAAACAAACCAACTGCAATTTGATCGATATTAATTGGAATGCACAATAAAAAAACATGATTTTCAAGTTATCTCATTTTGGAACCTAACTCTTCATTTACTCATATATTTGTATATTTTGTGTTTTTCTTTATTGATAAGCAATTCCAGCGTTATGGACGTGATATAAAAATGGTCAGAGAATGAATTTGTTACGATTATATTGAACCCTATATTTTACTGAACCCTTTTTGATAGAGTCTAAACATCACAAAATGTCAGTCTATGAAAAATATATATATTTAAAAAAGAGAAATAAACATGCGACAAAAAATGTTCACGGTTTTTGGGAGACAATAAACTTTTTTTAACGATAAAAAAGGATTTCTGTAAAATAAAATGCACAATTCTGAAGCAATAATACACAATGAATGGAGAAGTGATGCCTCTTTATAGAACATCAAATAGTTTCTTTATATTCATTTTCATGTGTTCATTTATGAGGAATATGAAGCGTTATGATGTGACAATCCTGAAAATGACTCTTCCCTGACTATTAAAAATCATGAACTAAAAATAAAACAAATGTTTCACAAATTTACAGAGAGATCTCACATGGGTATCTGAACCACCAAATGTTAAGATCTGTGCTGTTACCAGAGTAAACACCAATTGTAAAAACTTATTTTTTTTGGTGGTAAAGTAGACATTCTCATGGAGCTGCCCTCCTGTTAACCTGAATGTGAAGAAACATCCTCATGAATGCTCTTGTGTCCAGAACTCTCAGAACACCAGACACAGTTTTATTGAGAAGCAGAACAGAAGAAATGAACTTTATTGACATGTGTTTTGTAATCTATTATTTGTTGACGCAGGATAAGCAGGTCCTGGATCAGTTTATGTCTGCCGGGCTGCTCTTCTCTCTCAAGGACATCAGCAGGTGTCTGTGTTATTGTGTCTCATTGTGACCCGCAATCCTCAGAGCCAATCAAACAGCTTGTTGTGTTTGTTCATTTAAACCGTTTGCATAAGAGACACGCCTACAACACACAAACACAAGAGAGACGAGAGTGAGGTGATACGCTTGAGATGAGTTTACTTCTCAGCTGATAAAATGTCTCGTAAGAGAGTACACTGATAAAAATGATTCTCTTACTAAACATTTTTCTCTTGTTTTTAGTCCAAATATGTAAAACTTCTCAAATCAATATTATACAATTAATTGACAAGAAAACTGAAGCAAGATGTTAGAATTCAGTAAGTTTATGGTTAAAAACAAGCAAAAAATTCTCCCGATGGGGTGAGAAAAATACACTTGAGAAAAGGTCAAACTAAATTCAGGTTTATTTTTCTCACCCCATCAGCAGATTTCTTTGCTTGTTTTTAACCATAAACTTACTTAATTCTTATATAATGTTTCATAAAACAAGACTAAATATCTTGGTTCACTTTTCCTGTCAAGTAATTGTACAATATATTGATTTAAGAATGTTCAGATATTTGTACTAAAACAAAACAAAAACACAGAAGAATGTCATTTTTGGCTGTGCATTATTTTTGTTTGTTTGTTTGTTTGGGTAAAAAATGCTTTCTCCATGTTTATGTGTTGCTTCCATCTGTACATATCATAAAGCAGTTTTCCATCAAAAATCAATGCAGAAAACATTATTTAAAAACACTTCAGTGTCTAGATCATGTGTGTGTGTGCGTGCATGAGTGTGTGTGTGGTTGTGTGTGTGTGTGCATGAGTGTGTGTGGTTGTGTGTGTGCGTGTGTGAGTGTTTTTGTGGTCTTGTGTGCATGCTGGAGTGTGTGTGTGCGTGTGTGCATGAGTGTGTGCGTGTGTGTGTGTGTGTGTGTGCGTGAGTGTGTGTCTGTGTGAGAGGACAGAGATGAAATGAGATTCAGTAAAACAGGTTTGAGTTGTAATATTTACCTTCTGTTTTGAAATTGTGTGTTTGTGCAGGTGTATAACACACACAGATTTACATGAAACACAATCTGGCCTTCATTCATGTGAGATTTACACAATGCACAAATGAAACTGCATATATATGAAAACACCACTTAACATGTAACACATGAAACTCATCAACAGTCAGTCACATGCGTCTTTAAACACAATGTTGCGTTTGATTGATTTGTTTTGAGTTTTGATTTGCTGTTGGACCTCGAGGTCTCTGTGGATCTGCTGGTTTCTTCATGCAGTGTTGAGATAAGAGTCGTCTGTATGAGTGTTTATTTGTATTTCCACAGAGCAGTTGGGCATTTGGTTCAGATGAAAAAGTTTTTGTATATTTGTTGGCGTTGTAAACTTTTTCTGGATCTTTAATCTGTTTTGTAGTTTTGTGTTTGTGCTCATTGTTGTTCATGTGGCGTGGGGGCAGGATCATGTAACCTTATGGCATAAACGGCACTGCTGTTTACCCGAGATTAACCCCGGACAACAGAGGTCAGTGAGGAGAGAGATCAGCGGGGGGAGCTTTAGCACATCTCTCTCTCTCTCTCTCTCTCTCTCTTTCTCTCTCTCTCTCTCTCTCTCTCTCTCTCTCTCTCTCGCTCTCTCTCTCTCTCTCTGCTCTTATATTATTCTTTGAAACATATCAGATCAGAAAATCTGAGTTGAAATCTCCCACTTTTAACCTCAATGCGTTCCAGTCAACCACACGTCACGTCACATTATGAATGGTCAAACCCATATTTACTGTTTAGATATATGGTACATGTAAGGGGCGATTCACATTTCTTTTTTTATGTAGACAAATGGCAGGCGTCCACAAATAGGGAGTGACATGGTCGCGACACGCACATTTTTCTAGCCGTGTTTGTGCAGCATCGAGATGGAAATAGTTGTCAAATTATTTTTTGTTTTTTTTTAAATATGGTCAAATGTTAAATTACAGAAAAGTAAGCAAATTTACAACAAACAAAAAAACGGGGGGGACTTGTAATTTTACAGGAAATTTAATTTATTTTGCAGTTTATTTCTACAAGCTGCCAGAAAATGTCTATTTTTACAAACAAGATTTATTTTTTACAGTTTCCTTTTGAAATACGGTCAAGAATCTATGAAATCTATGAAAATAATTCCTGGTATATTTCTGTTCCTTCAGCATAGAGGTTTTTTTTACATTGCAACATTCTCTGGCTGTAATAATCTCATGAGGTCCAGAGCCATTGAAGAGAGAGTTGCGTAAAATTTGTATACTCCAATGGAATGGTTTATGGAAGTTATGGAGCTGCGACTAATCAGACCAACTGAGGTAAACTTCTAACCCAATTAAAGACGAAAGCCATTTAATGAATTAAAAAATGAAAGAAAAAAGCATTTAAAGAGAAAACATCACATCCTGGATCTATTTGAATTTCCATGAATCACGTGACGCTACACATTTTGGACTTCCGTTGGCAGAACTCTCTCTCTCTATGGCTCTGATGAGGTCATGTGGTTATAGTTGCATTCTGTCAATCAAAAGCACAGTCTGAATGCACAGATTTATCTTTGTTTTATCCAGTGTGCTGTAGAGAATCGTACATGAGGTTCAGCGCTTCTAAGTTATTACACAAGAGGAACATGTTTGAATTTAAAAAGCACTCAAAAAAAACAAACTTTTATTATTGATCATTTCTGTACATGCTTTTCATTGAAACTTTTCTCAGCCTTTATGGAATATGATCTATAAGTAAAGGACATCTTCTCATGCGTCATCACCTGAAAAATATATCCACAACGAAGTTGATGATGAAGACAGAACAAGGTTACGATGGGGTTGTTGTACCTCTTGCACAATATTGAAGTTTTCCACCGTGTCTGTCGTCAGGTTTACAGTTTTCTTGGGGATCAACCATTCAATGGTCTGCTCATAGTCATGTCTGTTTTAATAAACTGGGAGGATAGTTTAAAAGACACACTTCAGCTCTAAAAAACAGGGATTGAGCAAGTGATTGAGGAATTAAAGCTCTTGACTGAACTTAAAGCTTGATAAACGCTCAGAGAACGATGTGTGCTCATGTGAGCGGTGTGGAGTTGAAGCAGGATTTGTTTTATTGAGGTCTGTGATGGAATTGCAGGAGCAGGTAAAGCAGGCATGAAATTGGTGAAGGGATCAGAGGAGAAGGTGAGAGACGAGAGACCCCGCCGGCTGAAGGTTGCTCTGGATTACAGGACTTTTGGGCTCTGGAGAGATGTCGAGAGCCAATTTTATTCTCTGCTAACTCGATCGAAGTCAAAGTTACTGAGGACTTCATGAGGTTGACGGACAGAAATAGAGTCCTTTCTATAGACAGCAGATGTCAGGTGGTCTCAGAGAAGTGTTTCTCTTCATATGTTGCCGATTGACAGTAAATGTTCAATGATGATGATTTGTTTATTTAGAATGAACACACGTGAGTTTACTGACATTTTATTCAGAGGAGCGCTCAGATCTCCATTTGATCTCTTTACTGTTCACTTAACCTATTGAGAGAATAATTGAGATGTCATTCTTGAGTAGACAGAAAGAAAGAAAGAAAGACAGACAAGACAGACAGACAGACAGACAGAAAGAAATAGAAAAATATATTCTGAAAGACAGAAAGAAAGAAAGAAAGAAAGACAGACAGACAGACAGCAAGAAAGAAAGACAGATGGAAACACAGAAAGAAAGAAAGAAAGAAAGAAAGAAAGAAAGAAAGAAAGAAAGACAGAAAGAAAGAAAGAAAGACAGACAGACAGAAGAAAGACACAAAGATGGAATGACGGAAAGAAAGAAAGAAAGAAAGGAGAGAAACAAAATGTTTATGTGATGATGGACTTCAAACAGACGTGATGCTTCATGAGTTCAGTCGCGTCGAGAGCCGTTCAGACTCACTTGAGTCTCAAACTTAAACTCTGCATTCCAGTCAGTGTCGTCCCCTCATCAGTAGACATCAGACTGGCAGACTATTACTGTTACCATGACAACTACATTATAGCAGGGAAGCAAAGTACACACACACATGCTAAACCTCTTCAGTGTTATTTTCACGTGATCATGTGTCTGTGAGGTTGTTTTTAATTAGTGGTGGGCCGTTAACGGCGTAGTGAGACTTTTATCGCGCGTTAAAAAAAAATGTCCCCGTTAATCTATTCTCAAAGTTGGGTTGGCAGCTGGGTCTATACTACGCAAGCTATGATGACTTTCACCTTGATATTTTAGCGCGGATGTATACCAGCTTAACTGCACTGTACGGAGCGAGAACGAGATTTTTCAACTCGCGTGATTCGCGTCATTCGCGGAAGCAGAAGCCGCCTCATCATCTCATAACCAGGGCTTCATTCGCGTCCTTAGCGCCGCCTCATCATCTCATAACCAGGGCTTCATTCGCGCGATTCGCGCAGCAAGTAGGTCTATTGGCTCTTTGCATTAACATATAAATCACTCGCGCTTGACACGCCATTCGCGTTTGGTCTGAACACAACATAACGTTACTGTGAAATTACCGCATCAAACGTGACGTGCTAACATGGATGCAGCTATGAAGCCGCCGGGTTTGTTTCAGGGAATATTCATTTTTAAGAAGCTTCCCAATAGAAACATCGACAAGACTAAGGTTGTTTGCACCTTGTGCAATGCGGAATTGGTTTAAAAAAAACACTTTCTCACAACAGGTACTGGTCTAGCTTTAGTTGAAACCAGTAACTTTGTATTGAGATCTAATGTATTATGGCTCCTGTATGACATATCGCTTGTTGCTCCCTCACTCTTTGTAAGTCGCTTTGGATAAAAGCGTCTGCTAAATGACTAAATGTAAATGTACTGTAGGAGCTCTTCCAGTCTCAAGTACCACCTAAATGCAAATCATCCCTTAGCTAATGCGGAAGTAAACACAAGTACATCTTATTGAACATAATTTAATTTTCATCACCAATTATCATAGTAGAACAGCTTTCTCAAGCAGTTTGTGATGCATTTTGGAAACAGGAGATGAGCCCCTGGTCTAATGCGCCACCTGGCTTGAGAAACCCGTTCTCAAAGACTTACTTTTAGTCATTATTTGGGTAGCACACATATTCTGAATGCCTTCGGCAGAATTCAAATGAGCCATTTTAATCTAGATTAATCTAGATTAAAAAAATTAATCTATGCCCACCACTATTTTAAATACTGTGGTCTATGACTGGTTCTTGATTCAGGGTTTAGCTTCAGTCATCTGTATAAATATTACATTTGATCCCGAGATAAAGACTTCATCTGCATCTGTACAGCTGCTTTACAACAATACAAAATATAATAAACCCTGTAGAAATAAATCTGCGTTTAAGTGAAGAAGTGAAGAGTTTATTTGCAAAAACAAGTCAGTTTTTATGTGATTTTTTTTTTTAAATCATGTTGTTTTATTGAGTTATAATATTTTTTATTGTGTTTCATCGTTTTAGATAGCAGTTTCTTTAAAAATGTGTAAGTTATTATTACTTAATCGAAACTTTAAAAACATGATTTCTGAACATTTATAAAATCGGGGTTATCTGTTATCTCTTATCTGTTTGCAAATGAACTCTTCAGTATAATGTGTCACTATCATCCTGAAGGTTCTTCTCCATCCAGCTGTAATATTGAGGTCTTCTGTTTCAATGTTTTCAGTTTGATGTCATTTTGAGGAGCTCGTCTGTAGTTGATCGATCTTCATTTTCATAGCGAGTGTGTGTTTGTGTTTGGTCCTCATCAGAATTCTGCTCTTGTCAGGTGGTAAAGTGAGAGAGAGAATTGACTGTCGTTCCTTAATTGATAAAGTCAAGCTCTCTTCACACACCAGCTGCCAGTCAATATCCATTGTGCTTCTGCTCAGATGAGAAGATACTTCTGTTCAAAACGAACACACACACACATCAACAAACTTTCTCATTTTGTGTTTCACAGAAGACAGAGAGAAAATAAGCACAGAACTTTGAGAACTAAACTGTATCTTGATGTTTTGTAAGTTGTCTCTGCTTTATACATGTACTCTGTGTGTGTTTTGACAGAATTATTGTGTGTTAAATGTGCACAGGGATTTGCTAAATACTGAAAATTCATGATGTGCTGCCAGGAAATATTTCGGACACATTTCCAAACGTAAAAAGATTTTTTGGAACAGATAAATGGAAAGAGATTTTAAAAAGCTAAAGTGTGTGCCCGGAGAGAGAGGGAGAGAGAGAGAGAGAGAGCATTAGTGTAATTGATGGACGTTTGCCATGATGTCTCATGTGAAGCTGCTGTGCTTTACACCACACACAGAAATCAACAAATCATCACACCTGATCACTGATGTCTGGAGAAATGATGGAGATCATATTGACACCTTCAAGAATATCGACTTTTAATAGCAGACTTGCTCAGTTTTTAGACATTCTTTAATAACAGTGAGTGTATGTCTGTGTGTGGATGTGGATGTGTGTGTGTGTGTGTGTATGTGCGTTTGCGTGCATGTGAGTGTGTGTGTGCGTGTGCTGCCTGTGCATGTGCGTGTGTGCGTGCCAGTGTGCGTTTGCATGTGTGTGCTCTTTATGAGTGTTTACACATGTTATTATGTTGTGGATGTGTGTGTAATTATAGGGATATCAGTTGAGCAAATGGTTGTTTGTGTATCTGTTGCATGAGGTCTCCAGTGTCCTGGACTCAGACGCACACACACACACACACACACACACACAGTCTGATGATGAGATGCACATGGTGTGTGTAATGTGACCTGCTCACCGTCACACAGCATATGTGCCAAAACATCCTGCGGGACTGAGAGACGCATCTGCAACTACATCACAACACACACCAGACCAGACCAAACCAGACCAGACTGAACCTCTACACAAAGCCTGAGTAAGAGAGAGAAAGAGTGAGCGAGTGAGAGAGAGAGAAGCAGAAAGATGGAGAGAGGGAGAGAGAGATTAACTCTGCTTTTGTCAAATGTTTTTGAAAAGTCACATAAACACAAAAATAATATAAAACAAAAACTATGTACTAAATATAAAATGGTTCATATTTATATCATTAACACAATGATTAAACGTTCTATTGACAAAGTATTTCTGCATACAGAATTATTCTCTGGGGTGTTTTACAGTACAGTATGTATGTGCTGGTGTGTTGATCATCATGTGTTGATGTGTGTGAGGTTTCTTTGGCTCATGTGTTACCTCCTCATGTTTCTCTCTTCTTCTCCGGCTGTGAGAGTTCACTCTCAGTCTGATATCTCTCCACACGTTTGACCCCAGCACATAATCTTTCAGACAACCCGTCTGCGCTGTGAGCCAACCACGTGTAATGATGTTTGTGTTACCTGGATAACCTGTTGAGCACACACACCGTTGTTTTATAATGAATCATTTCAGAAAGCATCATGTCTGTATTGTATTTTTATATTATTTAGAAATTAAACTCAGAATTATCTGGTGTGTGTGTGTTTCTTTGCGTGCATGCATGCGTGTGTGTACGTGCATTCGTGCATGTGTGTCTGTGAAGGCATGCATCTGTGCGCGTGTGTGCGCGTGTGTGTGTGTGTTTGTGTGTGTGTGTGAATGGATGAGTGTGTGCACATGCATGCGTGTGATTGAGTGAGTGAGTGTGCGTGCATGTGTGTGACCTCTTAATACTCTCATGTGTTTAATGTGTTAATGGTGATGTTGTGTAAAGTAACAGACAAATTGTCAGATAATAAAGAGGACTTCACTCCAAACAGACGACACATTCATGAACATTTTAATAAACCCACACCATTCAATATCTGTATTCACACAGTCATATAGATCTACACATAAACATGGATGATTTGAACGCTCACACATGTTGTGTATTGTGTAACTGAGGGTGTGTTAATGTGCCTTTTTCTGAAAGGCGTTCACTGACCGGAACATCGTCCAGCTCAAGTGTTCAACAGTCCTCAATTAAGACCAGCATGCTTCTCTCAGATCCATTTCTCTAAACGTCCACCGGCAGGTTTTAAAAAGCACCTTTCAGTGTCTTCACTCAGAGAATAACATGAATCACAGCATAACTCCTGAGTAGAATCAAACCTCTCTACAGGGCCGAAAGATGAATGTGAACTGTGCAATATTCCAGATTATAACATATTCTGTCTAGTGTACTTCAAACATGAATTTCGACTGTCAAAATATATATATATTGTGGAAAATATCAAATATTGTGTGACCGGCCAGCATGTGGAGGGTTTGGAAAAATAAAGTGTGTATTGTATATTGAAATGTGTTTATGTAGACTGAAGGGAAGGTCGATCTACAGTAAAACAATGTGTGCTGCACATCTCATACAGAATGATCTGCTGCTGTGTATTCCTCTCCGTGTGCTAAATATGTGAAGTCGTCCTCTGTATGTTAACATCTGTTTGTTTCTTTCTGCCATTAATCAATTTTTCTTGTCCTACACACACACAAGCACGCACGCATGCACACAAACACACACATCGCTGTGGCGTGCATGTAAGAGGATTTCCTGAAGACCAAAGCGCACCATTACCCAGGGGTCATTAGACCACAAGTAGAGCATGTCAGCGCTGTAACTCTATTTGTGTGTGTGTGTGCGTGTGTATTACACACATTTACATCAGCCTCTCTAAATGCAGGAGACAATTGTGTAGTCGTGTTTGCTTGTAGGCACAATGAGTTCAGATAAAAGAGTTTTTAGTTATGCATATTTATAGGGATAGTTCACAAAATCACATCATCATTTATCCACTCTCATGTGTTTGTTAATCTGTATGCGATTTCCTCTGTGGAACACAAAAGAAGATATTTTGAGAAATGTCTCGGCGGTTTTGCGTTTGACGTGACATGAGGCTGAGCGAAGGATAAAAGATGTCTCAGTTTTCTTGTATTAGGGTGTACAATATGAAAATCATGTCGATCTGTGTGTGTATGTTTGTGTACCCATGTGACTCATCATCATTTTTTTGAAACTCTGGCATTCTAGCATAAATTCCCAGAATGCCCTGCAGTGTGGTGGAAAAAGAACTTTATTCATAAGAGAATGCTGAGATCTCTTAAATATCAGGTTTGTTTCTCTGAGACAGTAATGAGTGTGAATTCAGTGTGTGTTATGGTTGTGTGGTCTTCATCAGAGCCAGAGATCTTCACTTTAGGTTTCAGATACAGAATGAGCGGATGATGAAATTTTATTGAGAGAATATTTCTCTACTTGCCTAGGTGTGTGTGCGATGTCAACATCCTCTTGAGTCGTCCTGTATAACCCTGCACAATTCTTCCTCTTTTTCGTGATCAATATGTGATTTGTCTCTCGGAGCGCCGGGGGACTGATGGAGTGTGAAGCCGCGTGTTTTGTTCTGGAGCGGGACGTCTCGTGGGACGGGTGATGTCTGGAGTCTGGTTCTACCTCATATCCTCCTCTGACTGTCATTCTGTTGGAATGGAAGGTGATCTCTTTAATATCTCAACTGTTTCCTCTGGACTGCAACGAGATTAAAGGGAGAACAGATGGACCTCTCGAAAGTAAGAAAATCACATTTCTGTTTTATTTGTCTCATGCACAGCTCATGGACACGAGCGTTTTCAGCGTAGATGAGGAACACTAGTCTAGTCTCGACAGTCCTGAGACCTCCATTAAGCGCTGAGCAGTAGTGTTTCTATCTCGAGACTCATTTAGAAGATCTACTGCAATGACAAACACGCTCCATCGCTCTTCTCAATGCTCACTTGAGCTGCTCGTCTGGAGAAGAAGGATCTCTGTCTGCTTCACGTTCTCTACATCTCAGCGATCGATACGTTTCTGATGCTCGACTGCATTCTGAAGGGGGGAGAGGTTTGTGTTTGGGGGGACACTAACGCTTAATGTGTCTGAGCTTAATAAGTCCTGACCCATTGACTCCATTTACATCAGTATTTACGGCAAGATTTAATGGGAGAGTCATTTTAACCTTTCTCAAAGTTCTTTTTAAATAGATGCTTGATCGTGTAGATATAATAATAATAAAAAAAAACATGCAAATCTACGAGACTTTAACAGATTTAAGCAAACTAAACACCACACAAATGAATAGTGATGAAAATGTTTTGATGTAATTAGTATCGCGAGATATTTGATGGTTTTAAATAAAGACGAAGTGGATGTAAATTATAAACAGACACAGCGGGGAATAGCCTCACAACCTAAAACATCTATCAGATCAGTGCACATAAAATATAGAAAACTCTAAAAGGAGTGTGTGTGTGTGTGTGTGTGCGTGTGTGTGTGTGTGTGTGTGTGTGTGTGCGTGCATGTGTGTGTGTGTGAGAGAGAGACTGACAGTGTGTTTGGTGTGATCTGATCAATACTGAGGCAAGGGCACCTGAGAAAGCATGTTTGAGTTAAAGTGTTTCTGATCAGACTGTCTGATAACATCCATATGAGCAGGCCTGAAGGACAACTGTGTTTCACGCTCCAACTACAATAAACTAAGAAAATAAACACACAAATGAACGGAGTGATTCCCACCAGACTCAATGAATTCCTGCTGTCTGCTCACATCAAGTCTTCATGTGTGTGTGTGTGTGTTCATGTCATTCACATGTTGATTTTAAATGATTTCAGGAGATGGATGATTGATCTGATTATGTAAGGGATACAAAATGTGTTTCATTTCTTAAAATAAAATATGAAACCAAGTGGCATCTGCATCCACATGAACTTAGAAAACATTAGTGTCCAGATACTTTGTTTATATATTATTTCTTTCTTTCTATATAAAGCACAATTTAATACAACTGTTGTTGTCCAATGTGCTTTAGTAGAATACAAATATATTTTACAAAAATACACCCAACACGTCTCTACGACACATTCAATATGTAGTACAAAACCTGATTTTTATTATTTATGAACCTCGTAAAGTTACGTGTGTCTTCTCAATAAATCCTGCTTGTGTTTACATTGGTTTTCCAATGCAGTTGAAATGAAAGTTACTACTTCCACCAATGATTTGAATCATTTTAATGTCAAATTTGTAAACATGAAGTTGAGCTATTTCTTAACACACCATGATAGAGGATACAGTGTTTTTGAATGACATTCTGTGAGATGTCATGATTCTACCAACCTGCATGAATCAAACCTAACAGTATACCATTGTACTAAAAGTATGATGTCAGCCCTTCTGTGTTGTGTTCAGGTGTAGAAGTGACGGAATATCCTGGTAATGCTTCTGCACGTACTGTATGTATAGAAAGCTGCACATTTATGTTTTAAATAAACTAGATACTTTAACTTTGCAATAACATTTGTTCAGAACGTGAGCATGGGTCACTGACACACGACAATCGCTCGCCCCGCCCACTCCACGCCCCTTTTCTCACAGATGTCCACGCCCGTTTTTAAGACGATTTTGAGGTATATTTTAGGTGTTTTATGATCCTTTAATTATAAATACATCGTGTAACGCGTCTTTCTTATTTTACAGGTGTGGTCTGGATAACAAGACAAGAGGCTCGACACCAGACACGCGCCCCCGTCCGTCGCTTTCTCAGTGCGCGGTCTGTTTGCTATGAGAGAGAGAGAGAGAGAGAGAGAGAGAGAGAGAGAGAGAGAGAGAGAGAGAGAGAGAGCGCAAATAAGGCTCAGCAAGAGCAGGAGCGTCAGCGCCAGTGGCGACAGCAGCGTCAACGCATCTGCGCGTCTCTGTATCGCCTCATTTCAGGCCAGTCACTGAATCCCTCCGTTACAGATCGAGATTTAACAGCGCGTTAGGATCTTAACGCGTCGACAGCTCTGCGTCAGCCTCAGTCTCGAGACCGCCGACTCCGTTCATACTCTCAGTCTGTTGAATGTTTAATGGGAAATGGCGATGTATCTTCAGTCCTCCGGTCTGTTCTGCCTCCTCTCGTTGCAAACCGCGCTGGTCGTGTTCCTCAGCGTCTCCTCACCGGCAGCGGCGACGCTCCGCTTTCCTCAACACTACACGTAAGTACTAAGTACCTCAGGAGCGCGGAATGAAGCGACGCACGCATCCCACTTTCCTCGCTCACGGACGGTTTCACATTTATCCTCGTGTATCTTGTCCGCGTTCAGGTTTACATACGGTTACGCGCACTTCTTCAGGAGGTCGTTCGTTCAATTATTGATGAATGAAGGTGATTCTTAGGTTTTCTAGTCGCTTCCTGTTTTTCTGCTGTCACGTTACCGAGCGCGGATCCGTTAACGACCGGAGAGCATCGCGCGCGGTCGACGGAGCGCTTTTTATAGTTATTTCTCAACGCAACATGCATCGATACGCGTTTGTATTATTAGAAGAACCAGAGTTCCGGCGCTCACGAGCTCCTGGAAGATCAGACATTTTATGAAATAGAGGTTTCAAGTATTCAGAATAGAAAATAAAATAACTCGTCACACTTCTTTATTTTTTTAGATTGAAATATTGATTTATTGTAAATGTATTTTAATTTAGGGTGAATTCCGGTTAACTGACTTTGGACACTCATCAATTTGTCCAAAATGTCTTAATTTTCCCGAACTCACTTTATTAGTAGATATAAAAGATTGAAAACTATTTTTTAAAAATGGGAAATTTGGGTTTTTTTTGTGGCCTGGAAAAGTAATGAAATACTCTCAGGCGAGGAACATACATTGATTCTTTCTGTTCGATTTGTGATTTTCATTATTGGCAGTGATGAAGGTTTGCATTCACATGTTTTTATTTAACAGAATATTCAGGTGTATAGTAGCTTTTATAGCGCAGGCCACATAATTCAGTTTTTCATCCATTTTTTTGTTTTTCCTTGAAAGAAAAGAGATGAGATTCAAGTAGAGTTTGTAGGTTGCACATTTACACACTGAAAGAACATCGTCTACAAACATGATTCTTGTTATACAACCACACACACAAGAGTGGATGGTCATGATGCACAGAGCTATAAATGAACTTGGTTACTATAGCTCAGATCTTTATTTTGTTGAGAATTTGATGATAAATATTTGGCTTGATCTGAGCATGGTTTCAGACGTCCTTGAGATAAAACATTAAGACGCATCTCTGAGAAAAAAGCAGTCAACTTTTTTCAGATTTTCAGGCTGTTTTTCTGTGTGTTCCGTGTGTTCTGGTGTGGAGATGATGGCAGCTGTGTGGCCGTATGGGGCAGAGAATTTGTCCTCTCTGTGCCCACACACGCCGGTCCTCGCTGGATTAACTCCTCGCTCTTATTCTGTATGAAATCATAGAATTTTCATGCTGTTTATGTAACGTATGTTATGTAAGATGCAGCGTTGTGTGATGATGTTGTAATTTCACTCATTCTTTATTATTCAGTATGTGTGTCATATTTTATATTTATTTACTTTATATTTAAATATACTCAATATGAGACTCTTACGTGATGTTCCCAGCATATCCCTTTTTGTGGTTTATGTTTAAACGTCACTTCAGTGCGATAAGAATTGATTTATTCTACATTCAGAACAACAGTTATAAATCTACAGAGGTTTAAAGTAAAGGGATTGTTTTACAGAACAAACAGCACAACATATCTCATCCGTCAACATCGGTCAGTGTCAGACGTACGGCAGAGGAATAAAAATCCAGCTCATGTCTGTAAAGTGATAAATCTGAGCCGTACCTCATGCTGTATTTAACTCTCGTGTGCTTAATAACAGACAATCTTCTTAATATGTTGATATAAGAGCATCTTTTCTTCTGGCTGTTTGTGTGTTTTTCTGCTGGCGGGACTGTGGCCTGTAGTTAAGAGATTTGTAACGCTTATTTTACACTGCTTTTGAGTCTCCGACTAACCCTCTTTACCAAACCCGACCGCTTTAGCAAGCATGACCACCACCAGGACAAAATTCAACGGCTTTATAAAATGAGATCAAAGCAATAAACTCAGAAATTTTGTCTTACGATCATCATATGTGATGATGAACACAGGCAAGTCTGTCAACGGCAGACGGTTTTAAATCTCTCCGACACACTTTAAATATTAAAAATATAGGATGCTGTGTTGCTTTTACTCACTTAGCATTTTTTAAACGGATCATCAGATGTTTTTTGTAGGTTTTGAGCTACAGGTCAATGTCATTACGCATGACTGTTGGGGTGGGGCTTGCTCTTTTTGCGGTTAATGGATAAATGAATAAGCATTTAAATGATTAATTCAGATAAGAAAGTCACATTAGCCTGTCGTCTTCTCTTCATTTTTCCTGTGATAGAAGATCATTACAATTTTTTGTAAGATTTGATATTGTAACAACAATGCTGTAGTAATAGGGAAGAATCTTCTGGTTTGACATTTCACAATGTACATTTAGAGTTATGTTGTTGATGTATTTATGATGTTAAGACATTGACTGGACAAATACGTATTTTAATCTCACAGCAGCTATTTCACGAGGTGGAATTTTGTGTATTTTTTGTGATTTGCTTTGACACCAGTGACTGTGACGTTTAGGGATGAGCCTCTTCTAATCTTACATTTGCAACATTCAAATTGTATAAATTGGTACGGATTAGCCACCTCATAAAGTAGTTTTGAATTCTCATGAGATCAGGCTGGAATACCTGCCCTTGATTTTTGTAATTTTCCTGATATTCTCTGGAGTCATTTATTCATTTGGCCTATAAATTCAACACTACAATAAATTCTAATTAGGTTTCTGATAAGTAATGCCACAGATTGAACTCTAGAGAACCAATAACTTCATACAGACAAGTGTTTTTTTTTATAATAATAATGATTATTCTTACAGTATTAACAGGCAGAACCTCATTAAGTGTAAGCTTCTACGTTCTTAATCATTTTATTTGAAATAGGCAAGTGAATATGTTGCATATTTCATACATCAGTTACATCAAAGGGCTTCACATCAGAGGTATTACAGTTTTGAATCAGATTTTTGTTTTATTTCGATTTTTAATTGGCTTTTATCATTTTTATTTTTTTGTCATTTTGTTATTCCTTTTTTAATGTTTGTTATGTTGTTTATAAGATTAATTGATTTTCATTTGAGTTTTTTTATTAATATAATTTAAGTGCTATTTTTGAGGGAAGTTTTCAAATTTTCCTTCAGTTAGTTTTTCCAATCATTTTGGAAGATTTTCCAATCTTCCTGTAGCTTGATGTTAAGAGCATGGTGCTAATAACGCCAAGGTCGTGGGTTCGATCTCAGGGGATTGCACATACTTCGAACAAATGTATAGGATAATGCAATGTAAGTCACTTTGAATAACAGTGTCTGCCAAATCCGTAAATGTAAATGTAGTTCAGTATTTTATTTGATTTTAAGTTACAAAAACAGAGTTTTCATTTTAGTAAACCGAAATAACCTTGCTTTGCATCGAAAGGATTTACAAAAGAGAGATGAGAAATAAAAATAAGAGTAAATTGGTGAGACTTTATTTCTGACTGTGTTACTAGTCGACCTTCTCTCAATTGTCACACTGCGTTTTTGGGGTCTGATTTTAAATCGTTCATAACCAGCTGTTTAATGTTACAGGGCGTTGGCTTTATTTTGGCTTATTGTCCTGTATTTGTTTGAATCTATTTGAGTTTTGTATCGCTATATTGAGTATTGTGTTAGTTTGACTCCCAGTGAACACAAATTCAAATAATTTAAGGGATATTTGACCCAAAAATGAAATTTCTATCATCGTTTACTCACCTTTGCATTGTTCCAAATCTGTATAAATGTCTTTGTTCTGATGAACACAGAGCAAGAATGTTTGTAACCAAACAGATTTCGCCCTACATTGACTTCAATAATAGGAAAAATTACTACTCTCTGTTGAACACAAAAGAAGATATTTGGAAGAATGTAGGACAGCAAACAGTTCTGGGGCACTTTTGACTACCAATGTATTTTTTCCTGCTATGGGAGTCAATGGGGGGCAAAAACAAATATCTTTCTCTGTGTTCATCAGAACAAAGACATTTATTCACATTTGGAACAACTGTAAGGCGAGTAAATGATGACAGAATCTTCATTTTTGGGTGAAGTATCCCTTTAACAGTGCACATTTAATGGCGATAGTGTACTATATGGTGTTTCAGTGTAACACGTTTTCCTTGTAGCAATTGTGACTCAATCTTTTACTAATCTCTCTATCCTTGTCATTCAGATGAAGCTGACATTTCACAGTGACATTTCTTTTCCTCTACTATCATCCAATGATAAATGACCATGTCTCTCTCAGCTGATAGAGAAGACAGACCGAGAGTTGCTTGTGACGTTACTGTGGTGGAGTGAAAAGCTGCATTAATGAGAGTTAACATCTGAAATCTTTGTACAAGCCTGTGTGTGTGTGTGTGTGTGTGTGTGTTTATTCAGTCTTGAATAAACTGTGTTAGAATCTGCCATTACTGTGGTGTTAGTGGAAAATCTCAGTGCTTTTTTTGAACAAGCTCAGCATTTCAGATGTAAGTGATAGAAGCCCGTGAAGCTTTTAGTGTGTGTGTGTGTGTGTGTGTGTGTTGGGTCTGATAATACGTTCATAAAGCAGCTGCTAAATACACTTCTGTTCACACTCAAAGAGTGACTCCACGTTCCAGAAGTAAAGTGAGTCTCTTTTGTTTTCAGTCTGATGTGGGCCTACACTCATAACCACACGCGCTTTACAGGTGTCAATCACAAATGTTCCAGCTGTCAAAGTTTGACAAGTTAGGAACAGTGTCAGAATATGAGAGTGTTGTTAGATGTGTGGGAGTGGGATGAAGTGTGTTGTCTGTCTCTTAAAGTGTAGACTTCCTGTAGAAGAGAAAAATGCAGCTTGCCCAAGAAACGCTTGCTGTCATGACAGCTTTATGACGTTCTGTGTTTATAGGTGTCCCTCGAGTCCCTTACACTCACATGGAAAAGAGTGTTTTCATTTGAGGTTCGTCTTAGTCTCGGACAGGGGCGTAGTTTATGGGGGGGAGGTAACCCCCCCCAATATTCAAATCCATCAGTTACAACCCCTCCAATATTTCAACATGAAAATCACAGTAGATCAAATGAAAAATATGTAGAATTACTTTATTTTGTGGCAATAATTTTGTTCCTAATCAATATGAGTGTGTCATATAAATTAGACAAAAAATATTCCCCCTCCATTGAACCGTTTGGGAATGCCCAACCAAGGAGTCGCACTCTCACCAAAACAACGCGAGTGGTGTTTGAATGAGAGAGCACTTAACTTAACATACGCCAAAAATGAAGAGAAGCGCTGCACAGCGGACTATATTTAACTGCTGGTCAGAGAGGGATGCAAAAAAAATATAGCATGTACTAAGAATGAGGTATGAGAATATTGTGTAATAATAGCTAAGTAAACACCATATATGTTAGCTAATCCATTGAAATGTATTTAGCTATAACTATGAGTATAACAAGTTACCAAAGCAGCCATCTGTTTTGCTAGTTCATTTTTCAATAGTGTCTGTAAATATCTATGACAAAAGCATTCACATTTCCTTCTTTTTATAATCTCTTCTATGTTAGAATTTATGTCAGTTTGACATACTGTAACACGATTCAGACATGGAAGGATTGAGGCGAGAACCGGCAAACATTTAACAAAGTTTTAATATTAATAATAACAGCCAGCGGCCCCTCACGGACGACCGCCGGCAAACAAAACATAAATATAAAACACAAGACCATAACTACAAACGTAAACAGGTTCGGGCCCGGTCCTCTCTCTTCGACGGTCCGGTCGCTCGTTCTCTTATATGCTCCCTATCTCCTACGTGATTTGACTCAAACCACGGTCTCACCCCGCCTACTCCACTACACATACATTCTAAATCATTACATCTTAAAGACATCTTCTAACAGGAAACGTCCTATAGACGTATTGCAGATGACCAAACACAAAAATATGTCTTCCAGATGTAAACACACACATCAAATAGACGTTTCCGTGATGTTCGTGTGCTATCTGGGACGTTCAACCCCCCCAATGTTCATACCAAATCTACGCCCTTGGTCTCGGAGGTTTCTCTTGAAGTCATTTTGGAGAAATAAAGAGAGAATCAAATGAAGACACTTGAAGAGTCCGGATGTAGATTGAGGAGATGTGATAAAAAAAGATTTTGAGTTGATATTGAGATCTCAAAAGATCTTTGACCTTTGATTACAGAAGAGACAAATCTGAGCTCAGTTTGACACATTTCTGCCTCTTTTATTCAGGACAAATATCTGAGACGCACATGAGACTTAACCAAAAGTTTCTGTTTGCTCTCTTTTTAACTTCATTGATGTCTGAACGAGATCTCATCTGTGATTTTTCTGTCTCACTTGGAAAGACTTAAGAAGCAGAATAAAAACATGAACAAATCTGAGAGGACGGGAAGCAAAGGTTAATGTTTTGAAAAAGGAACAGAAGGATTTATATTTCTGATCACTGTCACTATGGTTACAGGCATTTCTTGTCAGTTAAAGGAGTCGTCATTTTAATCTTGTGTGATTTTCTTCTACGAAACACAAAATAAGATATTTTGAATAATGTTTGGTTCCCATTGACTTCTATTTGATGGACACTTTTTTTTTTAAAAAAAATTTTCAACGTTTAAAGTCCCTGTGAAATAAAAAATTGCAATGCTTATTTTTCCTGAAATATCGCAGCATTTATTGTAAATAGTTTATACGGTTCGTTCTCTTTTTAAAATGTGTAAGTTCAAAGTTCATAATCTTCTGTTCGAATCTGAAAAGCACTTGCGTCCTGTGACGACTATCCATCTTTAAATGACCTGTGTTAGATGGCTTGGGCGGAGCCTCCGTTAACTCCTCCCCTTTAACTGTCAATCTTCTCCCAGTTCAATTTCAAAATGTTTTTATACATCCAATCAAATCGCAGAGAAAGACGAAAGCAACTCCCACTATTTTTCTCATTTTAAATTCCAGTTCATTCAGAAATGCGTCAAAATAAGGAAGTAAAAACAATCAAAACTTCCACTTCAAGGGGACTTCAAACAGAAGAAAGACACTCGTACAGCTTGACATGACAAGAGGACGTGTATTGTAAATATTCACAGATTATGAAGGTGAACTGTCCCTTTAAGAGATGTGTTTGTTAGTCAAACAGACATAATTCTCTCTTCTGTGTGTTGTTGTGTGATCAGAGAATCACACGTGTGTAATCATTCGTGTGTAACAGAAGGAACACTGGTCATGTACATACCGAGAGATTGCATTCTGTTTAGTGTCTCGTGTCGGAGACATCATCGTCTCACACATCCGCTTGTGAGTAAGAATCTCGTTGTGTTAAGAGCTTTTAGTGCTGTGTGGAGAGATATAGAGCCCTGATCTCCAGACGTTTGGCTCACTTAGCAAGTGTTTCTGCTGCTTATGGAGGCACTTCTGTCAGAATGAAGCTTTCTTTATCATTCGGCCCTTTAAACATCCACTTACCGCCGCCAACATCCCAACATCTCACTGCCAGACACCGACCGAGAGAATGTGTTGGAATGGGTGAATGCAAAACTCACCTCACTAAGAAATCTTTCTGCTTGTTTGTTGCTTATTTTTATTATTACATGTTCTATTTCAGTCATTTACATGATATAAGGAACGCTTTATGAAACGCTTTACCTGCAGATGTCCTTGTATATGAAAAAATGAAGAGGAGAATTCTGATTTTAGAGGGAAGACACACTTTTACCAAAGACATTTTCTATTAAATTTTACAATTTGCTATTAAAGTAGCAGGTTTTAGTCATTCTTATCTAGTAGATAAGAGCGCTGGACACACAGGCGCGTGTGCAGGGTTTGTTTGGGGTGATTGTGAAGCTGTGTAACACAGATAAGGTTCATTTCTGACCTCAGGCTGTGGCTGCAAATCTCTGACCATTAGACTCCAGCAGATAAACTGTTCTAGAGATCCTGTGACACTGCTGAAACTCCACTCTAATGTCTCACAAATGTCTTCTACAGTAGATGCTGAGCGAGATAAATCAATTATTTAAAGCCTTCATTCTCTTTAATGTGATGATGTATAGGACGTGTTAAACCGCTTGTCTGATTTTTCTATTTTATTTGACTTCTAAGTGTGATTCTGGATAAATTGAGAATCATATTTTTTCTTTCAAATAGAGATTGCGATTCTGAATGATGACTAAAAGCAATACATCATTTACTAGAGGTTCTGCAAAAAAACTTTTATTTAGGTATGTAATATTTATGACTTTTCTTCGAAATATTTTACAACCAATACCATAGGTTAACTAAAGTTTTAAGTTTAAGTTTAACTTTAAATGCAAAAGTTTAACTTCCTAAAAAGTATTAACGAAGTAACTTATATGAACTTGTATATGAAATATTTCTACAGTAAAACAAATTCATAAGGTGACACTTGCAATTAAAGGTCTTTAGAAAGATTTATCAATCTTTGACAACTATGACATCTACAGGCTGCTTGAAGTGGCATTTAAAGAAAGACACAACTGATGAACATAACAACACCGTATTATCACCCGTACACAGTTTAAAATGACATGAGAACTTGAATTGCTGGGCAACTTGATGAAAAGCGCTAATACCGCAGCTTCTCTATTATTGTAAATACAGTGTTATAAAACAATCAGAATCGGGTCCTTGATTCTGATTGGATGAGCCGAGTTATAAAATACCCACTATTTATAACGGCTGACGTCATTACAATGCCTTAATATTAGGGATGAACCGATTGGATTTTTTGGGCCGATTCCGATTAAAGGAAAACCTATCGACCGATACTGGTATTGTCAACTGCATACAGTACTACACAATATTAGCTCATTTTTCTGCATTCAATTAATTTTACTGAACATGAATTGAATCCATTTAACTATTAAAGAGAGGCACAAGTATAGATGAGCCTAAATGTACGTTAAGATAAAAATACAATAAGACAACATGGCAATCTTCAAAGATGATTTTTAATATAAAATATTTCTTTCAGCGAAAACATTAGATCAAATTTGACTTAAAATTTAACATTTCTTTAATAAATTTAAATAATGTCTGTGGTGTTGCTATTTACAGTAATTATTTTGCCCAGAGAAAAACATTGGATATTTAGACATCCTACTCATTGCCTCCATGCAATTAATGAATAAACCAGGAGCCTATATGAAATCCATTTAATTTTCCCAAATTCCTTTTTTTTGTGGTGTACAAATATTCTAATATGAACCAGTATCTTACATCTTGTGTTTTTTTCTTTTGTTGTTTTAAGTCTACTTGCATTTAATAACTAGTTTTGTAAATTTTTTGTTTCAGTTTTGTTATGTTAACTGGACTTTTATCTTGACGACAGACTTTAATTTTGACCGCTTGCCGCAGAGTTTGACAGCAGCTTCTCTCAAATGAAACTGTAAAATGCGCCTGAGGTAAACTCTTTATAGCAGCTCTGATTCACTTTATGTGTTTGTGTCCACCAGATGCTAAAAGTCCACTACAGTACACAAAACCACAATTTGAATTTGATAAGATGTTCAGTGCTACTTTCCATCCGTGTTTGCTACTTAACATCTGTGTTTTCCGCATTACGGAAATCATAGGGCCCTAATAGACCTTTGCTATCTGCCTTTTTACACGCTATTGTGTCGATGGTGTTAAATTAATACAATATCGACCGATTATTATTGGTGGCCGATACATCGGTGCATCCCTGCTAAATATAACTTTATTTACTTTATTTCATGAAACATTGCAATGCATATGGAATAACCGTTTTATAAAAGCAATAAGCCTTGCGAAGTTGTTGGTTACAGTGTATTTTATTACACTACAAGTTTACGCACTACAATTTCTGTTAGTTTTGTTTAAACCTGTCGCATTAAAATGTAAAGCATAATCAGAACAATGCAACAGAATCCTGAAAAACACTCATAAGAGCAGTTTTGTAGCTAGACTGTATTGCCTGTTGGTTTGTTGAGATTAATTTGTAATAATGAACAAGGAAATAATGACAGTGTGTGGTTAAAAACACAGTTTGTGACGTCGTTTCATACCTAATGATGATCATTTCTCTGCTTCAGCGGTAGGACCAGCACAGATTGAAGCGTTATGATTTTAGACGGAGGTGTAAATGAATAATATCCACACGAGAACCGTTGATTTTCATTGATGAGACCGTGTGGGTGTTCGAATCGAGACCGCGTAATCTTTTAACGATTATTGTGAAGCTCTTTTTCTAAATGATATTTAATGTCACAAACTTGAATGAAACAAGAGTGAATAGTAGCCAGTCTTGTTTTTTCAATATGAGAGCAGCATCTACTATCATAAACTGTATAGCTAGCATTTATAATATTCTATAATCTAACAGTAACTATAATATTTAGTATTCTATCATGTGTACTGTAGTATGCAGTAAGGCTCAAAACACTATGGGATTTTTTTTCTACTGCTTATTATTGGAAATGCCTCCAATAATGCATTATTATTTTAATATGAGTTTTAATAACAGCCTATTTTTTCTAATCCAAATATGATTTTAAGTGTTTATTATGCAGAAATAGTTGTAAAATGTTTATTTTGTGAACTTTATGAGCACTGTAGAATATGATTTTTATGACAAAATGCAGATGTTTTTTTTCACTTAAATTGAGGATTACATTCTGTGCTGGCCATCGTCAAATAAAGTCAATTAAGAATTTTAGCGAGGACAGTGTGTTTATAACACAACATCATTGCTGTTTATTTGTACAGGAGATTTGTTTGAGAGATTAAAGACCTTAATCAATGCAGTTTTCTTTAAAACTATCATTTAAAAACACAAGGTCTCAGTGAGTGTAGCGTATGGACGATGAAGTGTGTGTGAGTGTGACAGTGATGTGTTTATTGTGTGTTTTCTGACAGGATGATTCACTGGGCCGGACGGATAGAAAAGGAACTGGAGAAGGTTCTTCAGCTGGTCACCGGAGGTCAACAGATGAAAGCTGTAAGTCTGCTGTACACACGTTACCTTCCTGTCATGACATCATGTTACACTGTTCATTCACTCTGACCATTCAGAATTATTGAAATATTGACACACATCTAAATTCACGATCAAGACACGTCAGATCAATGTCACAGAATTCACGTGATGTTAGAATAATGATGTAGTCTCCACAAAGAAACTAAAACAGACATCAGGAGCGTGTGTGTTTGTGTGTGTGTTGTGCAAGTGTGTGAGTGTGCATTTATCTCTGGTCCAAACAGGAGTCGTCACAGGGAGTACTAAATGACCCAGCATGTGCAGAAAAAGTCATTTTCTAAATGGATGCCTCCTCCTCCTTGTGTGTGTGTGTGTGATGGAAATCTTCCCTGGGCTACAGCAGCCCACTAACAAGATTGCTTTCTACCATGTCTCTCTCTCTCTCTCTCTCTCTCTCTCTCGTCTTCATGCCCAGTTTATTCCCATATTTTTTTCCCACGGCCACCCCACACGCACACATTTTGCAAATGAATTCTAAGCATTTTTCAACTAGTCAAAGTTTGTTGCCAGGAAGTGAAAAAGAACGTACATTCAGTGTGTATAGATGTGTACAGAGATAAATGTGTAGAGATGAAGTGTAGTTTCATCACTTCTGTTTCCTGTGGAAGTTTATTTAGCTGGAAGTGAATTAACTGGACATAGAAAAGTGCTTCACTTGTTTATTTTACTTCACCCACAGTTACTATTTAAGTGTTACTGTCTGTCTTCAGTCAGTCCTGTTAGATAAGCAGTTGTTCAGCTACACACACACACACACGCACACACACATACATGCACACACACACATGCACACACATGCACACACACACACACGTTGGGTTTCCATGTTTTATGGGGACATGCTATAGAGATAATGGTTTTATACTGTAGAAACTATATATCATATACCCTAAACCTCACAATCACACAACACTTTCTGCTCTTTTGGATTTTCAAAAATGTTAATTCTGTTTGATTTATAAGCTTGTTTCCTCATTGGGACCACAATATGACAAGGATTTTGGATATTGCCATCTTTGTGGGGACATTTGTCCCCATACCGTAGGGTTTAACTTTCTCACATACGCACTCACGGACGCACACACACACAATTTCAGCGGCACTGATATGAATATCACACATAGAAAAGTGCTTCACTTGTATATTTTACTTCAAACACTGTTACTATTTCAGTGTCTCTGTCTGTCTTTAGTCAGTTCTGTTAGATAAGCTGTTGTACAGCTTTACACACACAAGCACACACACGCAGGCACACACACACACACACACACATGATTTCAGCGGCACTGATATGAATAGCACACACACAGTTCTGGGCATCTCTTCAAGGTCATGTCAACTTGTGTTCATCTGCACATTTCATGGCTTGTCGTGAGTTTTCCTCTTTCTTCCATCAGTTGTGTGTGTTTGAAATGATTGTGTTTTTTGAACACCTTGTATTTGCGCCTTGTATTATACTAAACCAGCAGCAGGAGGTGAAGTTTTTGGGCAAGTTACTCTGAAAAAGTAATTAATCACTAGTTACTAATGACATATTCAATAGTGTAATTAGATGACTTTAAAAATGACTCTCTTCAAAGAGTATTGAATTATTACTAATGACTTTCTATATCCTACAACAACTTTGATTAGTTCAGTGATTCAAGGACAGACATGAAACAGTTCTTTTAATTCATTCAAGTAAATAATATAAATTAATAACTGACCAAAGTATACAAATGTGAGAATTGTACATTAAAGCACCGATTTTAAAGTTAGACTTTGAATTTTTATGACTATTCCACTAATGTACACGCATATATTACACAGTGTTTAGTGTAATTATATCAGAAGTAAATGTTATTTAATTACAAAAAAATTATGTAATCCCTTACTTTACTTTTACAAAGGAAACGTAATTAAATCACATTAACTTATACCTTAGTGACTAGTTACACCCACTGGAGGTGAAGCCATCGCACCGCCATCTCGGAATGCCACACTGACAGAGAGCGCCAATGACTTACAGTCAAAATGACCATCTATAAGAATCCGTTTTTTCAGACCCGGATGTAGCAAATCATTTTGACAAGTTTACTATAAATATGTCTTTTAATGACATATATGACATTTTACAGCGCAAATGATTAAATCAAATTGCCTGTTCCTGACATTTAAATGTTGTTACTTACCTTAAAACCAAAACTTAACTGAATTTTCTCGCGGAAGGTCTGCATTCAGTAAAAGTAAGCTGATAAAACAAGTAAATTTAAAAAAAAAAAAAAATATGTAATAAAATATTTCAAATGCACATTTTGTGTCCAGTTTTTTTCTCATGTGGCAAGTAGCCGTGTTATAAGCGGAATAATGTACAAGCAGCCGGCTGTTATCCCCAAATAAACCCCTCCACTTCAGGACCTGATCACACCGTAACAAGACATCACACATCACACATTCTGCCGTAACAACCGGCTGCCTGTACATTATCACTTACTTACATGATTTTTATTTTATTTTAACCAAATCAAGTGACACTTTAACATCAGAAACAATGCTCATTTCTAAGTTACACACAAGCGATAACTTATGTCTCTTGTGAGCTATAAAAGAGCCTTCTGATTTGTGTGCAGGTGTGTGATGTATGTAGGAGGCTTGGATGCTAATCACCGCTTCCAAACCCTCCCTGACAGCAGTACATTAAATTCATCTTTTATACATGAATACTTCACACGCATGTATCGCACACGCCGGCTGGACGCTTCATTTATGGCTGCAGGTGTATCTGTGCTGGAGTTTAATGAAGTTTCTGATGAAATAGCTTGAAGTCAGTTTAAAGAAAGAGTTAAAAGTTTCGTGTCGAACAAGGAACATGAGAATGTTCTTCAGCAGTTTATTTCAACTTAAATATAAATAAAGTCGAAGTGAATGACAAACACGTGATACACCGCAGCGTCCACCTGACAAAAGAAACATCTTTCTCCTTTAAAACTCTCTGCATGCGCTTCAGTTTCTCTGCCGCGGGGAAAATAAAATCACAGAACATCTCATACATGCTCGTGGCATTTTTCCATCCTTTATAGATGTTAGCCTAAAGCAAAAGCCAGTGAACCAGTTTCACCCATCCCAGTAGTGTGTGTGGTCTTAAAGGAACAGTTCAAACAGAATATCAATTCTGGCTTTTCAAATCCCCTCACTTTATTCTCAAGAAGTCTTGTGCTTCTCTGGGTTTCACATTTACCGTTAGAAAGAAAAATGGGATCTCTTTAAAGCCTCAGTTACACCAAAGAGAACAAACCCAGTGATGAATCTTTATTAATAATGTCCCTTACATTCATTATTTAGACGTGTAGTAGCGTGGAGAAGTGTCTTTGGCTGGAGCTGAGACAGGAGACAGATCTTCTGGTGTGTTTAAGTGAAGACAATCTGATGATGTGTTGTGTTTTCATCTGATTCTAGTCAGAAGCTCTTTCTCCTTTTCTTCAGAATGAATTCACCTGTCATAGCTGATCAACTTTCTTGTCGCAATGACTCACCATCACGTGCGCTGTCACACACTATGTTTAACTTGTTAACTGTTGGCCTTGACATTATTGTCATATTTTCATTTCTTTATTTGATACTCGCAGAATAATGCGTTTAGTGTGTCTGTGCATGGTTGTGTTACGGTTAGTGTTGAAAACATCATAACACGAGTGTCAGGATAACAAGCTTTTATGTGACACGATGACGTTTTGAACGGATGTAAAGTGGATTTATCTAAAGCTATTCTTCCTCTGCAGGAGAAAGCGCTGATATCTCCTCAAAAATGCTGATCTTGCTTCTTTTTGTGCCTACTTCGCAGAACTTTTCCAGTGTGTGTGTGAGATACTTTATGCTATTTTTGTATCTTGTAGAAATGTGTTAATAAAATGCACTTCATTTCTAAGTTACTTTAGATGAAAGCGTCTGCTAAATGAATAAACGTAACTGCAAAATGGAAGTAAGATTTGACACATCTGATAGTGAGAGAGAGTGTGTGTGTCCACAAAAATCTATAAATAAACTGAAGCATTTATTCTATATTTGATGTATATCTACCTGAAAATTGTGTTCAAATGTGGAAGAGATTCGTATGTGTCAATCATAGCTGAAAAAAGATCAAGGGCTCTATGGTACACCCGGCGCAAGGCGGCGCAAATGTTTTTGTTTTGGTGGTCTAGTGGGTTAAACCACTGAACTGGTGAATCAAAGGTTGCTGGTTCAATCCCAGCAGCCACCACCAGTGTGTCCTTGAGCAAGACACTTTACTCCATGTTGCTCCAGGGGGATTGTCCCTGTAATAAGTGCACTGTAAGTCGCTTTGGATAAAAGCATCTGCCAAATGACTAAATGTAAATGTAAATGTTTTGCTAGTTTCAGCCCGACGCAGTTCTCCTTTTCCCGTCCTGTGTTGTTTAAATAGCAATTGCATTTGTGCTCATTTGTGCGCTCATGGGCGTGCTGGTCTAAAAAAGTGGTGTTTTAGACCATAGACCAACTCAAACCTGTTCTAAAGTGAACGACACAATATTTTTAGATATTTTGTTATTTAAAGAGCGCGTTTGTAGAAAATGCGCCTCTAGGCGGGTCCACAACGCGCTTTCACTTTACTTGCACCCATTGAAGCGCAGCAGCACACAAACATGCTAAATAGAAAAAATAAATGGATTACAACGTAAAACAAATTATTGTGGACATAAAGATAAAAATCCAGCTTGCCCTGTAGATGGTCTGCTCGCGCGCTTTAACCTCACACATGAGCAGATACTTCTCCTCTCTGGCGAAGCGTCCATTCTTACCTCTTGCAAATTCCACCGTGTTAATAGTGAATCCCCAATGGTGCGATCTGGATTATCTCTTAAAGGGAATGAGAGATGAGACTCTGATTGGTTTACTGCACGTTACGCACAAAAAACCATTGGCGCAACGACCGTTTTCAAGTCTTTAATCTAGCAAGTGCATTCAGACACACCCTGAGTGAACCTGTGCCATGTGCTTTAGACCATGCGCGTAGATCGTGAAAATAGAGCCCAAAGGCTTTATATTTTTACCCTGTTTCCTATTACAATAACATCAGAAGACACTGAATACTGTGTGTGAAATGTGGATGGAAGAGTTCCAGTCCTCTCTCATCATTCTCTATCTTCAGCACACGTCCCCCCCACTGAAGTCTCTGGCATTGAAAGGCTTTACAAGCGTGTGATAGCGTGGTGCATACTTAACATGAGTTCTTACTCTCCTTCTTTGCCTTAAAGAATAAAACTGAACATCGAAGGCATTTAATGCATTAAACACTACACAACTTACTGTGAGTCATTTAACAGTGATGTACACCAACATTCCTTCATTTAGCAGATGCTTTTATTTAAAGCAACTTGAATTGAATATTGAATTATATATTTTCAACAGTTTCAGTATTTTACATTTGAGGGATTCGATTTTCTCCACGCTTTGAGAAGCGCCACTGCATATTGTGGTTTTCATCTCCCCCTCGTTCACTTCCACACGGGATCCGACTTTCTTTTGCCCACCTCATCCGTGAATGAGATGCAGCTCGCAAAGCATGATGGGATGCACTGGGTTGGATTCAGATCAGCGCTCAAACTTCTATTGTGTTTGCTGAATCTCACAACGCCCTCTCCATCCATTGTTACGCTCCTAAAGCAGAGCGCTCATCCGGCCCTCCTCATGAAGCGTCAGCCCACCTCTCTCTCTCTCTCTCTCTCAGTTTCTGTTTGAGCTCATATATGTTTATTCACACTTGTTTCTCCTGTAGATTGCTTTAGAGTCTCTGTGTCTGTGGTAAAGCTGCTTCTGATCTGTGCCTCTGGCTCTTCTCCCAGTGTTCTGTTGTTTGATGGGATTTTTGCTTTGGCAATACAATTGCAACTCTCTGTCACACACACACACACACACAGACACACGCAGGTACACACGCAGACACACTTCCTGAAGTACATTCAATAAAGCAGTGGCATTAAAGAACTCGGCACATGTATGTCAGCTTATAAAAGCGTAATCGCACACAGGCAGAGACATCCATTACTAGCAAACACGGAGAAACCCTGGACACACACACACACACACTGGAGACAAACAAATGCTTAAACAAACTGAACTGGCATCTGAGTGTAGATGAATAAATGAATGTGAGAGAAATTGGAATGAAGGTTATGTGCGTTCACTGCTTCTCCTCGAGCGTTTACTACAGCGCCCTGTTTCTCTGTCAGTGCACATTAAAACGCTCACACAGAACTTCTACACGTGTGTGTGTTTCATGTCACATGTGTGCAGTTGGTCTTTTTTAGTGAGCTACCCTATTTGTTCCTAACAAAAATCCCATGCTTTCACTACAAATCTAAACATGATCACCACACTTTTACTGTAGTAAAACATGCTTCATTTTTATAAGGTGGAGTGAAGTACTTTTAGGACTAGTACAGTTTCACAATAAAACATTATACAGTTTAGAAACAACAGACGTGTAGGGTGTGTGAATCTATCAGAGGTATCATCCACAAATCTAAAGAAGAAATAAGACACTATTGCGCGGTTTCACAAACAAAACTTAAAGAGATACTTCCCCAAAAATGGAAATTCTGTCATCATTTACTCACCGTCGAGTTGTACTAAATGTCTTTGTTTTGATGAACACAGAGAAAGATATTTGGAAGAATGCTTGTAACCAGACAGATGATTGTCCATATCAGGAAAAATACAATGGTAGTCAATTTTGCCTCAGAACTGTTTGCTGTTCTACATTCTTCAAAATATCTTCTTTTGTGTTCAACATAACACAAAAACATTTTTCTCTACTATGAGAGTCAATGGGAGGCAAAATCTGTTTGGTTACATGCATTCTTCCAAATATCTTTCTCTGTGTTCATCACAACAAAGACATTTATACACATTTGTAACAAGTTAAAGGTGAGTTAATGATGACAGAATATTCATTTTTGGGTGAACTGTCCCTTTAAGCCTAGTCCCAGACTAAAATGCAAGTTTGAGGGGTCTTAATTGAAAATATCTTCTAAACACAGATCCTAAAACATGTCCAAGGCATTTTTTATAAAAGCTATTAGTTATCATAATTTAACTAAGGCCTTGTGCTGGCTTAAGCTAAACCCTGTCTGTGAACCTTTTTCTAAAAAAATAAAATAAAATTATTGTCTCGCTTCAGAAGGCCGCGTCTTCATGTCATTTGGAGGTCTCATCCTCTGAAGCAGAGCCGACCCGTGGCATCGGACGCAAAGTGACCAGTAGGGCGACAGACGAGAGCGCCAAAAAAACACGACATTTGAATAGCTTCTTGCATCATGACACGATTATAATTAATCATCTTTATATGCTCATTTACATTTGGCAGATGCTTTTATCCAAAGCGACTTACAGTGCACTTATTACAGGGACAATCCCCCTGGAGCAACATGGAGTAAAGTGTCTTGCTCAAGGACACACTGGTGGTGGCTGCTGGGCTCGAACCAGCAACCTTTGATTTATCAGTTCAGTGGTTTAACCCACTAGACCACCATCTCCTGCTAATGGTGCATGTGTAACGGAAACTAGCTAGTGTGATCTAGGCAGGTAAACTTCGCCGACGTCAAGAGATGCTCTTAGGATTTACGTTATCGCTTGTGGCCTGGCTGGTGGCGTGCATGCTTACCATGCCGGATGCATCACCGGTCATAAGTTCGAATCCCGCTCTGAGCAGTTTTCTTATTTTGAACCATTTCACTGGTAACACTGACACTGTTTGCTAGTTTGACTGCTTTCAACTTTTTTGCAGTGAACTGCAAGGTGTGCTTACTGGCACTGTGACTAGCCCATGCCATTAATTAAGAAAATCTCAAACAATACAATAAACTTTGTATTGATGACAAAATGTTTTAAAAAACATTCTTATTAATATTATTGAGAAATGAATCTGTATTTTCAAACAACGAGTAGGTAATTAGAAACATTCTCACTACAAATATTGTTTAGTTATTTATTAACTTCCTATTTATGTTAATCACAATTCATGTTATATTAAAATAAATACAAGTTTTGCTTTAAAAAAAATTCATTTTCGGATATTTTTATTAAATAATTAATTACTTTTTTATAGGGGGCGCAATCTAAAGTCTTTCCTAGGGCACTTAAAGAACCTGGGCCTTAGAATTAAATGAGACATCCTTTGTAGGGCATTTTGGCAGAAAAGGAAACAGGAAGTACCACTTTGCTATGACAACACAGAGAACTGTGGTTTATCTCTAGCATCGAAGGATGCGGTGCACCTCATGCGTACACAGCCTCCCGAAATGAGACACATCTTTTGTTTTGACACACAATATCCTTACTACTGTTTAAACACTTATTAGAAATGTCCACATTTGAATGATAAATCTTAATTATTATAAAGTGTGTCTTTGTTGCTTTGGGTGTGTGTGTCATATGTGTGTCAGTGTAGCA